>NC_090217.1:10878384-11203274 GCF_033026475.1 Channa argus | reverse complement strand
GCGGTGATCAGTTGGGAGTACTTTGGACACCATAAGAATGTATATGTGGAATATATTGTAGAAAACAGTAAGACTTCGCTTTCTGTTATATCTTAAATCATAAGTGCATGCGTTGATTCACTTGCAGTCTTATCTGTAATAATTTAACCTTGTTAAAGACTCAAATAAAAACCATCAAATAAACATTTTCCTACATCTAATTCCTATTCATCCACTACACAAATTCTAGGTAAAGAGGACTGGAAAAAGGAGTTGGTAAACGGTTCACACTCGCATATGATTAAAGGTTTAAAGCCGGGGACATCCTATAGGGTGCGTGTGGTAGCTAGAGACCCAGCTGAACCGAACGTCCACAGCACAGACGAAGTGTTGGTTGCAGTGCCAGGTGAGGCGGCATGCCTCAGGATTGGTGGTCTTTTATTGTTTTTTTTTTTGGCTGTCTCATTTTTGTCTCAGTGTCATCTCATCATCAGACTCACAGATACATTCAGAAGTGAATGTACAGTTGTATATTGTATATTAATGTAAAATAATGTCAGGAGTTGCTATCAACTTAGTCGTATCCACATCACTAAAAATTGTTACTAAGAGGACCATTATTTTACTGTTGTGACTGCTGTGCTTTTCTTTTTTGTTCAGTTGTCATTGTCTAATTTCATATTAACCCACTTTAAAATTCCATTCCAATGTTTACAGCCTTTTATAATGTCTGTGCTGCTCAGAAAACATTTGCACCATTTTTTAAAGGCCAGACTGAATTAAGGACTGACAGTTATGTTCACCCTGTTTGTCTCCACCTTTTCTCTCTGTGCGTGCAGCTGTACCCAACCGACAGGTGGACATTGCCACTCAGGGTTGGTTTATTGGACTGATGTGTGCCATTGCTCTCCTCATTTTGGTCCTTCTCATAGTGTGCTTCATCAAGAGGAACAAGGGTGGTAAATATCCAGGTAATGTAGACATAATCGGTATCACTACTGTATGTACGCTAATGTCATTTAGTTTATTTACATGTATGTCTAGCATTTTAAATTAAGACCTTCTGTGAAAACTACAGTGAAAGAGAAAGAAGATGCACATCAAGACCCTGAGATTCAGCCTATGAAGGAGGATGATGGGACTTTTGGAGAGTACAGGTGAGAGACAAAACAGCAGTGAGAACAGTGTTACATGGCTGACATAGGACCAAAGCAACAAGTCTTTTAAATGTATGAAATATGTTAAAATTTCCATTTATTGTGTCCTGACTTGTTTGTGCTGAATATAGAACATTTTACCAGGCTGCAGAGACACTCTCCCCACCAGACTCCATTATCAAACACTCCATAGAGGCAAGACAAAATCCACACTACTCCCACTACTCCCTTATATATAAAACAAATGGCTAAAATGCCATCAGTAGTTCTAGTGTTTTTTTTAATCACATTTTCAATATTTCCAGAAATATAAATTGAAGATTACTTTGCTTTTGGCTTATCACTAATTTAGTTATATGAAAGGTAAGAGAAATAGTTGCTTTGGCGTGTTTTGTAGTTATTAACGCTGAGGATGTACCTTTAGTATTTTTATGTGCACACTTGATCTTGTGACACTTTTTATAATGTTATTTATATAGGAAAAGCTCATACAAGAATAGACACTCATTATGGCTCAGGAATTGCTTTTCATGTGTCATTCCATGTTTTTTATCCTTGTTTTATGTGGGATTTAGGTCTATGGAGAGGTAAGATGAGATGTGATAAAACAAGCATGCAATTTGCACTACCTTTTTCACTTCAAGTAAATCAAGGGCAAAGCTTTTCAATCTTGTCTGCTTTGTGTGCTCATACCCATCGCTGTGACATAGTTAAGCATAAACATAACTACAGTTATAACATTAACACTAAACTTTAACATTAAAAATCATTGCTTGTACTTTTATGGCTTCTTTCATTTAACGGATTATTTTTAAGTCCAAATGCACTAGAATTGAGAGTTATTCAGGTGTATAGTAGGATCCTAACTGTAGAGTCTGAATAGAATAGGCTGTGTTTTATACAACTAGAACATAAACTCTGGATGTATATGATACTAATTGTAAAAATAATTGCATTTTGGATTTCTGCATGTAAACTGAAAGCATATTGACTTTGGAAATTGCATTCTAATGCAACAGTACAGTATTGCAAAGAACTGAAGAGCACGCATTAGCAAACTCCTCTATGGAAGTGGTCACTAACCCCAATTCTTTACAGCACCCAAGCTTAAATCACTACTGCATAGACACAACATCCAATACTATGCATGTAACTGCGCTGCTCCACTGTACAAGTGCAGTACCAAGAAGTTTAATTTACAATGATTTCTATTGCAATTGTGCATTGGAACCTTTACTTTCTGCCAGTACTCATGCACATTATACTGTTTGTATTTGCACTAATGAAGCATAAAAACATGGTGCCTTGACAATAATATATGTGCCAGAGTACACTTGTGCAGTATAAAAGCCAGACTCAGTTAAAATAACGCTTAAATAAGAGCCTGTCCTCTGTTGCTCAGGGGTTTCTGACCACTGCTGATAAATGAGTCAAGCATCAATTCACTTTTCAATAACCTTTCTTTCGACCCTTCGCGTCCTGTTGTAGTGACACAGAGGACCACAAGCCGCTGAAGGGCAGCCGGACACCATCCAATGGGACAGTGCGGCGAGACGAGAGCGATGACAGCCTGGTGGACTACGGGGAGGGCGGGGACGGCCAGTTCAATGAGGATGGCTCCTTCATAGGCCAATACAGCGGCAAGAAAGAGAAAGACACACATGAGGGCAATGAGAGTTCAGAGGCCCCATCACCTGTCAATGCCATGAACTCTTTTGTCTAACAAAGGGCCTTCACCTGGCTGCGACGGTTGCCACGGTCACTCCTTGTCACGCTTGCAAAGTGACCATCTCTGTGGACACCTGCATTTCACCACGATGGCTGTCACTTCAGTGGCCATGGCTACCGGTCACCAAGACTGCTGACACGACCTCATCTCCACACCTGCCAGCCCATCACACACTGTGACCTTCTCTGATCCACACACATGGAAAAGACCATCATCACATCCCCCATGAGCATTAGTGGAAGTTGTGAAACTAATAGAGTAAAGAAGACAGAATGCAATATAGAAAAGCAGAAAGAATGTATAAGAGGGAGTTTTACCACTCAGACTGAGCCCAAGTGTGGCTGTGTGTGTGTGTGTGTGTGTGTGCGCGTGTTTGTGTGGGTGCATGTGTGAATGTTAGTGCCATTTGACCTTCTTTGCAAGTATAGGAAACACAGTGTATTTAAATATGTATTTTATCAAAGTACATTACCCGCAGACAGGCAAATATACATTCATAAACATCTGCATGGAGTGATTGTAATTCTAAGTTTAGCATTTCACATTCTCATGTCTCAGTTGTTGCAGAGATGAGCTGATGAGACTGTTTATGGTGCACGCCTATTTGCAAATGGATATGCCTTTTTACTCTTTATTTATTTATTTTTTTTTTTAGCCAAAGTGTTAAACGGCATATGATATATAGAGAAAAAGGGCAACAGTGTCTATGTGGACACTACTTTGGAAGTGTGAGAGCTAGGAAATGTCTTTTCGGACAGATGAACAGTTTTTGCATATGTAATACAAAAATAAATAAATAAAAGCTACTACACATCTTAAGGTCAGGGATGTCCATTTGTGGTCAATGAACACCTGGACAGAAGTATCTTAAAGTATTCAGTCATTCCTTATCACACCAGCCAGAACTAATACACTTGAGTTATTAGCCTCTTGATTTCTCAAGCTTGATCCTGCTTTTTTTTACTCCTTTGTTCCTTTACACTAAGCCTATGCTAGTTTTTACAAAGCATTAACTGCATTAAACGTGGATTTGTAATTGTTCCACCATCATTATCAAGCGCTTCCACCCTGAATCGTGGCCCCCGTGCACGCTTTTGTTTGAGGAAGTCCTGATATGGTCGGAGATAATTGCTACCGAAATATTGTACTATGTTTCATTTCCACTTAGGCATCGACTTTGTATATTGGCAGATAAACCGATGTGATATTTACTGAGTGTATGCACTGTAATTTCTGGATATGTTGATGATCAGGACCCTCTCTGCATGGTTTCTAGTGCCTTTGTAGAAAACATTAACCTGGATATATGAATGCATCCAATCTGAGCTCAGTGCAGTTCATATTTAGTCTTATGAATGCCGTATGTGCAAAACACCATCCCATCTTACTTTAAGGCTGTGCAAGTTTTCAAAACTACAAAAACAATTGTGCAAGGCTTCACAGGATTCATTAAAAAAATGACTTCAAAGGCTGCATAAAAACAATAGCCTTCTATTATGAGCTATATGTTGTGAAATATTGTGCAACATCCATGTTGGCTAATCACTTTTTAAAAAGGCCTCTTGGAGCCTTTTGGAAGAGTGGTTTAGTTCCTACAGAGCCAGAAAACTATTTTAAAAATACATTTCCAAAAGTAACCAGCAGTTGTACACTGCTATTAATTGTGAGAAAACATTTCCAGCTATAGATTATTATGGCCTTGTTGACAATCCAGTTGTCATCAGTATATGGTATACAAACAGACCACAGTGCTCTCCAGTTAAATGGTATGTGTGGAATATAAAAATGGGAAATGGGAAAGAAAGCTGAGGCCAGCCTTGATGTATCGTGCCATCATGTCTCATGTATTCACTTCAAACAGTTTCCCCCCCAACTCATTTGTCTTAAGGAGGAGCTGCTGCTCAGCCACCCTACTGCCAACCCACTCGCCAGGTAACTGCCAATGGGAACCAGACTCCCTATAGACTATAACATGATGAAAGTTAATGTTACTGGTAGCACTTAGGAAGGAAGGGGCCGGAAAAATTTGTAGTGATACTGAATGTGAATTGTATCTGTTTATGTGAATGAAACTACTGGTTATTTCACTGCAAATGGTAAAAAATACTGGTGACTTTGGTTTATGCATTTAAGCTTCTATCTGTTGTCATGTTCTGAGCGCAGCCGCTCACTGAGTTTTTTATTACTGTAAATGAATGAAGCTTGTGTCTGGGTGTGTGAGTGTGTATGTGTGCGTACTGCACATGCATGCTACTGTGTTAGAGAATCTGTGATGTATACTTTCACTTTCCTATTTCCATGGATCCCAGTCTGATGTGTGTGAAGCAGTCTGCTCCTACTCAACAGGAGACGTTTTTTTTTCCAGAGAGCATTTCCATGTCTTAGGTTTATCATAACTTGCATCAAGTTTTTAAGTTGCAATGTTTCAGCTTTCCACATGTAGATATTTTTGTTGTATTTTGTAAATAAAGGCTTGAATTGAACCTAGATGTGTTGAGGTCAGAGATGAGAGCTTGACCTCTGCTGCATTATGGGCAGGTATAGCTGGCAAAATGGTGTGTGAGATGAGACTAATATAGTTTTCACTCTTTAATTTGCTGTGATTTTTATTTTTATTTTTTGAACTTGTCAGGTGAATTTGCTAGCTCATATGTTTAGCCTATCAGGTATCAAAAGAGATTATTTAACTTGTGACAGCTCTTGTGATGCCTGTATTGTTTCTCTCTCTGATGATTCATGCACCTTTTGTGTAATTTTTTTTTTTTTTTTTTTTTTTGAAAAGAACGTACATACAGGATGTGTCATTTCAAACAAATGTATGCATCTAATTTAGGACAACATTGGATGTCTAAATGCTGCATACTGGAAAACTTGTCCTAAGTTAGAGTTTTTAAAATTGAAACATCCTTTTAAAAGTGTTCATTTAAAAACAAAACAAACTTGTAATCTGGAGCATACAGAGACAGATACAGAAGAGTGAACTGGCACATTGGAGTGTGAACACCCTGACGACAATGGCTGAACATACAGTATATAATATTATTTGACATTCTGGTTAATGTTGAAGTTACATGGGAAGCATGAAAGGCAAAATGGTTTACTCTACAATATATCGCAAAATATTTTGTATTTTAAATTAAGTTTAAAAAATTAAATAAATGTTGGTTTCAGGATTTCACATTTGGTGTTTTTGTGGTCATGCAAACAGTATGTTTTTAGTATGTGTGTGTGTGTGTGTGTGTGTGTGTGTGGCTCCACCTAGTGTGTGAAAATATTGTCACAGAGAACAACCTTCAATAAGTATCTCTTGAAGGAATAACAAAGGCATGTGTATGCATGATTTTTTTATTCCCCAGAACATCCAAATAACCTAAAATCACCAAACTGCTCAGAAGCAAAAGTCACTTTCTGCATTCAAAAGTGAAAAGGTTTGTTTGTTAGATGCAATGAGTGCAGGGAAATGTAAGGTTGCGTGCTGTGCTAAAAAATACGAGCAAGTAGTCAAATTAGAAAAAGTATGACATTTCAAAAATAGTCCGATTTCATTTACACATGCATTCCATGATACTGTGGTGTCTGGGATGTGTCATTTATGATGCACAGCACATGGGGAAGGGGTGGGTGGGGGGGGATTAAGATGCCCATATTTCCCACATCTGTTAGTCCTATTCTACCAGGCATCAGCTTCTCTCACACCCTGTTATTCCCAATAATGTCTGGGTACAACTAGCTAATGGTACTCAAGTACTTCGTGGTGTTGTGATCATAATATTCATAAAAGCTCCCGATTCTTTAAATTTAACGCTCGTGTGAAGGCTCTGTTTCCTATTTCTGGAACTGGAGCGTCATGCTACTGCGCATCCCTCCTTCTAAATCCTCCCGTCTGTTTTTTGAACCAATGGCAGACGCATCCTCGCTCCCACCCAGAGATGCCACTCACCTACTTTCCTCCAATAGAAAAGTTGAGCTGAACGGGACACTCCGGCGGCGGGTGGGCCGTGGGACGATGCGGGTTCGGGTCCAGGTGTACCTCACGGATAGTGTACTGAAATTTCCCATTCTGCCCTAAAGGTAAGAAGGACACCACATGAGAGTGTGTGTGCATGAATCGGTTGTAATTTTTTGGACGCACAGAGAATAAACGTGTCGGACTCTGTAGACACTGAAATGGACCCGGCACAGGAGGAGTACCGCATTGCAGAGCAGTGAATTACCGGTGCCGCTCAGTCGTCATAGGGGCTGAAGTGATGTAAGGGGCTGCGCACTTACTTTAAGAAGCCGGTGTTGAAGGACTGTCTGCTGTGTCTTGTCACTCTGCACACGTAGTCGTAGACAGCACATGTTAAAAGTAGAAAGTGTGATTCAGGGAGGAAATGCAAGGTGAAAGTGTCACGACATGCGTCAAGGGCGCAGAGAGCGGCTGCATGTGCTATGGCATCTACAGGCATGTGGGCAACTCCCTTATTAATTAAGCGTTGATTAAAGACTATTCTGTACTGAGCTGCCATTAAATGTGTAGCACCTGAGTTTGCATTATTGAATGATTCATTTTAAATGTGCTGTATATATGTATCCACCTTTATCCTCTGAAAAACAGCTGAAAGATCAACTTCAATTTGCTTCATCACTTGGAAGGTTTGTCTGTCTCCCCTGCATTAGTTTAGCTTCCCCTTATACTTTATAGTATAACAGAAAAGTGCCACATTAATAGGAATCATTTGGATAACATTTAGCAAACACACTGATCTATATGTACAGGATAATGCTCCAAGCTGGTCAGAGAAGAGGGATTATTTTTCCCCCCTCACATCCTCAGCATTAGTCCTGAGTTGGTTTAGTCTTTGTTTTGTCATATTTAGGCTCCTGTGGAAAAGAATAACACGGTCACTCAAACAAATTGACCAATCCACAAAACATTTTGAGAGAACCCCACTGCAGAATTCAATCTAGACTTTATTTCCCCGCTAAAACATAATCATAGCGAACACAGTTATTCAGGAAGTCATCAAGACACAAGGCTTGATGCATGTGGTGACCCACATTTTGCCCGTCTGTCAAAAGAGGATCTGTGATGGGATTACTGCCGTGGGAAACACAGAAACACTCTGAGTTGAAAAAGTGACATGGAAGCTTGTGATTGAATATTGTCCGTGGAGGACCCCCATTTCAGAATGATGCAGAAAAGGTCTCACTATTTCGTCTTACTAGTTAAAAAAAGTCAATTTATTCAATGCACTGCCAAAAACAGCCAACTGCTGGCATGCTGCAATGATGCCAGTGTTGAGTCATCGAGTGTGCACACGAGGAGTCGACGCTGCAGTCTCTGCATATGGATGTGCAGCATCCTGCCTGTGTTCCTCTGTTCTCTCTCTGTTTCTGCTGGGACATGGCTGCTCCAGCACAAGGGAGATGCCTGTCTGGCAGTTGTTCTTTTGTTACAGTATCTTACTATTACCCTGTCTTTTCTTCCCTTCCTTCCCAGATGGACTCGGTAAAGGCCTGTAAGGCTGCCAGCTTAACTACAGTATATGATGTGCACAACCATTTGTTGGTAGATGATGGCTTATGTTGAAGACCATCATTTTCTGTGATAAAAATAAAACACAACCTTTCACAGCCAGTAGCATCCAAAACATGATATCGCATAATCAGATTGATTTTGTTTTTTTAACATTTTCCTGACTCCCTCTAGTTGTTCTGTTCCTCAGCAGATCTCCAATCACTGTAATATACTATCACACGTGTGTAGCCTGAGCTTTCAAGAGTTTGTGATGGATGTGGAGTAAACATAGATGCATGGGAAGCCTTAATAACAAAAGAAACCTTTAGTTAAATTTAGCTTTATTCGCTATTGTAATGAAATACCAATATCTATAGATTGTAATTGCCAACAGCATCGCTTTCCTGCATATGTTTCAAACTGTAGTGTTTGCTGTATCCAATATTTGATCAGATGATGGTTTTATTCTTAGGGTATCAACAGCCTAAACTGTGTACTGTAGATGCACGGTTTCCTTTGTGCTGCAGTGTAACATGACTCCAATGTTTGACTGGGAGATTCATAAGTCCCTCCCCCCACTTGATCCCTATATCATTAATTCTATCAATCCTGGGTTGATCCTGCTGTACTCATCCTTCCCTAACCTCTGTCTGAATCTGTCCTTCTGTTCAATCACTGCCCTTGCTCACAGCTGTCCTTCCCTGTTCCTCCTGCAGTAGTTGCTGTGGGTGATGACTCAGCAGGAGCTGTCTGCAGGAGACTGCAGAGCTACTTTGTGTTTAGTTTACAGACGCCCACCGCTGTTTTGGTGTGTGTCTGTGTTCTCGCATACAGTCCAGGCTTGCGTGTCTGCGAAGATGCACATGGACACTCTCTGTACTCACTGTTTGCAGTCTTTTGCTGAGTCACTCACCTCATTAATCTTTTACATGCACAGGGAGGAATCCAGGGAGTCTGTGTGCTCACACGTTCTATGCACAGTCATCGGCGTGTTAACTGTAGAGTCATATTTTAATTTCACACTGTGGCCGATTTGAGGCAAGATTGTGTCAACAAACTGTCTTATGATGTAAAAGAAACAGCCTAATCAGTGTAAAATGTCTGTGTTGCTCTTACACCCCTCCCCAGTTCATGCCCTGTGTGTCAGCGTTGCTGGACTTTGTTTGAGTCCCTCTCTCCATCTGTCTGACTGTGGCTACAGTGACCTGGTCTGTTGACCATTATGGCTTCGGCTGCTTTGCTGCTACTGGCTCTCTCCTCCTCCATCTCCCTCACAGGTAAGTAACACTGATGCCTGATGATGCACCGCCCCGTCAAAGTGACAGAAAGAAGATCTGTAAAACTGTGCACACGTTAATGTTTTTGCTTTTTTTTTTAGTGGCGGTCCTGTTTGGGGAGCCCAGAATATTTGGAGGTGAGATCGTGCATGCTTCACATATGTCATATGAAAGTGATTTTAAAAGTGCATGAGCTAAATAATATTTTCAATATGTCAGAGGAGGCAACTGGTTACGGCCCCATCTTTGAGGAGGAGCCTGTAGATGTGGTCTACACTGAAGGCTCACCTGATGGGAGAATCTCCATGAACTGCAGGGCCCGGGCAAACCCACCAGCTTCATACAGGTGACAGACCCTGGCAGGAAGGTTTTCTAAAATAGAAATGACCACTACTTCACTTTATCCGTATGTAAGGTAATTCACCAGAATAGGTTAATCACACTGTGTGAAGTTTTTATTTCATTTATTATTTTATTTCATTTATGTTTACTCCTCTAGCTGGGTTTTTTCTTACCTATTTATCAGTAGTTGATCAGTAGTACATGTACTTGTTTATTGTCTTGTCATTGATGGATGAAGTTTTTTCTTTCCTTTCTACTGCAGCTGTAACAGGACAACAAAATTTCCATATGGGATCATTAAGGTTGTCAGAATCTTGAATCTTGAATGTTGTACTGTCACTAGGTGGCGTCGTGATAACTGGGAAGTTAAGTTGATGGAGCAGCCAGATGAACACTACAGCCTAGTGGGGGGGAACCTGGTGATCACCAACCCCATACAGAAGAAGCATTCTGGGACGTACGTCTGCGTGGCAAAGAACAAATATGGCATAGTCATCAGCAAGGAGGCCAGGCTCACATTCGGATGTGAGCATATAAATGTTATTGTTGTGGCTAAATTCTAGCTAATAGTTGTTGTTTCTTTTAGCATTTTTCTGGTTGCAAACAAAATAAGTAACTGATATTTTGATGTCCGTTGTTTTTCCAATACAGAGCCCATGAAGGGACATGTGAGAGAAAAAAATAGATGTTTGGCGGAAAAAAAAAAACTTTAGTTTGTCACCATGGAAATGACAAATGTTGTTATTACTTAAAAGAAGGACTTGTCTCATTAATGACAAAATGACACATTAGGGTTTTCCTTGCACTAAGTATTCTCTGCAGGTGTCTCTCACTAATGTAAAAATTGTGTTTACTAGCAAGCACTGACTGAGGCAAAGCTAAAAATGAAGCTATGAACGGCCCCGTGTGCCCTCTGTTGTTGTGTTCTCATGGTGACTAACTGCTCTGGGAGTATTTTTACAACGAAAAGTTGATCTCCTTTGCTCTCTCGTTCTTTTTTCCCAACCATCAATTTTCTTTTTTCTGTCACGTCCCTTTCCGGGCTCTGTAGTGCAGCAGTATGATACCAACCTCCCTATAATGATTTTCCTAAGGTAACTTGTCTACCAACAACAACATATTCTATTATTTTATTCCTATTGAAAACACACAGGCTTGTTGTTCATTCTTCATTTCACATCTTTACACAATTAAAATGAACAGATCTGCACGACTGTGCGTCAGTGACCTTCTAGTTTCTGTATAACACTTAGTTAATGTACAGTCTTAAAATGTACTTTCTTTTAAGTAGCATAAACTGTTACTTGTCACTCTTTGTTCTATAGACAAAAATGAGAATTTGCAGGATGCTAATGCGAATGTTCCATTTTTTATGGTCTGTGCTGCAGTTATTACATGTGTGTCTATTAAAACATGTCTTCCTGTTTTTCTTGAAAATACTGAACTATGAACTTCTAAAATATGAACTATTCTGCAGTTCTGGAGGAGTTTTCTGATGATGAGAGGGATCCTGTCTATGTTAAAGAAGGACAGGGAGCAGTTCTGCTATGTGCCCCTCCAAAAGCCTGGCCCGGTAGGTTCAAGTTGCCTCGATTGTTTTTCTGTGTGCTCCCTGGGAAATCCAGCCCAAACACTGAAACAAGGTTTTAAAAGAAGTAGAATCTCTGTAGTACAATTTCAGGACTGATGACTTCCATTAAAGCTGCCAAACAATAGTCCTGAACACTTGAAGAATTCAAAAGTACAAACCTTATACACAATAGTGGTTGTGCACCTGGGGCCTATACACATTTTGTCTTATTCAGAGTATACGTTTATTTTCCAATTGTCTTTCAGAGGCCGTGACCTTCCGCTGGATCTACAATGAGTTCCCAATTTTCCTGCACACTGATCGGCGTCGCTTTGTCTCGCAGAGGACAGGGAACCTCTACATATCTAAAGTAGAAGCCCAGGATGCAGGAAACTACTCCTGTTATGTTTCCAGTCCCATCATCGGACAGAGTGTCTTCTCCAAGTTTATCCCCCTCATCCCATTGCCCCCTGACACTGGTTGGTAGATACATTAGTACTGTAGCTGTGATCGAGCCAAACAGCAAACTTCTTTCATTTTGTGGTGTCATTTACTCTTTTCTCAGGTGAGGAAAGGAAGTACCCAGCAGACATCAGGGTGAAGTTCCCAGACACTACAGCCATGCTGGCCTCTAATATTACGTTAGAATGCTTTGCATTGGGGAAGTAAGTTTTGATTAAGCTGCTGTATAAGGATTAATACAAGGGTGCTGTTGTTAGTTGATCAAATTGTTTCTGTAATAACAAACTAATTTTATTGCTGTTCAGTCCCATCCCTCATATTGTTTGGAGGAAGGTAGATGCTACAGACCTGCCAGCAAACCATGAGATCAGCGAGTCAGGAGCTGTGCTTCATTTGTACAACGTACAGTACGAAGATGTAGGAGGATACGAGTGTGAAGCCATCAACACTAAGGGGAAGGACTGGCACAAGGCCTGGCTCTATGTTGAGTGTAAGTACAGTTATTAGAGTGTACTTCATCAAATACCAAAAGATGACCCAATTTTTCTTACATTAAAATTTGCCATAGGTGTCTGCGTGTGTCTGTTATTGCATTTGTTTCTAGTTCAAAGTCTATTAATGGAAAATGTATAAAGGTTTGCGGGGGATACAGCAACTAGACAGCATTAACGCTGTGATATTTTTGTTGAAAATAACATATAATAATGCCTGCTTTTTTTTAGCTGCCCCAGAGTGGGCTGAAACCATCAACAACACTCAGAAAGACATCGGCTCAGAGCACACCATGCGCTGTGTGGCGTCAGGGAAACCCTTCCCTTTCATCCGCTGGTACAAAGATGGATATATGGTGAAGCACGTTTTGTCAACTAACGTTACTGAAAGTTAGGCCACACGTTGCATCTGCTCAGTTTTTGTTGTGCATGTTCAGAATGCAAGTTTTACGTGTGTGTGTGTGTGTGTGTGTGTGTGTGTGTGTGTGTGTGTGTGTGTGTGTGTGTGTGTGTTACAGTATGGGAAAGGAGAGTTAAAGTTTTCCAGTCTGACTTTCGAGGACTCAGGAATGTACCAGTGTATTGCTGAGAACTACTGGGGCATCAAATATGCCAACGCTGAGCTGCGAGTCATTGGTCAGTCTCCTTAAGAAATGTGATAACATTTTACATTACATCACAACAGTAGACTCTGATTTATGCTTCATCTTTCTCTTAGTCTGTGCTCCAACATTTGAGTTCAACCCTTTGAAGAAGCAGCTGCTTGGAGCTAAAGACGGACGTATAGTGATTGAGTGTAAGCCCCGAGCTGCTCCCAGACCTCGTTTTACTTGGACAAAGGGCAAAGAGCTCCTGTACAACACTTCACGGTAAGAACAAGTCATAAGAAAAGAGACAAACTGCAATGACACTGTAATAGTTTTGTGGATTTAAATGTTTGGCACTGGACTTACCTTTATTTGTACTGACCTCCCACAGGGAAGCAGCATGACTTTGTTAAATATTTTGTATTTTATTAGCATTTCCATCATGTTTGATGGGAGTCTGGAGATTCTCAATGCAACCAAAAATGATGAAGGTTTCTACACGTGCTTTGCTGAGAATGACAAAGGAAAGGCCAACAGCTCAGGCTATCTCACCATTACAGGTACACTTGTGTTTGTTCATCTTCATTTCTAAAATTTTGTAAACTTTCCATATTTAGTTATAACTTTTTTGATGATGCAAACGTTATTTAGTAGACACTTTTGATGGACAGTATTTGTTACGGTTTTGCTTCCTAGAGGCTACCAGCATCACGGTGGCTCCTGAAGACTCTGAGGTTAAGGTTGGTGATGAGATCATTCTGAGATGCGCTGCTTCATTTGACCCCATGCTGGACATCACCTTCATATGGGCCATAGACTTCAGAGTCATTGACTTTGACTCAGAGTGGCAGCACTATGAACGTGTTATGGTACAGTATTGCTTGATCCTAATCTCATTTAGCATGTTCCAGCTTCCTTTCAAGTGACATTCGTTTGATAATCCCAGTGATATTGTCACCTAATGATGGATTTCATGAATAGCACTGTCCTATGTACTCACCTTTTTATCTCATTCCTATATTTTTTTTTTTTTTTTTAATTCTTCTTTTGCTTCCTGTTGCTCAGACTGAAGATGGAAACGGAGATTTAAGGATAAAAAATGCCCAGATATGGCACGAGGGTCGCTACACGTGCACGGCTCAGACCGTTGTGGACAACGACATCGCTTATGCAGATCTCAAAGTTGTGGGTTAGTCCCGACATGCTTTGCCTGAGATTACTACTGATACTACTAGATTATGCAGTATACTGTACACCTTCCTGTCCCAATTGTCTAACATACATCTTACCTTCATGATCCAGGTGTTCCAGGACCGCCTGGTGTGATTCGAGTGGAAGAGATCGGGGACACGTGGGTGAAGCTAGTGTGGTCTAAAGGAGCAGATCATAACAGTCCCATTCTTTACTACACCATACAGACCAGGCACTACTGGGCTCTAAATGAAGATGACTGGAGGAATGCCAGCACCTGTGAGCATCCCATCTCCCACATGATCTGATCACTTCACTGTAGCACATGATTTTACTTGGGTGCTCTTCATCTCTCCTTCAGCTTCA
The DNA here is from genome assembly GCF_033026475.1 of Channa argus. Classification (NCBI taxonomy): domain Eukaryota; kingdom Metazoa; phylum Chordata; class Actinopteri; order Anabantiformes; family Channidae; genus Channa; species Channa argus. The sequence continues at coordinate 11,188,623 of NC_090217.1, read as the reverse complement.
ATCATTTCTGAGGGCGGTGTGGAGAGGGCAGAGGTGACAGACCTGTACCCTTGGATGGAGTATCAGTTCAGGATCATCGCCACCAATGAGTATGGTTCCGGAGAGGCAAGCATCCCCTCCCTCAAGATCAAAACCTGGGATGCTGGTAAGGAGGAAATACCAACATTTGATATCTTATAGACGTACATGTGTAACATTCTATTCTTAAAGGCCTTGACCTTTTTTTTCTTCTCAGCTCCCGTGGTATCTCCCACTGATGTAGCTGGTTATGGAGGTAGAAATGGTGAGATTGTCATCACATGGACAGTAAGTAAACCCCTGAGCCTACAGTAGGTCACACTCTGTTAAGATTCTGACTTTACCAGAAAGATTTGCAGACAATCACAGATGTGTTTTTATGTCCCTTGTCCCGCAGCCTGTGCAGCCTTGGTATTTCTACGGAAAGAAGTTCGGCTACATTGTGGCATTCAAGCCTCACGATGCTTACGACTGGTGGTACGAGACCATTTCAGACCCCGAGACGAGGCGTTATGTTCACAGAGACTCCTATTTCATTCCCACTGAGGAAGATTTCCAGGTGCGGGAGTTTCAGGTGAAGGTCAAGTCATTCAATGTGAAAGGAGATGGACCGTACAGCCTCACCAAGGTCATCTACTACCCACGAGATGGTGCGAATTTTATTTTTTGGATTTCTTTCTTAAAGTACTTGAGCAGTTGTGCACTTTTTTCTCATCCTCGTCTCTGGCCTCTGTAGTCCCTATAGAGCCTCCAACAGATGTCTATGCCAGGCCAGTTTCCTCCACTGAAGCTCTGGTGTGGTGGCTACCTGTAGTCGACACTGGAACAGGCCTGCAGCAGTACATTGAGGGATATCAGGTTTAAGGATTAACAAGTTCCTTAACACCCACATCACTTACTTATATACTATATAAATAACATATTTTCTATGGAATGGCTCGTTTTGCCAGTTCTGTTTTTTGTTGTTGTTTGTTTGTTTGTTCGTTTGTTCACTCAAAACTGGCACAACATTTTTTTCTGAAAGCATTTGTAAACCTATGAAAACGGTTTTGGATTGATTTCAAAGTTGAGAAAAATGTAAGAGTTATTATAACAGATTTTAATTCTCTTGTAAATTACATGGTAAATATTTGTGCCAGACACATTAATACTATAGTTTGGCCTTGATCCCAATGTTACTGAGCCTAGCAATTTAACAAAAACACCGCATTTAACATTTTTCTTGCTAATCAGGTCAAGTACTGGAGGAAGTATGATGACCCAGAGCCAGGAGCCAATCGTATATTTGTCCCAGCCACAGCCAACCAGACCAGGTTGGAGAACATGTTGCCAGACTCACACTACCTCATCGAGGTCCGAGCCTTCAATGGAGCTGGTCTCGGTCCTCCTGGTGAACATTGTGAGATGTTCACAAAGAGACCACGTAAGCCTTATTTCTCACAGTCTATGAACACTAAAAATGTGATGAGTTTTCTTAAAGTGACATACAGATATTGTGGTCTCAAAGAATAAATAATTTTGTTTACAGCACCACCAGAGCCTCCCAGGATGTGGCGCTATATCTCCTGGACAGGAAAGTGGCTGTATGTGTGGTGGGATCATATCCAGTATGACTGGTTTGGCAATATATCCTTCCCACTATACTACAAGGTACGTGTGGAACATTTTGACATGTATTATAACCTTCTAATGTTTTGTTTTTGGGGGAGGAGGAGGAGGAGGAGGTCATCTGAGCTATGACAACACCAGTCTACCTGAACGGCACTAACTGTAATGTCCAAAACCTCCCCATTCTCAGGTCATGTTCAGAAAGACTGGCTACATCTATGGGAAAGTCTACATCACTGGCTGGCACTTCATGGACTTCCCCATGCCTCAGGTTGGAGACTATGAGCTGATGGTGCGTGGCCGTTATGAAGGAGGAGATGGACCAATCAGGAAGATTAGGATTCAGGGTAAGACAAACATTTTTTATGGACTAAATATTTATTTACCAGGGTTTCATACCATGTGTCTTCTTTCTCAGGTAAAGCATCTATGATCACACCCACGTTAAGCCTGGTTTCTTTGGTGCTGTTGGCGCTTTGCATCGCAGGAGTGGAAATTTAAGTTTGCAACAAGTGTATGTGTGTATACACATGTATATAATAGACTCTGGGAAATAGATATTTGGACTTAATAAAAGATCACCTTCAAACACTTGTCACACTGAGTCATTGGTTAAGATCCTATGTCATGGATTGGTCATGACAACACCAACTTAAAGTTGCCATTTCACTAAAATAAGAACTGGTTGTTCAACCTGGAAATTTGTATGCACCATTATGCCATCAAACAAACTGCAGGATACAGTCAGTAAGATGTGGTACTCCTGCTTTGAACATATATGTAGAGATGTTGAAGGAAGATATTGCAGTTGTGTTTTTTTAATTTTGAAGCTGCTTTTACCATTTTGGAATTGATATAAACCGGACAAACCATTGAAGAATTTAAACTACTATGTAGAGTGGGATTTTGTCTAATGTATTATAAGCCCTATCAGTCTCTCAGATGGCAGTAAACGATGTGTAAAGAAATGCATTTGTTCAAAGTCAAAGAAGGATTTACTTTAGATTTTATGCCTCCTACTTTTTTCAGCTCAGAGCGAAGTATATCACACTTGTTTTAAATAGGACTATTACTCACAGTCACTTCACAGGAACAGTCTCTAGAATCTTTTCACTTTTCCTCTTTTGTTAAGTTTTGAAATTTCTGTCTGAAGGTGCTGAGTGATAGGTACAGAGTGTGTTTGATGAATGTGAAGGGTCGTACATAAACTGCATTCCATGACGTGTGGTAATATTCTTTATTCTGTTATTCTGCAACCATTAAAACAAATACAACAATACATATGTGTATTGTTTCATTGTCTCATACATAGTCAATTACATATTTTCTTTTTAGCTCAGTGCATAAAGTTACATCTGTATTTATATATTACACCATTTTACTCTTAGTCTTTGTCAAACCTAAGAACAGTTATAGAATTTCCCCGTATGTCATGAAAATATTCCATTAACTTTCATTAACTGCGTTTAAAGATATTCTTATTCGTGTACTACTTCCTTTTTGAGTACTCTGAGCCCACAGGCTGAATTCTAATGTGTGGCTACAACCAGCAGATGGCAGCAAAGCTTCACGCTATGGAAAACATTTTCAATTTGCTATCCATCCAATCTAATGCAAACAAGAAGGATGTGTTTGAGTATTTGTATTTTAACATACCCACATATCATCCAAATCTTTGCAATAAAATTTTGCAGGACTGCTATTCTGCTATAGTTTTTTTTCCATTTATGGTGTATGTTTGCTTTTGTTCACATGGCAATATAATGCACACACACCATCAGTTTTCTTTCAAGCTGCTGTAGTTTTGCTTTGTGGAAATATATTGAAAACAGCAAGTCTATAATGTCTTGTAATCCTAAAAAAGAGAGATGTTGTTTTATAGCTCTGTGTTCTTTTTTGTGCTTTAAAGCAAGCTTGTTTGTATCACGTACAGTAGTCTCTGTGTGGGTGGCTTTTATCTCTCCTGTTTCCACCTCCATTACCAGTATTTCTCCCTTTTTACCTCCCTACCTTCAAACAAATTACATGGACACTGAAAATCCCATGTGAGGCTGAAATCAATGCTACCATCATTTACAAACAATCACAGCAGATGCACAAAGGTGAATCTTCCATAGCAGGGGAGTGAGTCTTCCTCCAGAGAAGGATATTAAAGAGACTGTTGTTGTGATACAGGCTCCTTTTCCTTTTCTTTTACAAGTCCAGTGTGGCTGTGCAATAGCTTGGACAGCAATGGATCATCCAAATCTCAATGTTTTTCTAATGTTGCTGGTTTTTTGTATTCATGCCTTTTTTAAAATCTCAATGGAAAGAGCACAGTTTTGTAAATTTCATCACATCTCAGAAGGCGCATGACAGTAAGCTTGATTTGCCAATGAGACATTGTTGACAAAGATTCATATCGGAAGCAAATCTCTAAGCACAAAGTATCTGTTCTTCTACGGTGGTCATGCAACTGACCAAGGCACTGGACTGAAGATTAACTGTATAGTGTTTAGATGAGGTGGGTATGATGCTATGAGTTAGTGGGAGATTATTGGCTGCATGCAAAACATGGAGCCCTTCTAATATGTCACTTTAACAGTGTGTGAATATATTTCTAGTGGGTCTGACTGATATTGTGCTAATACATGTGAAGAAGCACCCAGTTCCTGACATGCTATTCTTTAAATGAGAGAGGGTATTTGGTTAACTCTTGTGATCAGGGATGCCTATGCAAACTGTGTCTTCGAGATCAAATACAGCAGCACAGTGAAGTGTAGTACTGTGCTTTCAGAAAATTCACTGGGACATTTAACTTCATTCATACAGTGGTTTACTGTGCATGTCCGTCTGTGAAGGACAGCAGAAGCAAAATGACTGATGTTACCGAACGTGCACAATATTAGTGTTTTTGAACATATATTGTAAATGTTTACATGAGTCAATGTGAAGTCAATGGTGTTGAAAAGTAAATTGTTGCATTATACAGATTTTAATTATTTGTACTTTGTGTATTTTCATTTACGTTGCTTTACATTTCTAATCCACCACATTTCCGAGGGGAATATTATACTTTTCACTTCACTACATGGATCTAACAGCTATAGATTTTGGTAACAAATTAAATATCTTTTTTTTTTTACTTGCCCCTCATTTTCTGTCCTGCCTGCTCTGCTTTTCTGCCAGTGCTGCCACCTGACTGTGCTCTAAGCACTGACTCCCCGTTTTCCATGCCAGTGGCAGCCTCAGTATACATACCCACCCATTTAGTCTCTGATAGCTTGCTTATTTTACTGTAGTGTGCTGTTGTACTCCAGCTTCTCACCTATTATTCCTGTAGGATTTGTTTGTGTCCGTCTGCCCGTTTTTTAACCTGTACTTCATTTTTGTGGTAATGATTCTGCTTGTGCAGACAGCTTGAAGCTAAAATAAAACATGAACTGTCTGAATTGTATCCTTTCTCAAAGAGATGTGGATTCAAGTCCAGCCTGCTTCTTTTACAATTAGCTGATCTTGCAGGGTAAACTGATTCTGACAGGCATCAGGTTTACTAATCCCATAGCGTTGGATACAATAGGTAACTCCCAGTGGAACGCTGATTATTTACATGTTAGCTATTCCCTTTGCTGCTTTCCATTTGATCAGAAGAGGCTGTCAGGTTAGAACTGTGATGGTGGGAGGACATAAATAGATTTAGGAGCTGCTGGAGCCCTTAATGCTCAAAGCAGGTTCAGCCCAGGTGATTACTTCTCACATGCACTCAGTGAATTTTTATCAAATCCTCACAATCCTTTTAGCTCCATTTCCATCTCTGAATTATTTGCACCCTGATATTTACATGTGAGTTTATTTTTAAAAAAAATTTATACACAGTTTTGCAGTAGCACAAAGTGGGACATTATGTATGGATATATATGGACATTATAAACAGGCCTATATGGGTGTGGGAAATCTTAAAGTATGTATAGAAAGAAGCCTGCATTAGCCTTTGCACTGTCTCATAAATCACACAGATCTGGCAGGTCCCCCTGGCTTGCTGGCTTGTTAGACCAAACTAGGGGCACCACTCCTGCTAGTCCCACAGAGCAGAGGAGCCTATTGAGAAACATCAAATGGCTCCAGGGGTTTGGAAAGAGCCCCACTAAATCTCCCAGACCAATTTGGCATGCCAGAACTGGCCTGTGTTAGCAGCACAGCTAACCTGGTTAGCAGCCTGTAAGACCACGGTTGGAGGCCCCTCCTGCTGTTCGATTGGCTGAAATGGGTTGCAGTGTCAGATCAGGAAGTAATTGCCTCCTCTTTGGGTAGTTTATGACCCTGTTTACTCAGTGAAAAAGCTCTTTCACATGTCCTTCTCTAAGATGGTGGTATGCTTTGTCAGGCTGGATGATGTAGGTGTTCTCTCACTATTAGTGAACAAAAAGAATGTGCACCTTGAGGCAGAACCAAACAATTTTAACTGTATTGTGTGGCATGGAGCAGCAATTGATTGCTTATTGTGTGTTGTATACTCTCACAGAAAAGGCTTTTCCTGTCCATTGGCTAAATTGGGAAACTTCATTGTGGAAATATTCCCCAGATACCTAGTACCCAACAGTGCTGTCTAATTCAGAAATACAGACAGGTTGTGCTATCATGTTGCTAGGTTTTGTGGAGCTCATCAGCTCTCCACCAGATTTGTGCTCTCTCTGCACCAGGACCCCCTAGTCAGCGTTGGCAATCAAGCCAAATCCTCTCCCTTCCTCTCTGTCTTGTGCTGGCAGACCTCATGCTTGCAGACACTGATGCCAGAAAAACAGTTTTCAATCCTCTTTGAGTCCAATTAAAGATAAACACCAGTACATCCACAAAGCCAGGAACTTTTCATTTTGTTGTAACTACCTTTTAAGCTTTTGTTTAGGAGATGTTCATTCAGTGATGTTGCAGAAATAGGGGATATAGTCCACACAAAGCACAGCATTTAAAGAATTTGACAGCTGTGGCGGCACTGGTATATAGGAAGGACAAGGATGTGTTGGGCTGATGTGTTAGATTTATTTCAACATATACTGTAGGTCAAATAAACTGAATTATAAGGTAAATAAGTACAGTGGAGTGAAAAAAGAAAATCATCTCCAATTACTCTAACAGTATGGCAATGTTGTTTAGCCATCAAAAAGTGATTTGGAAATCCTCAGATGTGAAACCAGCATCCCCAATATATCAATGTTTTCAGACTTCAACATTTGTAGATAGACTGACCTGTTTATGATTATTCTAAAGACTTTGGTGATCCCTTGATTTTGCTTGTATGTTTCCACTGATTTGGTTTATGACTGAAAGCCTTCAGCTCGGCTGTACTTTGTTTGTTTACAGCTAATTATTGTGTTTATCATGCTAACAAGTTGAACTATAATTGTAAACATAAACTTTAGACCTGTTACGGATCAGCATATTAGGGTTTTTATTGTAAGCATGTTGCCATGCAGATGTCAGCATTTGGCTCAGAGCAGTGCTGTGCCAAAAGGCCAGTCCATGATTTCTGTCTGTGTGGCTGTGAGGACTTAAACATGCAGACCCACACACTTGACAGGCTAGTTTTATACATTGAATTTTAATTGTTGCACAGTTTCAATGCAGAGTGTGCATATAAACCCCTCATGACTTTTTAAATTGGTTGGTATAAATAAGTATTATACGAAAGAGTTAAATGAAATAATCCTTGACCATGATTTTCAAAGAATTAATTTGGTGATTGTGGCCTTTGTCTTGAATCTCTTAGAGACTGAATAATACTTGCACTAAATTAAACTGTAAGACTGAAAAATAAAGGTTAAATAACTAAGTCAAATACATATTTATTGAGAGATATGCTCAGTGCATCCCATGTTTCTGGTGTAGACAAGAGAGTAGGGTTTTAGTCATTAGTGTGGTATCCTCTCATCTGTCAGACAGGAGGCTGTGCTGTGGTGGATGGAGGAAAGAGGAATGTGATACCTGAGTTGTCGGGGAGGAAAGGCTGGAGGGGATGGATGCAGAGAAAGGCAGGAAACAAGCTGGATGAAAAAAAGAAACTGAGTTTTTGAACTGACTTCACAAACTGATGTGGCATCATTCTGTGACTGTGGGGCAAAATCTTCTCCTCCATCCTTCCTCATACTTCAGAATAGTGTCAGGATTTATCACATCTTCCATATTCACAGGGAAGATTTCTCCATCAGGGAGGAGATGACATGAAAGTGGGTGCAACCAAAAAAAATATCCAGTTCAATTTTCCCTTTTTATTGCGAAAAGGTTTGTCTGGGAGCCTTGATGAAAACTTGAAATGTCTGTTTTAAATAGTAAAACACTGTCTTCATCTTAATCTCAAGTGGGAACAGATGCACAGGCAAGCTGGGCCCACTGTGGTGCCTGTCTACATCTGCATATTTTGTTTATGCATCTGCTTGTGTGTGTTGCACAGTCCTTTGTCTTAGTTTTAAAGGCAGTCCTCCTGGGGATTTTGCATTTTTTTTTTGCCCTGACAGCAGAGTCCTGCATTTCGTCTGACTTGTATCAGCAAGGTTAGCAGACGCTAAGACACTGATTCTATTGTCAACACAGCAGTTGTATAAAGAGTCATTTTGCTGTTTGGAAAGGTGACTAATTGAATTTGTCAGTGAGCCCTTGCATTTCAAACATCTGTACACAGCACACAGTGTCTATCCTAACAAGAAATGTTATCCTTTGGCGGAAGTGACATTTTATTTCCAAAAGAAAAGTATATGTCATCCATTATAAATAATGACTTTCCTGTGTGGGCCAAACACTGGGACCTGTAAGACTGTCTTTGTCTGATTAAGTGACACTTTTGGCAAAAAGTTGTTTTGTCCTGTTTGGGTTCATTTGTGCACTTGCATGCTGTTATTTTGAACTGTTTAATGTAAACAGAACACAGTTTCACAGTATTTTCACAGTAATTCACTGATTATATTTTCTATGGAAAGTACATTTCTAAGAACATGTTGATGTAGAGGCACTTAAGTTATTGCACTTCCCCAAAACAAACTTGGCAAACTCACAAGAGACAGACTAAACAAAACCAGTAGTTGACAGACTTGCAAAGTTGGAAGGAACAGCATGTTGTCCCCCCATTCTGTATTCCCATTGCAATTATTTCTTTTAACAGTAGATACATGAAAAAGTTCCTCTAGGGCTGCACAAGACTGTAGCTAAAAATTAACATGGGCATGTAAAATCATTTTAAGTGACCCTTGTTCACACTCCAAATTACTCGCATATAATAAACACAAAACCTCAACAAAGCCGCACGAGCAAATCACTCCCTGTACCTGAGAAACACTGCAACAGTAGTATTCGACACACATGCAGTGAACACAAAAGGTGAAAGTGCCTTGTGTAGTAAAGGGTTAATGTGTTATCACTTTAATTAAGACGGATGCATTTTTAATGACCAGTGTTAGCTCAAAGGAAGAGAGGCATCAAATTATGCTAAGTAAGTGAAAAATGCTAATGGCCCCAGCTATGGGGCTGGGTTGCTGCTAAAAGACGAACTTTGCAGTTTTTTTATATGTACTTTCCCCCTGATGCCAAATAAATCTTTTAACCTGCGTTTCTTGTATTCCTGAAAAGCTGAAAAGGCTTCTTGATCAATTTGGACAGTGCTAATATAGTTTAGCAATACATCCAAATATGTAAACCTGAGATGCACATAACAATGCACGTAACATTTTCACAATTCCATCATTTTAATCTGAATGATCTGAAAGAAGAATGCATGTTGTTTGGTTCATCAGTTCATTACACATATTATTAACAATCACAGAACAACAACAAAAAAGTCTGTTTCTATCCAAAATTCAGCAGTTTATCTACAAGGTTCAGCTCTGACTACACTAAGGACTAAGGTCCCATTTTAACAGCTCAGCAACACCAAATTCCTCCAATTTTCACATGCATATATTTCTACACACAGACACAGACAGGCACATAAATAGAAACATCAACACACACAGACAAATAGACTGATTTTCTTTGCTGCCATCTGTGAGTTGTACGAGCCTTAGGGGAGTTACAGTAGGCTGCAGACTGTGCCACAGTTGGGTGCAAAAGTGAACAGCATAGCAGATGTTTGGGTTGCTTTTTAACAAGTTCCTGTACCTACCTCCATGTGAAAAAGAAGATGCTTCCTGTGCCCCTATCATATAATAATGTCATTTATTTAATGTCACCGCCTTAAAATAACTGTAGAAACATCTGTGTTCTGTTTACAGGGTAGTTGTATTTATGGTGGATGAAAAAAAAAACATTAAGGGTGTCTGCAATGATAAAATGTTATTTCTACAACCACAAAATGGTCTTTTTGGTCATCTACACATCTGCACCAAGTCCTATCATTACATTTGGGTTGTTCAACAAAGACATTCTGAGCAAAAATTCTCAGCAAAAATAAATTTTAATCACAAATTCCTAAATGAAATAAATAAAAAGTGTAATCATCAGTATTAAATTGCTCTGGAATAAAATAATTCTGGTATTTGTTAGTACTTAAGTTATTTTATCATGGGGGATTATATACTGTACAGCACTGGTTCAAACAACAATGTGCAATGTGTTTTAAGTTAGATATATGCTATTTAATACTTATTTTAATGTTGAGCCTCCTGTGACCCAGACTAATTAAATAGTAGTGGCAGTGGTGCAGAAATATTTGCTTGCATGTTGTATTTGTAAGTCCTACGTTAAATATTTCTTTCTTTTTTGCCACTTGGGGGCAGTACAATAGGCCCAACCTAGACTCATTAGTGGCAGCACCTCCTCTACAGGTCACTTCCACTTAACTTCCACTGTGGAGTTTGTATGTTCTGCCTAACATACATAGGTTTCCTCCAGGTACTTTTTAGCCTAGTTTATTAATTAAGTTAATTAATCCAATAATTAAGTTAATTATTGGATTCTTCAGCTGCTGAATGTTCAGCAGCCTGTTGCCAACCTTTTTTTTGAAAATTGGAAACAACTTTCAAATGAGAGTGAGTGGAAACCAAAACATTAAAGCTCATAGCCGAAAAACCAAAACCATGAGGTTACAGATGCTAAAATAGCCCTTTCGTTACAGTATATATAGTAATTTCATTTATTAAGAGCATCTTTAACTGAAAAAAAAATAAAATTTACCACTACATCTCTTACAGTGTTATGAATCCACAAAGTCTAAACAAAATTTGCCAAGAGAGACAGGTTTAATGTAGATGAAGTTATTGTACAGGTACAACTTACATACTGTAAAAATCTCATTAGAATTATTTCCATTAGTCATTGACAGGTGCCCCTCTTTTCATTGTTCCTGAAAATTACACCAATTATTTGAGTCTAAGCTCACTCGCTGCTAATGTCACTAAAGCGCAGAGCGTCAGCAGATTAGCTGCTAATATCATCTGTTAGGAAAAAGCAGCCTTTAATAAGCCCTTTCTTTGAGGAGGCATACACAGTTCTACTTTTGTAATGTTCTGTTTGGATATAAAGCTCTAAGTCATCAAAGAGTGGGTTTTTTTTTTACTTAGCTGTTACCCTGATCCAGACCTAAGTGTCTGAGTGGGGATTCAATTGAGAAGGGCACATTACTTTAAATGTACTATGGAAAAACTAAGACATGATAAGCTTGAGATTTCCAGCAACTGAAAATTTTAATTAACAATGAGTGAATAGGATAGGTTTAATGTGACTGTTTTCTTGTTTTTGTGCTGTCAGATACTTTTTAGTAGATTTCTTCTAAAATGGCAACAGTTGTGTTTTGCAACCAATATCTAACAAGGATGATCTCACAAAGATACATATCAGCCTATCTGATGTGCTTTGAACTTCTGAGTTTAGTCTGAAATGGCTTTTGGCTTTCCACTGTCCAACATGAGCAAAATAAATCCTAAAAAGTACTAATGCACAATCCCTGGGCTTAACAAACCATTAACCTCTGCACAGAAAGGCTTTAATCATTGATTTCAGACCTTTTGTCAGGTTTGATTTCTGAAACAATTTCTCAGACTGTTTAAAATGTACAGGGTGGACTCTGCAGACTACGGCACCATACTGTGAGGAAAAAAACATACAGTCAAGCGGGTTTCCAAAGAAACAATCACGCACAATAGCTTTTCACAGTAACAAGCCACATAAACCAGGGTTAATAACTTTCCTTTCAATGGAAAGGTTAAAGTTTTAACAATTGCAAAGAGAGGGCACATCCCTCCTAGTTTGTATCAGGATGGGGTCAAAGGTCAGAGGACAGGAGCTTTGGGGTAATAAGGTCAGACAGTGATACATTACTGTAGACTTAATGCAAAACGAAGTGATATATCATACTATTCGTAACGTTATATCATAGCACATACTTTAATTGTGGTGTCTCTTTCATTAACAACCTCTAAATATTTCAGTATGTGAACTTTAGTGAAAGCATTGTAAAATATACTAAAATGTATCCCCAGATTTGATCTTACCAAACATCAAACAATCTGGCACACTTCATAGACCCAATGCTGCACAACATGCTGTCACACATAATTTGGAGATTTTTGTTTGCAGATAATGAAGCAATGTGCCAAATTTGATCAGCAGTGCTTGTCAATGAAAGTCCATGGCACGGATGGCACACAGCTGATCATTCGTGTTCGGCTGCTGATAGGTACAAAGCTCCTGTGGAGTGTGAAGCTTTTAGAAACTGTTCTTAATGAGAGGTAGCATCTGGACTAACCAGTCTGAGAAAAATAAAGCATAAAATAGAATTTCAGCTATGTGAAAAACAATGTGATCTGGTGTTAAACAAAAAGGCTTTAAGTAATACATTCTAACATTTTATTCTATAATGAGTGCGATCTGAAAGCTCAACTGAAGCATGGCTTCGAGAAGCATATTTGAATATGAAATAAAGAATATAGGTGCAACCTGAAGACCCTGAGAGGGATAAAAGTATTGGGTGTGTGGTGGTGGCAGCCTGACTGACAAGCATAGTGTATGCGAACCAGTCCCGCAGACAACAAATCTAGCAATTATCTCCACCGCAGGCCAATCAGACACACTGCACCGAAGCAAGAAGACCGCAATCAATCCCCAATGCTTGTAATGAGAAACAGATTTTTCTCTGCCAGTAAAAGATAATCAGCAGCTGAACAGAAGGGTCAACAGGTCCTTTTTACAAAGACCGAGCGAAGCAAGTAACACAAATCTTGATCTGCCTCCACGGGTCCACTGCTGAATCGTCAAACAAGATTACCTTCATACCCTTAACACAGCTGCTGCTCTGGTATTGATCAATTCACAGGAGTATATTAGCTTGTAGTACCACCTGTTTGCCTATATACCTTATAAAATGTATGCATTGACTTTAATATGTAATATAAGATTGTATAGTCACATTCATGCCGTCAGTGCAAGGGGAATATCTGCTTTGTGCCTGTTGAGCCTCTAAAATGTGAATCCTAATGTGGCTGAGTAAAAAGAATGAAGGCTACTAAGTGCTGTCAAAATGTGTTGAATGGAGTAATAAAAAATCGTACATTTTTGTATGATTACTAGGCATAATAAATGCACTACATTTCTTGCCAAATTCCCACATTTTGGTGCACAAAGCATAGCTTTTAAGATTAACCTGAGGAGAAAATATTCAGGAGAATACATTAAAGCCACGTGTTGTTGAAAATCACTGGTTTGGTTCACTCATTATTCATTTCACTGGCTTTTGAAGTGTATGTGTGCTCTGAACTTGGGTACATAATTAAAGACTTTTTTTGATTGTGCTGAAACAATGTATATCCAGTACAGTAAGACATATTTATGGCCATTAATGAGATATTACATTGGACTTTTTAATATATTGCACACAGTACTTTGGACATTTTGCAAAATTAAGTTATTTCAATTTGGCAGTGAATGGAAACACCCACCACATAACATATTTATACTATGTCTTGTCTGTTTAATCTGTGCTAAAAGTATAACAGTATAAAACCAGCTCAACATATTTTTTATAATGTCAGTTTGGGAACGTTTTGAATTTTGGACACAGACATAAAGGCTGTTTCCAGTGCCAAACTAAGCCAACTAGTTCTCATTAAACATTCAGCAAAAGCCTAACATGTGTGTTTTCCAAAATGTCAACTTATTTTCATTATCAGCATAAACAGATGATAGAAAAGCCATACACCTTAATTCCCAGTTGCATTAAAGGGAGGAAATGACCAAACATACACTCTTTCCAGTCTACGTACTGGAAATCTGACCATGTCTGACCAGCTCCTGGCAGCATTTATTGTAAATGAATCAGAGTGGTATCAATCCTCAATACCTGAATAATCCCAGCAATTATTTCTTTAACACATTAAACCATGCTGTTATGTTATTTAGAGCTCTTCAGTATTGTTTGAGTAGTTTCCTATCTGCTCAAACAATGAAACATATAACTGACCCACTGAACCGTACTGCGTTGTTTAATTGATATCAGCATCTCATGATTGTATACAAATTGGTTTGTATTATTTCATTTCTGCGATAATTACTTTAATTTGTAAGGTTATTTCATTCCTGTGGGGTTTCTCTGCATGTACAACGGGCACTAAACCTTGAGTACAGTGTGTGCGCGTGTGCAGATGTTAATGGAGGTTTTTATTTTGTCATTGTTTGTGAGATGGAAGTAAAACCAATTTCAGATAATTGGAATCAGTAATTGAAATATATGTTGCCATTTAAATTCCCCTCCACTTCTTTTATTTGGCCATTTAGGGGAATAAATAAGTGCACGTTATAAATAAGTGCAAGTTTGGAAGTAAGAAACAATAAATCTTATAAAGCAAAGCAGAAAACTTGTTAAATAATACAACAAATCCATTAATTATGCACATTTGTTTTTTACTGGGGAGAATATTCAATGTCTTATTTCTCATTCCCTGCTGTGAAGCCTTTGAAGATTTTTTTTTTATTATTGCAAGTTTAATTCTTCAAGACAGGTTGTCAGAGGTTTCCCGAAAATAATATGCCGTTTATTAATTCAAATAATGTAGTGCCTGACAGTAAAAGTATTTTTCAGTGTTATTCCCATGTATTTACACTCATTCAGGTCTATACTTTTTGTGAGATACGTATTATAGCAGCTGTAACAGCTGTTGACACAAATCGGCACACACAGATAATGACAAAGACAAAGGGAGGATGGGATGTGTTTCTCAGTGACCTCAGAGTTCATTTGACCTCTTGTCACTCCCAGTTTATGACCTGTGATACCCCTGACAGGATAGAAAGGTTCCTGACCAGAGACATAAATCCATATTAGGCACTGTGAATGGGATAATTGGAGCCACCCCGTAATTCATTATTGAAGATTTCTTTTGAGATGCTACATATTATATTTGACAGTTACTACATGGGAAGGACAAATTGGTTTTGCATTGAGATGCATTACCAGCGGCAGAACTTAAAGACCTCCAAACCATATTTTAATTCAGCTTCTCATAATGACTAATGGGTTCCCACATGATCACATGTCCTGGCTGTTTGAGAATTTTTTTATGCCCAGTTTTTCACTAGTTCGAAGTGGCTCAGTTGGGGCCAAGATGATATCAAAAAAATTTAATTCTTTAAGAGCTTTAAATTTAGCTCACTGTGGTCACAAAACAGTATCTTCAACATCACACATTACAACAATTTGAGTAATAGTATACATAATAAAAATAACACTGAGTCATCAAAATACTTTTTTTTTAAAACAAGTGGAGTAAGTCAGTGTCATGGCAGCTTGTTTTTCATTGCCCCCACTGTCTGGAGCAGGATAATTGTCATGCATTGAAAGCAGGGGAGATGACAGGAAGACACACCGTATACAGTAGATACTGTATGAGACCCTGACAGGGCATCTGCTATTTGTTTCATTCATTGTGGCAAACCAACATGCTCTTTTGGATCAACGGTATTTTCACCATTCTGTCCTGAAAGCCTGTCTCGGTTTCTGTCCATCTTTCCTTACTCCTTAGCTTAACATCCCGCTTAGTACAAATAGAATTTACATAGAGTGTATCAAAATAGCAAAATGATATAATATAAAAATCCTAATATACAGTGAACAATGGTTTTCTGATTTACACAGACACAGATACTGATAGATCACAGATAACTGTTAGTGTTGTCTACTGTTGTGTATTAAGCAAGTAACTTATAATTAATTAACCAGTGTTTTTAGCTTAAATTGTTTTGTTTTTGACACACTGTTGGGATCAGAATGTATTGTTAACTGTTGATCAATAGCTATTTAGGAAGTTAAACCTGTCTGGGACATTACCACCCCCCACTTGAGGGCTTCTCTGCACGTTCTAGCAATTTCTATAACACATCTTTACAATAATAAACAAGACTTTTTTTTGGGCAATATTCTGCAAATGTTTTTGTATACTCTCTGTATTCCGCACCTCATACATCATAGATTCAAAGTTTAAAATGACCCAGGCATCATCACTTTCAGATGATTCTGCATCCTGTAGTTAATACAAAATATACAGTATGCTTTTTTTTAGATACCCATAAATTTATACACTAGTAACATGAAAGATTATTTTATTTCAATAAAATGCCTGTTACTACGTATCTACAAATATTTGTATGTACTGTACAGATAGACGTTCCACTGTGCAGTTTATTCATGGAGTAACATGTTGGGTGTAATCTAAAGCATTAACATGTTTGACTTCAGCTACAGTAGTTTACTTTATCAGCCATATCAAGTGTGTTTCACTTTATGTTTTTAATCTTGCTCCAATATTTGGTGCAACTCACACAACAACAAATTAGTTTTACTGTTATGGAATTAAATGACACATCCAACCATTAGTTCTTAATTAAATTGTATTTTTTCTGAATCCTTTTTTTTTTTTTGGATATGTTAAACATACTAGTTTTATAAAACTGAAAGAGCAAGAAATAAATGGTGGAATACTGAAAGAGCTGTAGTAAAATGAGAAGTAGTGATGAAACGGTAATAGCTCGGGAAGCGAAGACTATGTTTGGCGTGATTGGAGGCTGGGACCTTTAATAGGGCTCTACATGTTTTTATCCATCATGCTTTAAAAGCTTTGAGTGGTCTTGGTTGCCACTGCACCACTTGAAGATACTCATGGATGCTGCAAGCCGGGATCGAGATAAAATTACCATAAAATCTGAGCATGACCTCCCAGGTCAAACAACCACACACATCACACAGATGCTCACTAATGACTTTGGAATTTATAACTTCCAAACTGCATGCTCAAAACTTTGTGATTCGTTTATTAAATTATCTGCATCATATTGCGCAACCAGGTATTGCTGGGACTTTTGTTTTATCACTACAGCACATCTAAAAAGCATTAGAATAAAAAAAAAAAATCAATCAAAAAACAATTTTTCCCTGCAGCAATAGGTGGTAATATCTGGGATGACAAGGGTGAGATGAATCAGAAGTAGTAATTCTTTTACACAAATGCATACTGTGCTCCAGCTGAAGTGTGCAAAATCCAATGCAGTGTCAAATGTGTCTGGACATATCAGCAGTACATTTGGAGGCAAAAGTATTGCATTGCAGCATGTTTTTCAAACATAGTGGAGATACATGAAATTGAATAACTCAGCAAAAGAGGTTTATGTTAGGTTTGCCGAGAGCTGTGGTTTCAAACCCACACTCAGGACTTTCTGCCATTCTGTTAGCTTTAATCAAGACCCCCATACAGTGTGATGCGAAGCTTATGACTAAACTCTTAACTCTTTGAAACTATTTTTCTTTTTGAAACAACAACTAAGAAAGCTAGACAAAAAAAGAAAGTTGAGCAGTGGCTTGTCAGTACTCACTCTTCACTCACCTTGTGACATTGTTAATCCACTGAAGTAAAATTCACTCTCATGAGATGTAGCCTCTAATCTCTTCTGATCTTTCTGACCAAAGAGGTTCCCCACTGGGACACAGGGTGACCCTAACATGCCCTCGTGCTTCAATATGACAACTTGAACATTAAAGGTCAAGAAAAAAGGTACTTCTTCATGAAAGAAGATGACAAACCTCATAACATTTGATC
The DNA here is from genome assembly GCF_033026475.1 of Channa argus. Lineage (NCBI taxonomy): Eukaryota > Metazoa > Chordata > Actinopteri > Anabantiformes > Channidae > Channa > Channa argus. The sequence goes on along the minus strand of NC_090217.1, from coordinate 11,170,957 downwards.
TGATGCACAATCATGTCCAGTTCTTAATATACTGGACTGTCATCGTCATATATTAAGTCCAGCTTAACAATAAGACAAATTGCCACCAGAGTAGCAGCATTTTCCTTTATTATTGGAAAACACATCTTTTGTCCGTGTCACATTATTTTGCATTTGGTGGTGTTGTAATAGTTCAACACTAATGTGTGAAATACATGGGTTCAAATTAACCTGAAACCTCAGCAAATGACCTCAGCTCTAGTGACCTTTTGGTGATGCAGGCAGTTGATGATTAACACTGCTTGAATAGAATCACAGATTTTGTGAATTTCCAGAACTGTTCAGTAAAACCTAAATTCCTGAATTTAGACATAAAAATTATGTTTTGCAAAGTGTCAGCATGCAGACATAGCTTCTAGGTTTGTTAAAATAGAAATACGTATTTCTTTGACCCATACACCTGGCAACATTAGCACTGTAGCTAAGACAAGTAGCCCAAGACCCTGTTTTTCCACTATATAGTGAATTTACACTGTGAATTTAAAAAATGTAACGTTCAAATGCCATCAAGAACAGTCTGTGTAGCCGTACAGCAAAATGCATCTTAAAATTAGGGTTTTATGTGTTTCTTTGTTGTTGCATTATAGCCACGGGAACCCGTTAACTCTCACCCCAATTCTGTCCTATTTGCCAGTATTTTAGGAATTTCTCTTAGCTACGAGTTGCTTTGCTAAATTAGCAAATAGAGAAACCTTTACTTCTTATAATTATCAGATTCTTTCTAGTCTTGGTAATAACCACGTGGACAGTGGCACATCATATCATATCAAACCTGCAATGCCTGCTCATTTAATTGAGAGTTTAAATTTGATACTTTATTTTTTTTTCAAATTGACAATGACCCAGAGGACTTTGGATTTGATTCAAAGAGTGAAAACTCCATTAAACTAAACTGTACTTATTAATATGACCTTCCACCATCAAACACAACTTTAAAGTGATTCAAAACTAAAAATTGAAGTTTTTTTGTGATTCATTGAAGTGTTTTATCATTGCAAAAAGTCTCTCTGCAGGTTTCTTTCACTCCGGTGACCCTGAGTTTGAGTCGAATACAACCAAACAGAAACTCCCCTTTTAGTCATCCACCAGTACATAACACTCTTTGCAAACACACTCAACATTGCCTCTTTGTTATGTTTGTGGCAAGAGGAGAACTCCAGGTCAAATCCAACGCCAAATTATTTGACTTTTTGTTGACACAGCTAAAGAAGAAAAAGCAATAGTGTATCCATTTGTGTGGATTCATCTGTGGACCCACCACAGGCTGCAACCCCCCTGATCTACACACAGGTATACACATCATTATAGCAAGGCTCCACAATATGAGGCCATTTCAGTGACAGATCTCCGCTTAGCACCCCTCCGTCATCAGCTCTGTCAGATGGCATGGTTGCTATGACAACCACAGTATGACGTCAAGAGAGGGAGGTAAAACAATAAGGTCTTGGTACTCAACACCCTGCTATTTTTAAATGAGACTATGATTAACACATACTGTACCTGCAGGGAAACTGCATCAATTCATGAATGCGTGGCACGTCCAATCACATTTGACAGACAGATATATCCTTAACAATCAGTGACAATGCTGTAAAAGGGTTTTGACAGCATTACGACTATCACTGTTGCTATGTACCAATAAAAATCTACACTTTGACCTTTTGTTCTTTTCCCCTGTCCAAGGTGGCTATTAAAAAAAAATGTCTTGATATTGGACCGTAAACAACTGTCAAGGCCAGTGCTAGAAAAACAAGTGATTTTATAAGGTGAAAGAGAGCAGTAAACATCCACTGTGATGTTCTTGTAGCTCTCTATTTTTTGAGAACCCGTGATGAAGCCCAGTCACGCCACTGTCATTTCAATACTGTCGCCCTGAATTATCCCGTGGGGATTAATATAAAACAAATAAATATCCTTGGATAAAACTCAGCTTATGCCTGAACTAAGCTTAAACGGTTGCTCTTAGCTTGGAGAACTTTTGGTCTTTCTTCAGCTTTTACTTAACAAAATGGAATACAATGGTGAACCAAATGCTGTGATGAACAAATAGACCAGCAGAAACTAGACAGGGCTTAACTTTTAACTCACTAGACGTGAGTTAAAAGTTAGTTTGCCTCCAGCAACAGTTCACTAACAAGCCCTGTGATAATTTGCTATCAACACCCTTCTAGACTACATATTTTTCTTAAGTGTCATCGAATCATTTTTACCAGCCCGCCTTCCTCTACTAGGTTAGTTTAGGGCAGGGGTTCAGATATGTTTTAGACTAAATTTCCAAAGAGATGATTTATTTAGATTAAACTACTCGTAATTTAAAAAAACACATTTTTTAATCAGAGCACAAAAATCTCTGAATTTAAAAAGCTGCTGAGACTTGCAGCTCATTCTCTCTCTCTGTCTTCTCAACCTATTGTTCACTGTCCACCTTGCTTCCCTTCTGTCTTTGAATTGCATAGAGGCGCTAGATATGGGGCCAAAATTTTCCTTTACAACCATGAAGCAGCGCTGTCCATGGTTCTGAAAGAACCTAATCTCTGTTTTAATGTCACTGCACCCTTTGCAGCTACACACAGGCAAATTTAGCTTTTAAAATATTCTAATAATTATCAACAAATTGTTGCCTCATTGTAATCTGATCTGTACAATTTGCCATTGTCTGTAATTAATCAAATAATTATTAAAAATTTTGTTTAAAGTTGAAGAGAAGTCAATATGTAGATGAGTATCATTGAGTAAAAATGTGTGTGTATGTGTGTGCACGTGTGTGTGGCAGTACACATGAAACAAGGGTGCTGTACAACACTCTTTAACCAGACTCAGTCCATTTGATCCTTGCATCCCTTTGACCTCTGGGGTCATCATAAAGCTGCTGTCAGACCATTAGGAGTTTGTTCAGGCTGATCTAAACCATGTTTTATCAGCCTATAGTTTGAAAATGCACCCAAATGCTGATGGTAACTAGATGGGACCAGATCAGGTTGAGATCACTGCTTAAAATAAAAAAATGTTCCTAATTCGATTTAATGCTTTTTGTCAGTTTGCTTGAATTTCACACTTTGGTGAACATTGTCATTGCATGTCATTAAAAATTTGAGAGGTCCATCCTAAAACACAAAAACATTTAAAATCCCTCTAACACAGTTGTTACAAACATGTAAGCGAAACTTATCTTCTGGTGCTATTTTGCGTAACTGTATTATTACAAATACTTACTATACATTCCATAAAAAAAAGAATTACATTGTGATGGGTCATCTTTTCTTCACAAAGCTGTTCTATAGCCACCGAGGGGACAATAAGCTGCTTTTTATTGGTCACTCTGCGCAAAGATTGGGGCCAGTGGGACGCTAAAGCCACACCCACCCAATCAAGCAATCAATCATTATTTATTTGTGTGTAGATCATTTCAGAGGCGAAGAAAAAAAAAAGAACATTATGTCTCATAATATCTGGCAATATTGAGAGCACTAAAAAGAAAACTCAGCAGCAGGAAACATTTGTAGACCCTGATGCCTGTGGCTCCTCAGCAGATGCAACCACATAAAAGAATATGCACTGTGGGGTAGATTGGGGTTTTAGATGTGGATCAGATCTGGTGATTTTATTAGTCATGATGAGAAAACAACATAAACAATTCGTATTGCTTTATATGAAAGGTTTCATTTAACAATAACTTATCCTCTTGCCGTCTAAAGGTATAGTTCATTTCACTTTTAGGAGTAACTGTATTATGTCATCATGGTGTCATTTCTCTATTTCCTATAGAAACAAAATATCTATTTGACAGTTTTGTTGGCACTTGTCTTAACGTTGCATCTTCTGGCAACCTGATCACCGTTTGGTAAATAAAATATAATTAAATGAGTTAAGCAGACATTTGTGTTTAAGGAAATGCTGTATATATTTGCACAGTATACGATAGATCTATTTTCCTTGCAATCTGCCAAATTACTGCATGTTCTACAATGTTGGTGCATATTGACTGTAAGGTCATCCACTGTATCCAGACACACCCATGGCCACAGAGGGCCCCTAATCAATGCTGTGTGCTCATTCACTACATGGTCTCAGGACACTGGCCACATGTAGTGCACACAGAGCATTCAGTGGTAAACTCACAGCGGACCCATTTAAAGGAATTAGTCAACAAAGCTACTGTGCACAAGACAGATTTTGCTCATATTCTGGTTAAGGTTTGGAATTTCTCCAGCAGCTGAAGAAATAGAACAAAACTTAAGCCACACCTTTGTGTAGGACTCAACATGTGTCTTTTTTTCCCTTCTTTCCAGATGGTGCCATTGTTTCCAGTGCTTTTCTACTCTGACCGCATCTGAGGTTGGCGCGTTGACATAAGAAGCACCGTTACATACAAACATAAGAGGGATCAGGGAGACAATGGACACTTCCTTATCTTCCTAACAGGCAGTAGCTTGTCCTGCAGTTGGGATTAGACAGAAAAGGGGGTACCAGCAGCTTGGAAACAGGAAGTGAAACAGCTCGCAACATTGTGGGCCCCACTTTGAGCTCAGCGGCGTATGACTAATCTTTTGACCTGACCGAACACGCTCTGTATCTTACACTTCTTTATCACTGTGTGTGGGGGGCCAGATTAAGGCCACATTAATTCTCAACAGGGAAGCTTTCTCAAACCCAGCCGGTGCACTGATAAAAATCGAAAGCGCTACGCTCCACCTGGACAGGTCTCATGTGAAAGACAGAAAGAGGGAGTAAAACTTAGTGAAATATTATTCAAAAAAGAGAATAAAATTAAAGCATTAAGACAATTACACTAAGACATTCAAACGGTGTTTGCATAATGAGTTACCTAAAGCCTTGGCTGACAAATAATCCATTCTATTATTATACAGTAAATGTTGGAAATTTAGCCAAAGGTCAGCACGTTTCTTTAGCAGTTTTTAATATAAGAATTTAATATAAGAATTAGTAACTACAAATTACACACCTTAGCACATGGTTTGTTCAGCCCTAGCGTTTAAAAATTTAACTTAATAAAAATCCAGTATCTGGTTTGACACCACTTCAATTAAACACAATAACGCCTTTATACTTGGTCGAGTGAAATGTCAGAAGCAACAAATATAAAAAAACAATTTAACAAATTTCAATAGTTCCAATGACCGATTTGTGTATATACTGTATCATACAGTGGTGTAAAATTATTTGCACAATTTTTTTAACACACTGTCCGTAAAGCTGAGGGTTGATGCTCCTCAGCCCGCCTTTGAAGTCTGTCCATGGAAGTCTGTCTGTGTGAGTGTGTGTGTGGTGGAGTCACGCCTGCTGCCCCCCTGTAATCCTGTTAAGCACCTGGACAATAGAGGAACAGCTGGCTTGGCCCATTTGCACTGCAGCATGATGAGCGATGATGCACACAGCATTCAGGTGGAGAGCCAAAGATAGAAAGGAAACCTCTGTATGTATGTATGTATGTATGTGTCTATCTATCTACTTATGTGTCTTTTGTGCCTTTGTCTCTCCCTCAGGTCACTGGTGGCGTTCTCTTAGCCCTGGTGCTCCATCCATCCTCATGGTTCAATACTAGCACAGATGTTGTGGAAAGTTTAAGAGGCCCACTTGTGCCATTAGTCCAGCAGCAGGGCCTGGGAGCAGCAGGGGAAGAGTTCTCTAATCAGTTTTATTGGCGCTGTGCTATTGGGTTAACACAACAGGGTCAGGCCCAGAGCCCAGCGGCACTCCAGTGTAAATGTGCATGTGTGTAGAAATCACGTATCTGTGTATGTTTGCTGAGGGCTATACATACAGATAGTAATGTCTCCCGAGCTCTAAGTCTCTGTTATGCACACATACACACATGTCAGCCAGGGTGAAACCTGACACTCAGCTGTGTGGCAGATAAGCTCCAGTTGGTTCAGATGCTGTGATCAAAGAACTGCATGTGATCACAACTCTCTTGTAGGTTTGGATGGAATAGATGATTACCACAACGAATGAGAAGCAACAATATTAAGAGTCTGCAGTCATACTTGCATCTCTATAAGGCTTTACTCGGACACAGCGGTGCTTTCAGCTACAAGGTAACATCATGCTAACATGTTTATAATGACATTACATATGCCTGACAACAAAACATTTTATTAATGTAATACATACAAACTACAGTCAAAGTCCACGGATTCTGCAATTTGTTTCCCACGAGTTCAGTTGTATATAAAAATACTTACAAAAAACTAAAGATAAAAGTTTAGTTAGTGTATCATGTTCCGGGGTCCAGGAATGTCTGCACAAAAATTTAACTTTTCTGTAAACGTCTCTTGGTGAAGTAAAGCTCATCCATGCTTCACTTCCTGGTTTTGAGTCAGCTTTCTGAATTCATATTGCTCAAAAGTCAAAGTAAATCTGCAAAGGGGAAATCTAAATCTGTGTCCCAGCACTTACAGTCCATCTTATGGGCAACTTGACTCTGCGTGGTTAATGTGGTGTGAGGTCAGTTGGTCAGACGCCAGTTTGGCTGCTTGTTTATCGAGTAAAGAGGCTGTCACAGTCTCAGGTTCCCCTGGTCATGCTACTATGTGGCTGCAAGTTGCTGCGTAAATTGAATAGTGAACTTGACCGAGGAGGCTGTAACGCAGCCCCTGGGTGTCTGGTCAAAAATGCTTGACAAGATCCTGAAATGTTGCCATTCGCTTTTCTAAATAGCCGTCTTCCACAGAGCAGTGAGAAAGAACATGGTAGTAACTGATTAAACAGTGATTTGTCTTGTTTCAATGGGGGCTTCGGATCGTCTGATGCCAAACTCCAAATGGCTCTCATTATTGTACACTTTGTCTGTCTTTGCAATGTGTGAGATTGTGTGCATGCCTCAGCCTTGCGTCGCCTGACTGCTCAAAGGGAACATTACTAACGTTTGACATTAAATCACACTGTCTCTACTACAACTCTCTAATGATGATTGTACTCAACTGGCAGTCTGCACAATACGAACAAAAGATCCTTCTGTGATTTGTTGAATGACTCCCAGTCTAGTTGTTTTGTATTTTCCTTACTTTTGTGGGTCCACTGCCTTTTGTTCCTCTTATAGCACTGCTCCTAATTTGATAATTAAATGATGGGGAATCACACTGGCTCTGTTTTTACAGTCAGTCATTTTCTTTCAACAATCAGGATCAGGAGACAATGAGAGGAGTGCATATAATCATTATGAGAATTGGATCTGAATGGCTTCCTGTACAATAATTAGAAAGTAATGAGTAGATACAATGTAGTTACTAGGCCAAAAAAATTGAAGTAGATGTCACTTTTCAATAACCATCACATACAATGATTTCACATCATCTTTTTGCTCCGTGCTTTAATTATCAATCTAATTGTGTTTGTACCTAGAATAATTATTTAAGGTGTTAATGTATGGGCTATGGTTTTGAGAACTGTGTGTGGGTTTGCCCCCAGGCTCTTCTCATGCCACTAGCTTTGAGACACCCAGTTGTCTCCTTTAGTAGAAATTATGTTGTTGTGTATTGATTTTCCCATACATGCTGTGACATTTAAAAGTCACATTACAAGCTTCACTCCTGACTTTATCACCACAGGTGGTTAAAAACAAAATGGAAAATGTAATTCATGAAAGTCCATTTGATACGAGCAGTTAGTGAATCATCAGAACCTTAATGCATGTTTTGGTACTTTGGTAATGATAAATCCAAAAATCCACTGCTGTTTTGAACATCATATTTGTCACTAAAGATGCCTAAATGACATTCCATGAAGGACACTCTTAGATCATTATAAAGCCAGGATTTGAGTCCTCCACCTTTATTAAAATCAAAGACTTTCATCTCTGTTATGTCTGGGATGTGTCTTGTGTCTTAAGGCAACATTGTGAGAGAAAGAGAGAGGAAAGTTTGCACTGGTAACTTATTTAACAGCAGTTTGTTGGTATTCTGCAGGGAAGGGCTTTGAGCACAGGCCGATTCCGTGATCATCGTTCCTGATTAGATCAGCTCTCCAGCCACGACACACCACTCCGTCTGTCGTCAAGGATACTGTGGCCTTTGAACACTGGTGAAGGATTCACACAACTATAATTAGCAGATATACCTTTACTAGAGACCTATTTTATAAGTTTTTTTTTTTTTAGAGTTTACACCCAGATTTGCTGCAGATTCAACTGTGAAATGGTTCAGAGCTTACCTAACAACTTTCTATTTTCAGAGAGGAAAGTGCAAAGCGGCCCATTTTCTTTCTATCACAGACATATAGAAAATTATGCTAATGTGGTGTTTCGGGCTTCCTTTTAAGTGCAACACTTCCCCCCTCCAGCAAGCTATTTTTGGTTAACCTTTGACTGACTGGCAGATCACACGGATGGACTTTACTGTAAAATATGAAATGACCATTACAGCTGTTTGAACCTACCTCAGTCCTCCGCACCCTAAAGTTAGCTACTGGTCTAAAAAATGTGGTGAACGTGCAGGCTTATAGATATGACACCACTCTGCTGCCAAACAAGTCCAGTGGTCAAACATCAAAGAGAGAGAGGTTCAGTGTGTTTGAGTTGATTTGCAATATTTCCTATAAAATTTCTCATCTCTAGGTTTCAAATTGCATGTCTCTTACAGTTATACGGGTCTCTTCAATTTTATGTGTCCAGTTTCTGTACACAGGAGCTATAATACGGGAAGATGAAATTGAAGGGGAGCGAAATTGTGAAGATGATGGAAAGTGGGTGATATGAACAGTAAAATTGATAGGCCTCATTGTAAAACATTATACAGGAATTCTGTGCAATCAACTAATTCTCCCTCAATGTGCCTTTTTTACAATAAAGCACATAAACTTCTTTGACTTTACTACTGTACACATCAAATTGTATTATTTTTTCACTTTTAACAAAGTTACTAGAAGCAAGCTCAGATCTTGTCTTTGTGGTGGTTCTGGCACAAATTGACTTTAACTGCTCAAGTTGAAGAACCTAGTAGGCAATCTGTGGCAATTGTCCATATACCTAAACAATAGAATAACCGTAAATTTTTGAGTTGACTGAACTTGTTCTTTGAAATTTATTAAACTTGAGTTCAGTTAAGTGATGCTTACGGGGCATCAGGGCAACCCAATGTTTGACAAACTAAAGATGAATTGCAGCTCAGGTTTGCTTTTTTCTTAATAAAAGGTTAAGGAATAAGATGAAAACTTAAAGCTACAGTATCAGGAACTGTGTACAGTATAGATCATAAGTGCATGTTTGCAAGTGTTTCCTGAGGTCAACACTGTAGCTCTGTATTGTACGTGTGTCAATTGCCAAATCTGAGTTCACGGATAATCCCAGTGCCAGTTTGTGCAAATTCTGGCAATATTACTAATCTCATGCATCAGCACTAAAAACACGAGGGAGGTAAGAAAGGAAGGAAAATGCATAAAAGATATAGATGAACCCCAAAGTTCATTGTTCAGTTGGTGATGTCACTCCAAAAGTCACCTTCACAGGTCAGCAGAGAAAGTGGTGACCTCATCCGAATCAGACAAGAGTGGTCCGAGAGAAAGGGTTAAGTGTTATCTGGGGGGCTGTATTTGGATCTGCTCTGACGCCCTTGACTGAACCACTATGGTCCTTGTACCTGCATGACTGGTGATAAGGAGGATGATGCATCTGTGCTCTTTGCTCATAGTCTTAGCAGTGACAGCTATTCGTCATGTAGACGGGATGCAACTGCTTTTTGATTCATTGCCAATTTTATTCTGCTATTAAAAGAGTGACTAAAACTTATACTAGGAGCACCGACACTGACACTGTTACCCATTGTGACACTATAGACTGTCTTTGCAAACTTTCCTCAACATGCATTGAATAGATTGTTCGCACTGTTATAATGTTATATATGTTTATTTCTACTTTAAACATGTTGGCCACAGTCAGGATAAATGTTGCTGCATGTTAATTTATACTCTAAGTGTGTTTATTTTCAACCCTCTCACCCAGAAATGTCATTTGCACCAAAACGAAAGTGGTATTGCTGCTTCTATTGCAGTCACTGACATTACAACAGCAAGCACTGCTTTTCTGCACCACACATATGTTGTAGGAAGTGAAGTGGTCAGATGTAGTCTGATAACCACTGCATTTCTGTCAAAACACATTTACTCTGGGAAATTTGCATCATTTCTAGTGTGGCGGGGTTGTAATATCACCACTGCTTTTTCAGTTTATCTGACAGAATCTGGGTCTTCTGTCCTCTTCTCTCCTCGTCTTTCTCTCTTTGCTTCACTCTGTTTCTCTTCCCCATCCCCGCAGAGTGGGGGGCAGTTGGGCTGGAAGCTAATTTGAAGCCAATCAATACTAGTCTGTGTTTCTTCCTGTGTCTTGGCCCACTCCGGTGCCCTTGCCTAACTGCCGGCAGAGTGAGGGAAGCATCTGTTTGGTGACCGTCGCTCTCTGACTGTAAATCTATGGCAGCCAGTAAACTCCACGCGTAAGACCATTGTACTGAGAGCAAAAGACTGCCTGATTGAATCCCAATGAGATTGATTTCCATGCCAAATCCAGCTGCCAAATGTGTGCACTGACAAATTACCTGTGCGGATGGCATTCTTACCACTGTTTTCTGTATTGATTTTGTATTTGTTTATTTATTTGCATTACAATGTATAGATTTGGATGTTTAACAAGTTGGTGGAGTGTGTACTCACGGACAAGAGATACAGCCGACAAATACGAAGAGAGTCACAATGTGTCACATAAACACATAAGCAGCATGTCCTCCACTATGCCTGCACACAATAACACTGATGTTCAGACACTGAATCTGCCCAAGAAAAGACTAGTCCACTCCCTCTTCTTCAAGCCCCAACCAATGAGGATGCTCTGTATTTATGAGCTAGAGTAGGAGCAAGCATGTGTAGGCAGCCTGCCACAGGAGGAGGTGTGTCTCCATGAGGCAAAAGTGTGTGTATGTATGACTGTGTGCTCACACGGGGAGAGGAGGTGTTGGAGCAAAGATAGTGGAAAGTGGAGAGTGTATGTAGGCATGCAAGTGAGAGGGAAGGAGAGACGGGCAAGAGGGAAAGAGAAGCCAGCTTTTACTCAGCGCCCCACTGACATACTCCCTATACACACACACATTGAAGGAACTGCATTGACAACAGAGTTAAGGGAAACACGTGTGTGTGTGGGTGTGTGTGTGTGTATGTATGTGTGATTGTGTTGTGCTCGGAGCAACAAAGAGGATCTCTGAGGATACGCGGATGAGAAAGAGGTGTGGGGGAGCCAACGAAGAGGAGCCCGAGTGTGTTTTGCCCCGGGGGGAGCTCAAACACGCCGCAGAAGGCACACACACTCCAGCGGGCACTAAATACTGTTTCCCTGACAACTAGAATGGGCTGCAATTTGTGCACCTTGCAGAAACGGGAGGAACACTACAAACTGCTGTATGAGATTGCACAGGTAAGTGAGAGTGGTGAGGGAGAAGGCAGGTCGATGATGAGTGTTCTTACTGTGATGAAGGTAATGACAGCAGAGGTAACGAAGATGATGATGATGAAGGCGGGAAAGAACAGAATTTGATTTCCCTCCTGTAAATAAGGATGGTAAAGCGGAGACAGAAGAACAAGAAGGAACTGAGCAAAGTCAGAGCAAATGCGAGAAAGAGCAGGGAAGCTGACAGGCTGTGTAGGGAAACCGTGCAGGAAAAAATAGGTACATTCGAAAAATGTAGAAAAATTAGTTTTTTCTAAGCAGCCAGGCAGAAAGCCAGTGTGTGTGTGTGTGTGTGTGTGTATTCCTCTCTCCATCAAAGTGAGCGGAGCTAGTTATTTCTCCACAGTCGCAGGAGATGTGAGACTAAGTTCAGCTCTTCTTCCCGCGCTGGCTCCAGGGGAATTCATTACATCTCCTCTGCCTGTGACTGTCTAGAAGCAGTACAGTTCAAAGAACAACCAGCAAATGCGTTCCACTGTTTTCTGTTGTTTGTCCAAAGCTGACTTGTTCAGTTTTTTCTTCTGACCTGATGTGAAAGATTTTCACATGGTTACTGTCACGTGAAAATCCCATTCAGCTTCTATGATTTTAAGCTCTATTTGCTTGTGTTGAATGACTTCATTGACCTTTGACCAATTACGTTTACAGACATATATTTATCACTAGACCATCAGCACATTTAGATTATTTCAGCCATGAGCTCTAATTATTACCTCCACAAACAGTCATTCTGTCATTATGAGCAGTAAATAGCTGTCAATGTAAAACTGGGTGGAATGTGTTGATTAGATAACAAGTGTAAATCTACCGAAGATGAGATAAATAATCTTTCATGCAAATTCTGGGTCTGGTCCAGGGTCTCCTCCCAGTAGCAAGTGCTTAGAAACCCTGCAATAAAAGGAAACCAGGAGTCATCCTAATATGATGCCTAAACCACCTCAGTTGGCTCCTTTTGACGCGAAGGAGCAGCAACTTTCCGAGATGCCTCTAGATATCAGAACTCTAACTCTAACCTATTTCTAAGGCTAAAACTGTCAATCATAAGAAGGAAGCTCATTTCAGCTGCTTGTATTAGTGATCTCATTCTTTCCATCACTTCAAAGAATCATAACCATACGTGAGGGTTGGAATTAGTAACTTAAGAGTTTTGCTTTGTGGCTCAAATCTCTCTTCTCAGCAATGGTCCGATTCAAAATCGCTGAAATCGCACCGATCTGCCCGTCAACATGTTCAGTTTTACCCTCACTCTTAACTTAAACCCCTTCACTTGGCACAAGGACTAACTTCTGACCTGAAGGAAGCAGTCCACCATTGCCAGGCAGAGAGCCATGGCCTCATGCACTTAGAGGTTTTGACTTTCATCTCAGCTGCTTTACACTTAGCTGCAAACTGCCTCAGTGCATGCTGAAGGTCAGGGTCTAATGAAGCACACAGAACCACGTCATTGACAAGAAGCAGAATTCCCACAGGCAAGCTAACCATATTTCTTTAAATTAGAAATCTAGAATTGCATTTGCTCTGATAATGCTGTTTTATCAGGAAATTAAACATATACATCATATTGAGAACTCGGTTTAGTGTATTTGACATAACATAACAGTGGATGTATTATATCCTAAAGCATGAAATGGCTGAAACTAACAAAGAAAAAATGATCCTCTTGTTTCCTCCTACTTCCGCATTGCACTGTAGGTGTCCTGGCTGTGTGGCAGATGCCTGTGTGTGTGTGCGCTTGTGTGTATGTGTGGCTGTGTGTATTTTAGTGAGCACACCCACTTACTGTTAAATGGTCTGTGTATGTGGCAGTCAGTAGACACCTACAGTTCTCATCATCAGTGTGAAGGAAATAAGGGAGAAAGAAAAAGATAGAGAGCTCACCAGGCAGTAAGTGTGTCAGTGTGACTTTGTCCCAAAACTTGAGGCTGATGGGATTGTGAAAAATCCACAGAGACTCCTCAACAATCCATTTTCAGTCTCTTTTCCCTTTTATCATTCCAGACTTGTTTCTTCTCCTTCCTTTGTTATTCTTTCTCTTTCTTTATAACCTTCATTAGTCCTGCTCTCCCTCTGTTTTCCTCCCTCTCTGCAATCTGTTTCTCCCCTCTCTCATTTTATTTTGGCACTCACACAACACTACAGCTTCTACATGTATTTTTGTTCTATTGCACTTCCAACAGTGCCACGCAATAGGACGCCACCTGCTCATTACACCGGTGGAAGACTAAAGGATGCTAATACTGTACCTTAGCTAAAGCAGGGCCTGAGCAAGTGCATAATGGCACTAGACTGAAGTGTAACTAATTTTTACTTAGATGCTCTGATGATGTTTCCTCCTGTGTGTGTCTCTCCAGACCAATATCATTTATTTTTCTTCTGAGAGCATTTCAGAATTAGAGTTTGATGTTTCCCTTCTCTTAAGACAAATGTGTACATTCTTTTGATTGTGTTTATAGGTTGTGTTCTACCCTGTTACTTATTTAAGCTGCTTGTAAGCCATTCAAAAAATCACCAACTCAGGTCTTGATTTCCACCTTAAGAAAACCAATGTCTGCGTTTGTAGGGATACATTTCCATGGTAATCCACGATAATTTTGTCAAGTTTAAAACTGGTGAAGTTTGACTCAAAAAGCTGCTGCAGTGCTGAAAGTGCTGAACTTTGAAGCAATGCAGTATATAGAGTGGAAGTCATCATAGCTTATTGACCCTGTTGCACCATCAGTTTTAATTTGATGTCATCTGTTCGTGTATAAAAAACAGGTAGACAGGAGTTGATGGCCTACAGTATATGCTTCTGTTGAAACCCAAGTAATTTGCTAGCTAAGTAATAACTGGCAGTTAGTAAGTTTTATTGAACAGTATAATGCTGTGTAGATGCTCTGATACAGTGTAATACTGACCAAAAAAGGTGGATTTTAAATATCTTCCCGCTAAACAATTGACCTGTTCAGCACTATTTAATTTGAATGAGTAAACCAGCTTCTCGCAGGCCAAGTCCAGTTTTCAGCCAGCAGCTGTGCTCCGGTGTCTTCTACAGCACAGTGACTATCTCTGTTCACACAGCTGCACTTTTGTGACAGGAACGCTGGCTGCCCGACCCCAACTGCCCTGCAGCCACTGAGAGATTTATGACTCTCATCAGACTATTTACATTCAATGTTTCGTTTGTGATTTTGTGTGTGTGGCTGCAAACATACCCGTGTGTGTGTGTGTGTGTGTGTGGCCAGGGGGATGCGTCCAGGCTGGTGTAATTCCATATTTTGCTTGTGGCTGTGTTAAATTGTCCCACAGCCTCTGGCCTTCAGAGCCTCATAGAATCTGTGTGTTTTGTTTAGTTGTACCAGTGTCAACACTATTGCATCACACTATACTATAACCTACAACTACTTTTCTTTAATAACCACTTCCTACAGGTTTTGTTCTCTGCACCCAGCTTAATAGTAAAGGAGTCTTTGTTTTTTATGGAAGATTCCCCAATTAATACAAATGTGATGAATACAAAAGCAGGGCAGTTTAGCCAGGCCTGGTGGGGAACCGCTCCTGTATACGACAGTTTTCATTGTGACTGGTGGGTCTATTTGATAAGAAAGAGGGGAGTAGTAGCTTTATATAATATCCGACATTATTTAGATAATAAGTTATTTGAGCACAAACAGGATGATTTTACCTTTTTTCCCCTGTCCATACATATGTGTTTATGGCCAACCCTGTCCTCCAGAGACAGATGCTGTGCCACATGTCCAGCTTGTTAGACAGCATGAAGGGGGCTAGACAGACACCCTTTCATCCCGCCACCACCTATGGTGTCCGGAGAGTGCCACAGAGAGCAGGGGAAGCTGTGGTCAGAGCCTCACAGCCGTCACCTCCATATGGCCACCTCAGACCTGGACTATGACTTGTGGATATGTGAAACGTGTCAGTGGTATTGTTTGCATGGACAGGAGGCTTTGGAGCCAGTGAAGCTAGATTGAGCGTACAAGATTCAATAAAAGATAATAAATACAATCTTCTGCTCACCTGATCTCTTATGCAAATTTGTTATAGATGACCTATAAGGGCAGAAGTGAGGTGATATCACCTGATTCATCAACTGTCTAATTATCAGCGAGGCACAACTCTGTTCCTCGACCCACTCTTTTCTCTGTCTCTTTGTCTCCGATGGTATTTTGAGCTTTCCTGAAGATATTAAAAAGATGACCTTTAGACTGTTTCTTGCCTTTTTTGCCAAGAAGTTGTCTACCTGTCTGTGTGGGTCAATGAAATTGACCTTTTCATCTGTGACTGTAATTCTACTTGACAAGTCTTTCTCTTATACACACGTACACACACTTGCTGTGTGTGGTTTTGAAGGGTAGACTTGTATTGCACTTTAAACTACAGCCACTGTCTTGTAGCATCTACTGTACATGTTTATCATATTTATAATTTTTTTCCCATAAATCTGAATCCCAAAAGCTGCTTTTATCGCAAATAAATGTGTTGAAGTGGTGGTGTTTATACATACGAGACAATAAACAGTAAAAGGTAATGCTCTTTCCCCCTAAAAATGTTAATCTAGCATTATGGAAATGAAGTCTGCTCTTGAACACAGATCATCTGGCGTCTTCCATCATGGTTATAGTTGCTTGTTGGAGCACAGCATGGTGATAAAACCACATGATTTAGAGGTGCATACGGCCTCGTCAATGGCGCCACATGTAGCATGTCTTTTGGTCACAGGCCAAAAATACAAATATAAAATGAAATGGGTGATTGTTATTAAATTACATAGCATCAGGTTAATATGGGAACCAGCATTGTGGTGTGTGAAAGAACTGAAATTGTAAAACATGAATTTAATTTGTGTGTGTGTTTCTGTGTAGGCAGTGACTGAAATAGATGATTACAGAAAGCTTCTGTACATCAATGCCCAATTGTAGCTGCACTTCTTTGTGCAGCCTTCTTTCTGGCTGATTGTTCACGTGTGTATGGTGGTGGAGGTGGTGTTGGGGGTTCTAACAAAGTCAGGGGAAGACGGGTCAGGTGTGGAGGTGGGGGGGGGGGGTGTTTCTAGACTAGCCAACAATGTCCCTCTGTGTTGGCTCTGATAAGCCCAGGATGAAAACCTTTTTTGTGGCCAGAGTGACAGTCTTCATTGCCCCTCCAGACAAGGCAAAGAATGCATGATGTGCACACAGCTACACGGTAAGGTTAAGAGCAGATATGCTTAGCTGCACATACTGTGTATCCATGTATGATAAAGGATTCCTTCTTTCATCACGCAGGGTCATCCTTTCATCAGGTCTGCAGCATGTTTTCCTTTTTTACGACTGCATAAAAATGACGTTCATGCTCTTAGCACTCGACAAGAGGACTTATCAGTTGTTATCAGCCTCTAGTTGATTACCATACTCACCAATCAGCCAAGTGGCCTGGCCAAGACGATAGGAGGTAAAAAGAAAAAAGACAAAATTGGGAAAGAGAAGGGTGGGAGTGGAAAAGAGTGAGGGAAAATGTCAAGGTAGAACAGGGGAAACGAAGGTGTGAGATAATGAGGAGATAGTAAAGCAGAAAAGTAGAGGGTGACTGAGAAGACACAAGTTGTGTGCATCAATAAGTCTTTTAAATCTCCCCCAATTTCAAGCTTTTATGCTCCCTCTTCTTAACCTCGCCCTTTCCAAAACACAATGTCTCGCCCTCCCCCTCTCTCCATCACTTATCAGTCGCCAGACACTGTTTCAAGTCCGTTCCGTTCCAGTGCCCCTGTCTGTGTTTCTGCCTGTTTGTCACTGTCTGTCTATCCCTCTCATTAATACACCTTGGCATGTAACCCCACCTTCAGAGGTGCCACGGATTTTCTCTACACGCCAGAAAGACCCTGGAAAGAAAAAGATAGTGATGGAGGACACGGAGGCAGCCTGTCATTCATGTGTGGCAGAGAGAGGGACTAATTTTGTCTGGTTGGAGCATGTGTGCTGTCAGCCGGTGACGGTTAAATAGTTTGAAGCCAACCTTGTGCCAGAATAACCCAATAATACACCTTATGGCCGCATGCTGCAGGCTATGTTTTTGTCAGTTTAGACAGATGTTACGACAAACCATCTGGAGCTGTTAGGGATGTGTTGCAGGCATTTGCTGCTACATGGAGTCACAAAAATGCTCACATATGCACTAAATATGCACAGAAACATTCCCCCAGATATTTAGTTGTTGCAGGGGGAAGAAACGCCAAAACTTCACAGACATAAAACCTCTAATATCTTCCACATTAGCATAAAATTTCTCTCAGTCAGATCTTTTGATGACTTCTTTTGGCGGTGAATGTGCAATACTCATCTGAGACCAACTGTCAGTTATACTATAAAAAGAAAACCTTCCACTTTTTCATGCTGTTCTTTTTCCCTCTTTGCCAACACTTTCGGCATCATCCATATGATTCGGCTGAGGGGGGGGGGGGGGTTGCTGGTAATGTCAGGGATGATGTTTTACCTTGACATCTACTCTACAACATAATGTCAAAACTGAACATTTCTGCAATCTGCATGAGTCCTAACAAGGCCATTAGCTTAAAAGATGCCAAAAAATATAAATGCGCTGTTGTTGTGCCACTGTCAAGTGTGTTTTGAACCCACAGGGCTGATCTTAGGTCTAGGTGGTCTAAAGGGAGATTAGGTTACACCAGGGCGCTGGTGTTGAATTCCCACTTAACCAACTTGGGTTTTGGAGTCATTAGGCCACTCAGAGTCTGGCGTCGAGTCCAGTTACAGATAGAATAACACTAAACCATCTGCATAGTAGGGGGGATGATTACATTTAGTATGGAGTGTAACCATAAGCCTTGTGTTGATATGGGAAATGCCCTCAGGTTGGAGGGGGGGCTGTGTGGCTAGTTCTTTGTTGCTGTTGTTGTTGCCCTGAGGAAAGGTATAAGATTTTCTCTTCTGTGGTGCAGTTTCATTACATCCTAGCACTGGGAGGTGCTTCTGGGATCTCACTCTGACAATGAAACATAAAAGATAATTAACGTTTGGTCCTGTGTAACTTTAGTTGTCAGATTCTTTCTTTTTGAAAACTTTCTTCATGCACAGAATACTGCAAATTAGAGGATGATTAGAGGATCAGAGGATGTCTTTATCCTCGCATTCCAGCACAAGTCGGACGGATGGATGGAAAAATACTCACTTTATACTCACTATACATATTGTGACAGTTATTTCTTGACCTTGTTCCAGAACAGTAAAATGGCCTTTCAGGTTGTCTGGATCAAATTGTTGGGTGGAAGAAAGTACGTTAAAGTTCTGGTAAGAAAACAGAACATAGAGTATTAATTCTTTGATGACCCAACTTTACATCCTTACAGAACACATTAGATTAATACTATCAAACTAAATTAAATATAGGTCTTCCTCATCTTCCTGGTTGCATATCTTTTTACACCGCCTTAATCCTTTCCGCATGCTTCACATGCTCCTTGTTACATGGAAAGTCACACAAATTAGGCCTGTGACCCATTTTGAGAAACAACTTTTTGATTGAACAAATCACTTATCCAAATGCAGTCGCTAATCATCAACCGCCTGTTGGTGGCGAACGAGATTAGTCATTCGCTCACTCACACAGACTTACAGTACATTCAGCTGCCTGAAACTGTGAACACAGTTGAAGTCATGATTGAGGAGGGTCGATTGAGGGCTAAATTGCACCAGAGTGTGTCTCTCACTTAACTAACCAACCATGCTTTTTGATGAAGGTATTTTTCATTGAGGAATAACTCCTCTCTCTTCCGCTCTCAGTTAGTGGAGTGTGAAGTCATTATTCTTAGCAAGCAAAGGGCGGTCCAAGGAAGCTTCCTTTTATGAATAATGCTAATGACTTAGATGCTTCCAGTGAGCATAAACATGCATCACCTTAAAGTGAAAAAAGGCAAAGGTTTGGTGGGAAGATGGAAGAAATGTTAAGTTCACACTCCAGCATTCTTTTTGAAAAATACACTTTAATTTATGCAAAAAGCAGCACATAAATCTTTTATTTTCCTTCTCCCCACTAAAATGTTTTCACTTTGCGAGTTTTAGCCTGTTTTGCTAATTATGCCACTGCAGCTGTAGCCAAGCTCTTTTTCGCCTTCAACCAGATCTGTGCTCATGTGAATAGTAAATATTTGCAGCAAATACAGCATTCAATGTGTGTGTACAGTTTAAGTTTTAAGATGAACATTATGCCCAATGTTTATGGTGAACCTAGTTAATATATATTGGGTCCATCATTAATTGTGCTATCATGACGAATAAAAAAATGAGAATAAAAAAATTTAGATTTTATGGTAATGTGATTTTTTTCTCTTCCATAATTATGAGTATTCAGAGGGCTTCAAGCAATGAGAAGCTATGCTAATTTCCTTCTGATGTATTCAGTCAACGTTTACCCAGACTCAGTCAACCTTCTGTCTCTGCCTCTTCACTTGTGCCACTTTCAAGACACTGTTGAACCCCTGCTGTTGTGTGTATGCGTGGTTTCCCCACATTGCTGAAATCCAGAACAATCGAAACCTTGACAGCAGAAATGGCACATTTTGACCAACAGATCTACATTAACTGCTGCTAATTAAATGAAATGAGTAGTTGTTTATTTTCACTAAAATATCAATTTTAAAAAACAGGGCTTACTTTGCTATTTTTAACAAACCCTATTAAAAATCAAAAAGTCTTCCTTGAAGTTAGGTCTTTAGTCCTCACCTCTAAATCCACTGACTCCTACTTGGAAACATCTCACAATGGCTTGAACAAGCAGGAAATGTGTTTTGTTGTAACACGTTGGCTCCTTCTTTCACACTATTGGTTCAACGGCAATTGTTTGAGTTAAAGAAAAATACCTGACCAAACCGATTCTTTGAGCTAAATAAAGTAAATGACTGGACATTGTTCAGCGCTTCCATATAGAAAAGAAACCTTTTTGTGAACTCATTTTTTCTAACCTTTTTGTGAACTCATTCGTCTGGATGAATTATGTGGGTCTAATTGGTGACCCTTGAGAACCTATTTCAAACTCATTGCTTGAATGTGTCAAGAGTTTGGAGGAAGGGCCACTCTGTTGTTCAGCCCAGCTCAGTGGCTATAGTTTTAATGGCAGATGAGAGATTAATGGTAATCTAATGACTGTGGGGAGGACACAGTGCAACAGTAGAGTCCCTGTACAGAGCAGGCCAAGTACATTAGTCAACTATTTACATGGATCCACACACACACACATTAATGTACACACAAAAACACAATGTTAATTTCCAGACACACATATGCAATCATGTTTACAGATGCATGCGCAGTGGAAATGAAAGCGGCTTCTATTGATTTGTCATTAAAGGAGTTTTGCAGTATTTCAGCATCACTTGCATCTTTCTTCATAATCAGCAAAACAAACTGAGCTAATTCTCAATGCGCCAACCCTTCCCCATGTGAGAAAAGAAGGCTAATTTATGCATTGGCAACATGGCATGCAAGGAATAAGAGCGTGGAAGCGGGGCTGGATGCTCACTCGTGGATCGGAATGATTGTGATTTGGTTGCTAGGATGTTGAGGGTAATGAATGTCTTGTTGATGCAGTTTGTCATAACCCGTGCCATCCATGGCTGCTTGAGGACACAGAGCCTATTAATTAAACACAGACATGTTGGCCCTGGTATGATGTATGAGTCCACCAGGCAGAAGGCGTTTGTCATTTTTGAGAGAAAATGAAGTAAACTGCCAGGCTACAATAGATGTTGAATACAACTGTGCATTAAATTTAGTAGCGTGAAGCACACCTCTGGACTTTTGCCAGGGTGGTTCGTTTTTTTATCTAATGGCATAATTAGGCACACATTCAGGAAATTTTATCATAACTCTTCAGTGATGATACAGTAAGACCTAGTTTTTTCATGAAATTATTACTACACACAGGCTACAAGACAAATCATCATCAAGGCTTTACCATTGAGAAGTACTCTATCTGTATTCCTGGAGCCTAATTGAAAGGAAACCCGCCTTGCATATAGAAGTGGTACAAAGAGCAGGAAATGAGATGGTTCTTAATGTGTTCGCTGACAGATGATAACCTTTGATTTCCCCCCACTTACATCAGAAATGGCTGCTTGGAATGACAGTCACAAGTCAGCAGTCTCTGATGTCTGCATGTGTGTTTCTACTGCTGGTGTCGTTATGCCAGGGTGAGGAATAACAGACCTGTGAAGAGCAACAGAGGAGAAAAATGTTGCAAGACACACACACACACACACACACACACACTGCAACAGATAGGTAGAAACTGGTAGCAATGTTGTGCCTGCTTGCAGAGTGCTTTGGCGATATTGAGTATTTTTTCACCCACTGAAGTAAAAGGAAATGGGCTGACATGCAGTGGCAATGACAGAAAAAAAAAAGTCCTAGAGAGCAAGACAAAGAGAAAATTCAATATAAGAAGAAACGTTAGGACATCATGAGAAACATTAGAAATAAAGAACAAAAATCAAAGTGAATCCAAAGAAACTAGCCATACACATGCTGCTGTTAATTTTACATATTTGATGAAGAGTTTTTTTAGTTTTGTTGCATGATTAAAAGAGTCCATCTTAACTCACTTTTTCAAGTAAACAAAAAAAAAAAAAAAGAAAAACTGAGGGAGGAGAACTGGCCCGTTAGTACTTTTCAGGGATCTGTGCTGCTCCATTCAAGGTGATTAATGAACAATGAAGTGGAAACGGCACCTGGAGAGTACTGCAAAATAATTGGAATAAATTGATACCAGACATGCAATACTCATCTTAATTTTGCGTACATTTAGGAAATGATTATTATTAATTATCACTATGGTTAAACAAATGGAGCTGCATTGCTTCAATACAGTAGATCCATCAATGTACCAAAATGGCACTGTGTCGTTGTTGAATTGGTACAGATACAAACAAACATTTGCATATCATATTGTCTGAAAACCCTTTTGTTTTAGCCCTTTACTGGGAGGTAGCAGAAGCATATTCAGATGCAGCACAGCAGAGTCAATCTTATTGAAGGACACTTCAGCAATGCAGATGCTTCACAATGAGGGGCTTGAATGCAGCATAACTAGTTGAAGGACGGCACACCAGCCTGTTACTCTTGCCAGAGGTTTTATTGAAAAGGACATGTGAGAAACACTGGCCCCGGCTGTTACTGTGAGATCATTTGAAGCATGCTTTTTAGCTATAAGTTCGTAATTTTTTTTTACTTTTAATACTCACTCTGAAGCTACGATCTAACAGCTAAAACAAGCCAGTGCTGTGAAGAGCATTTCCTAGAGGAAAAATCTAATCTACTGCACACAGATATTGTGTGATGTAGAAGAGATTGACCTGAGCGGGCTACTTAACATCCGTCCTGACTGAGCTATTTAATCCATGTTTCATGTTGTCATGCAGTTTTTCTCATGCAGAACTAATTGGTTGTTTTTGCCTGTTGTGCAGGAGCCCACATCTGTGAAAAACTGTGAAGGACACTCATTACAACTTGTACACACACTCACAGGCGTGGATATAGATGTAATCATGGGTGCAGACGAGGACGTAAACACAGGCGAGAAGAGCTGAACTCAATTAGGTGAATAAGGCTCCCAACAAGAGGACCGAGCAGAATCTCCTTGAACCCATGGCCACAGCTTATCACGCACACACTCATAAACTCACACATACGCAGGCGTGGGCCCCCACTATCACTGCCAACTCAA
The DNA here is from genome assembly GCF_033026475.1 of Channa argus. Classification (NCBI taxonomy): domain Eukaryota; kingdom Metazoa; phylum Chordata; class Actinopteri; order Anabantiformes; family Channidae; genus Channa; species Channa argus. Next base: position 11,147,763 of record NC_090217.1, on the reverse strand, counting down.
ACACACATCTTTTGCCGTCTCTCCATATCTGATTTGCATTTTGGTTAACAGTCTAATTGCCTCTCATTAAATACCTTGTCACTTTGATTAATTGGTGCGATGCAGAAATGTAAAACAGCAGAGCATTTCAATGCCTGGTGAACAGTTGCTGATTGGAAAAGATGAATGAGACTGGCTACAAATACAAAACAGAGGTGAAATCTCAACAATTCCTCGTGTACTTTTAAAATCTGACTTTTTCTTATAAGAAAATGAATCATTTAAAATGTACTGATGGATTTCCTTTGTACCTCACAATCGTCCTCTCCTGTAATCCATTTTCAGTTAATGCAGGAAGTTAAACATTTCTTAAACTACCTTCTTTTTTTCAGAGTCGAATTTTAATTAACATGACAATGAATAATGCATATTAGTCAGGGATTTTTTCTGTCAAGATTTTACTTTAAAAGCGGGCAGTTGCCTAAATGTTTTCTGGATTGAATAATGGACCAGTCCCAAAATGCAAGTTTTTCCTCTGCATGAACAGCCACAAACCGAAGGGTCAATAAGCATTCAGAAGTACACTTGAGCTCCTTCCCTACTGCTAATTGCTTCCCAACACTACAGCATGGTTGCTCAACTACAACAGCGCAAAAACGTAGCACTATGATAAAAATCATGTGCTTCACAAATCATCTTTGGCTAAATATATATTAAAATGAATCATATCGCACCATAATAGCAGTACTTTACCTCAGAACACTATCATGCTGAGCTTGAAATTGTCTATAATTGTAGTGAATTATACATTTTAGCCACTCTCAGCCATACAGTAGGATTCCTTTGAAATAACAGATGGTGTAATTGTACAGTGAGTGAGAGGTAATATGGTAATATAGAGTTGGTGTTGTTTGACTGACTTCAGAGCACTTAGAATTTAAAATAAGAAACTAAACTTTCTGAAAAGTATTGTTGCAAACAAAGATAATGGCATAGAGTTATGCACAACCTTGACATTTACAAGTAAAGTACTGTAACTTTGAGAAATTCAGTAAAATTCTAACCACCAAGAACCAGCACGACCCATAGGTGAGGTCATCTGCAAACACTGGGAGATACTAATGCACTTTGGCTGAGAAGAGTGTGGGAAATGCAAAATCCAACAAAGCAACATATTAGAGCAAGAAATGTAAGACTTCAAAAAATTCCCAAATGAGAAACATAGAAATTAGACCCCTTTCTATAAAAGGTACAACTTACAGTCTCTCGATCCCTAATTGACCCTTTGTGAGGAAGTGAAAAGCTATTAATGTACATAATGTTAAAAAAGTTAGCCGATATATTATAAGGTGTTTTGCAAAGAGAGCTTTAAAACCAAAAATGGAACACCAACTTTAAATCAAATTTCCTCTACTCCCCTCTTTTGCTTGGGTGCTTTCCACACATGCATCAATGGCATCATGGTATTGTGGTTCTGCACAAGGTAAGGGTCAATGTGATTCAGTTAACCGAGCATGGCCCACCAGTTGCAACACCTGCCACTCAAATTTATGAAACCATCATCTCCTTTGCCTCCGCTGCACTAGGGTGATATTGCGTGTCAGAGACTTTTATTATTGAAATGAGACATTTATGACAGTGAGCCTGCACCGCATGAGGGAAGTCTCCTGAATTGTCTCAATACAGCTAAAAGAGTGGGAGAAATGAGATTTGGCAGATTACTGGAACACACCACCTGCGCTTCCTCACTCATCACAATAAGCCAATTTTCATGAATGTGAAAACAATCTTACTTGTATTGAGCTGAAGTTCACAAAAATCATGATCTGAGGGATTGTATTGAAAAGCTTGCTGGTGGTGTCTCCTCAGGGGCAGGCTATGTTGATGTTGAATAGACAGGGGGCCTCTCCTTGGCAGCTTATTGTTTTGTGGTCCATTGTCACCTTATTCAGTGGGAGATACTGGTATTGTTCAGTCAAACATGGTTAATGCAAAAAACACATTGTTGAGCTGTTTTAAGTCTGTCGGGAGCTGATATAATGTTATACTGTGTGTCATACGGTGTGTGTGTTTGTGTGCTTCCATTTTCTTACAATCACACCACATCTGTCAGATTTAGCTGTGAGGTTGAGTGGTTTCCATCACGCTCTTATCTCTGTGCAGCAAACGCACCCATTCACATGTACAGCCACACAAAAACTCACATACAAACAAACACTCACTCTTATCTCCTGGCTTTCTTTATCACTAATGTTTGTATTCAAAAGTGGAAAAAACATTTAGCCATCTTAGAGGCCAGCTGATAAAACTCCGTGGCACATTTAAAGCCTTCAGCCTTCCATTGAGCTCATTGTGCTTAAGGCCAGGCACTGATTTCACTGAGATACTTTCAACCGCCGTCTGAACACGTGTAGCCATTTCAACATTAAGGTGTGGTAGTAACTACTTATGGTAAATAATGTGTGTAATTGGTGCATCACAAGGAGCAAAATGTTGCGTGTTCTGGTCACTGAGACTCACCATCTCAGTGCACTCATTTATCACACGCTTTTATCCCAAGCGACATACAAGTGAGTAGCGGACACTATGGAGGATTTGGGGGACAGGGACACTGCTATTTATAGCCAGGAGGACGACTGCTCTACCAACTGAGCTACAGCCGCCCCCAGTATTACAAAAGTATTAAAGTATTACAGAAAATTGTACAGCATCTCAACTGCCAGTTAAAAGATGTAAAACAGACACTTTTTTAAACCAGCAGGACTTTGATGTTCTTGCCAAAATATGTTGTAAATGAATTCATAAATCTTTTCAGCAGCCCTATGATGATATTTTAGAGAGCTAAAGTCACCATGTTATTAAAAAAATAATACTACAAATATAATGAATTAAAAAAAATTATCAATTATTAGCGAGGCTGTGTAATTCAAAAGTAGTCGTTGCTGCTAAATAAATTACACAGGACGGGTCATATTTTAGCAAGCTCTTACTGTTCCACCTATCTCCAGCTGGTGTTATAACTCTACCAGTAGTTAGGTAGGTTTTAACTATCAAATTGTTGCTGCATTTAAGATACACATTGTGTAACATTTTAATTTATTTTTATTTTTATAAAACCAAGGCGTTATAATCCTCAACTCTCAACTTGACTGTGTTTGTTCTCTATGCATTTTGCATGGGAATGTGGACCAGTATAGATATCTCTCACACACACAAACACATACAATGCCAAGTCTTTCGAAGAATAATAACACATGTAGTGTAGTGATAACAAGTAGATGACATTTTCTCTAAAGGCTGTAGATCGATGGCTTGCACACACTGCGTTACCTGAACACAAAGAGAAAAATATAAGTACAGAAAAGCTACAGTATGTTCAGTAGCACACCACTTTGAACTTTGACCTTTTGGTGTCTGGATAGACATGAAGCTTTGGTTTAGGGCTACTGGGAACCATTTTTATTGGCAATGGTAACCTTTAACTTAAGAGGTATGTGAAGGCTACACTAGACTGCTGCTTCATTACTAGTGTCCCTGTAGATTGTCGTGAAAGCAAAAGATTTGTAGTGTTTTCTTGGAGCTTTCGTGGGTTATATGATATGATGTAATAAGATGATACTGTATTGCTCTCTGTCAATTTGGTCACAGGAGTGCAGTAGAGTGATGTGAAAGGAAGCTTGTAATCAAAATGGAATTACCGTTTGATTAAAAATGGAATCTGTGCACCTACAATTCACAGGACATATATCAAACTTGTATGTACAGTAGTTTGCTTGCCCACATACACAAACACATTTTCACACAATGGTCTGACAAAATTTACCTTCAATCCCCAGTGAAACAGTTTTTGTAATAGTAAAATAACAAAAACAATCATCGAACCCTTAAAATAAATGAATCTTAGTACCGAAAATGAGTATATTTAACGGAAATGTTTGTAAAATATTTGACATGTGACTTAGGGTTTAATGCAGGTCAGGAGGAAATATGGGACAAGAACTGGAAACATAAATGATCTTCATTTTGAATCCACATCTCAGTTGTCTTTAAAACCCTTTTCTAACTTGCCCACTTCCTTTTATCACCTCATTTGTGGTTTAATTATCCCTAATGGTATGTAAATTCAGTATATATGGTACAAAACTTGAGATGCACACAGACTTACACACAGACACACATAAAACCTGTGCGTTCTGAGCCATTATCCCTGGTCTTTGTCACATCTGCTGGCAATTAATCAGACCACAGTTAGCTCATCAACAGGCAGAATGAATAGAGGAACAACAGCAGGTAAACATACTGGCAGGTGTACCCGTGCAATATCTTCCTGCCTTTCCAAGCCTTCCCTCTGATAGGAGATTGATGTGTCCACCTGGGCCTCATTACAACTTAAACATGTAGAATTTTCTCAACACTCTTTCTCAACACACATATGGGACAGTTAGATGAAGTCAGTGTATGTGGAGGATAAGAAAAGTGCACATTTGATACCGCTATCAGGTATGAAATCTGTAGATGAACCAGCCTGAAATGAACACAAACTTCTGTTGTTGATAATACCACGTAACAGTAATGTCCAATTAACCAGTGCCAGCATCACAAGAAGAAAACTAGTTACTGTTTATGTGTCCCATTTGCTGCTACCAAGCACATTTACCAGGCTTAAATGTATATGAAATATTTCTAAACGTAGCAAATGTTTCTACTTTGTATTCCCAGTCATGATGCTGAGATTAGGCATATTGTTCCACATTTGCAGCCTTTGACAAACTCTCTGACACGCAACCAAAGAAATCAATGCAAACAATCAATTTCAAGATATGACAGACTTAAAATGAACTTGAGGAAAGGCTTAGGTAGCGCCAGAGATGGATTAAATGTGTAGCTGTGTGTGTTTTCATGTTGACAGCTGTCAGTATGATTTCTTACGTACCTATTTTCAATTGATTCTCCTGTGGCACAACCTTTTCAAAGCTTGTAAATTAAGTAGGTGCTGCGTGTTAAAACGAAATCTACTTGCTGCTGCTCCTTCCCAGTTTAGCACTGATTTGGCTAAATCAGTATTACTCCACATTAATGGGCATAATGGTTGGAATTTGATGCAAATAATGCATCCGAGTTCGATGTGAAAAAGAATATAAGAGAAAGACTGGATGAAATTATTTGAGGCCATTAAAGCATGCTTCACGAGTGTTTCCTTCTTCAGCAAATGCAGTGCATTCTAAAGTCGCCGTACATTTGGCAGGAGCATGAAGGTTAAAGAAGCACATTTCTAGGTAACTGGTCAGCACACATGATCATGTGACATGCTCCCACCATCAAGAATTACTGCCCTTTATGAAGTGCCCTTTATAAAAGCACCTAGCTAGTAGTTGCTTTACTGGAAGCTGTTTTGCACCTAACTGTGCAGACATGTAAAGGTGCTGTGAGAATACCAGGTGTGAATGTCGAACAGGCTGTTGCTGAAAACGCTTACACGTCTGCCAATCATCTCTGGATAACTGAAGGTTAAAAAGGCACTTTGATCTTTAAGTATGTGTAAAAGGTCTCCAGTAGCTGTCCACTAACTTCTTTGTCCTTTTAAGAGAAACAATGTAATATATTGAAATTGATAATGTGATTGGCATCCTTACAACTTTAGGGAAGACAGTTGGCAGTGAGGGGTTTTCACAACAGAGGTTTAAGTCTCTCATTAAAGTGACTTTTTGTTCTCCTCTTACCCAGGTGAATGGGCGAGACTTCTCCAAGGTCGACCATGAAGAAGCAGTGGTGGAGGCGATCAGACGCGACCCCATTGTTGTGCAGGTTCTCCGTCGAACCCCCGCTAGAGCTACTGCTGCCGTCACACATAACCACAGTGGCACGCCTCAGGATGTGTGTGTGGTTGACGTTTGCACGCAAACGGACATAACTTTCGAGCACATCATGGCACTGGCCAAGCTTCGGCCTGCTACCCCACCCGTCCCTGACATCTGTCCCTTCCTTTTGTCTGACAGGTGAGGAAAAACACTGCACTCTTTCAAATATCCACTGATGGTAAGGGATGGCAATAGCATCCCATCCTAAATGAACCTGAAGCTACCCAGAGGCTGCTCTGTTGTTCTCCTTCATTTCATGGTAGTTATTAAGCAGTTCTATCATGGTATGGGAAACCCCAGCATGGCTAAGTACTTTGTCCCGGTGATATCATTATGCAGTGCCAAACCCGCAAGCAATTATTGCTTCTGTGTGCTACATCCATTTTCTTTAATGGGAGCTTTTGCTGGGCGATTAAAAGCCAATGGGCTGACAGAAAAGGCATTGTGGTGCTGCGTCCATTCTGTGGCTATTTATAGGGCTTTCCTGGGCAGCAAATGATTCGATTTGTCATAAAACTACAAATCTGCCAGTCTTGGTCAATGATTATGGTGAGGCAGTTATCGTGTTGACACTTTACAGAGGTCATGGCTTTAATGGGGGAATTGCTACATTGCTTGTTTAGGTTTGTTGCAAAATGACATAACCATCATTAAAAAATATATCACACTGTACATACAATATAACGAAACTTTAAATTGTGGTATTTTAGGCTACTTTTCTTCTTCTTTTTTTCCTCTAGCTGCCATTCTATCCACACCATGGAACATGAGTTTTATGAATGTCCAGAGTACCTATCTAACACCCCAGCAGAGGTAGAGAGGACTGAAGAGTATGAATTTGAGGTATGAATGTGCATTGATCTAACTTTCTGGGTTAACTCATCTTGGGAATGCACTGTATTTCTTTACCCACTGCTGGGCTCTAAAACAAGAGACATTTTATCTAATCTATTTTCCAGAGTGACAGGAAATTTATTGGGGATATGTGTGTGTAGGATATAATTCTTATACAATATCAAATATTTAAATTACATTTACAGTCCCCAGGGGATTGGCTCATGCAACTATTGGGTTTTCCAGTGAAGACTCAAACTCATATAAAACCCCAAAATACATACCACAAATTAAAATGAGAAATGCATAGTGGGCTAGTTGTAGCTTCAGATTTACCTGCAACAGTGTTTTTGTTTTTTTTTCTTGATTCAGTGGGATGGGAGGCCAGTGTGTAAAACACAATCCTAAGAGCTACTCCAAGGCAACCCAGACATATTCAACTCAAAACTCCCACAACAATAGGATAAAAAAAGGTCTACCACAACGACTCGTAAAAATTGGCTGACCCTTGTGAAAGAATACTTGACAACATTGCACAGACCCTGAATTTAAGATGGAAGGCCACTCTTCATAAATGTACCCAAAGAAAAGTCTTTTTTTAAAAGGCCTCCATGGTGAATGTGTTTTACTCAAAGGAGGGTAGTTTCCCCTTTTTTATGCATTGTCCTTCAGAAATATGTGTTCCATTGACAGCCACCGAATATGCTACATCAGGGGAAAAGCTTTAGATGACACCCGTGACATATTAATTAAAATAGTAAATGATTGTGATGGCATTGATATCAGACCACAACAAACATGTGGTTGTTGGTTGGGTTCTTATAAAACGTAATTTTGGTTAAATCACATTCACACTGACTGAAAGTGAATGAGCCACCTCATTACTGTAGGTTTACTTCTAAAATCATGTGATGATGATGATTAGATGTATCTTTACCATAGTGTCAATGCCCTGCACCCACAAGTGTCTCTACTGAAACAGATCATCATGCAAGTCAAGCAGCGGACCTTGATGTCATTTAAGGTGACAGTGATGGGTAGTATTTTCTACTGTTAGTCGTCCTGCCTGGTTTAATAGGCACTTCCTGGTCCAGTGAACTGCACTGTGGGTCATTAAGATTCCATTGCTGCCAGCTGTGCCCTGTACCTTACAGCATCATCTTGAGGAATAGGTCCCCTGTGGGGGTTGGCAGTGTGGGTGGGGGTGAGGAACTTGTGTGTTGTATTAGACGTAGTACCACAACACACAGTCAAAGCCCCACCCCCACCTACGAGTCATACACACACCAAATCAGCTGTCTTCACTTACCTCTGTCCATCCATGGGTATCTAACTGAAACATGAATGACTTTCCTCTTGGGTGGGACATAATAGGGCTGCCATTCCCAGGAATGCTACTTCTGACTGACAGGTTTAACTTCGCTTTGCTAACTGATTGTCCACATGGGAACTCCTGCTGTCATAATTCACCCGGTCCTCCTGCCAAATCTACCAGACTATAATAATGCCGAATAGCAAACAGCACGTGTATTATATTTAGAGCCTCCGGTTTTACATTTGGATCCTTCGATTGTTAGTTTACACACTTTTGAAATTCACAAAAACTAAAAATGCTGTTAGGGAAATTTGAGTTAATAATATTCTCGACCGTTTTGAGCACTTTTAAATGTTTTATCTACTGCCAGGCAAAACAATGTTAAAAAATGGCAGACTTTAATAAGAGCTGTTTGGTCAACATCACAGAAGTTAATAAGTGGCAGCAGTGGCAAAATCTAGTTTGCTTGGTGATAAATTAATCAAAATAAACTTAATTTTACATGATCAACGTATGTATGAAAAAGTTAAAATACTATAACATGGCTACAGGTAGATACTTCCTGTCTGATATATGGATACAACTTTCAAAATGCACAGCCAGTGGCTTTCAGAAAGTCTTTAAGCCAGCTCAGATTGTCCAAAATAACATCAGAGATATTTTGTCACACTTCGATAATGTAATACCAAATTTGAAGCACTGAAGCAGACAATATGCTGGGGAAAAATATGCAGTAAAATCACCTCATTATCAACTGAAACTTCTTATTAAGAACCATTTGCAAACCTTTGATAGACCCTAAGGACTGTAGCTGTAAAATTGTGACAGCTGAAAAGATGTCACCATAGAGTGGAAACAGAGCCAATGAACATTAAGCTCTACAGTCATTTTCTTTCTATGAAACATGAAGTAACTGTTAACTGCATGATAGAGTGAAATATTACAGATACTTAACATAGCTCTAAAATACAAGATGCCCCGCACAGTACTGTCTTACTGCACATTAGTAACATGGTAAATGTGATCCTTTCCATGTAGGATCAGTTGCCATGTACTGTAAATTATTAATTTTTAATTAATTTGCTGTCACAATGAATGAAACAATGAAACAATTTAGACACCACTGCTATGTTCAAGTTCCACAGTGGGACGGATTATGGTCCAATCATAGCTCATCGAGCATCGCTACGGCTTCAGCACCCACAGCTTAACGCATCGGGAGACCAGTGAGCTTTCCAAAAACTGACTCTTGTAATCCAGTCTCACACAATGTGCGCTGACACTAAGGCACTAGCTGTCCGATTTCACTGTATGCTACTGATAAGTTACAGTTACTCTCAAGGTTTGTACAAAATTGTGTTATTGCATTATTATAAGCAACACACCCCAACCTTTGAAGGTCAGTGCTGTCTGCAGTAGGGGTTAAATGCCACAGAAATTAATTACTTCCCCTGTCAATCTCTGCTACGGTTGTTTCCCATGAAAGAAAAAAAGGGGTGGGGGGTAATTATTGTCCCCCTACACTTATCCTCTGCTTACCCCATGTGGTATCCTAAACACCTCCTTTCACAACTTCACAGTGGTAAAATGAATTTGTCAGCATGGGGTTAATAAAGATTATCCCCGGAGTTAACTTTATGTGATTACCTTTGTACACAGCAGAGATCAAAAGGAGCCTGTACAGTGATGGGTTAAATTCTGAGAAATATCCTGTGGGAGGAACTAGCCAGTGAAACACCACATCTGTGGCCATCAAAGACCTGCCTTGTATGTTGCCACATGCTGGGTTAAGTGTGATACAGGCAGGTTTTCATTTGATTGAAGCACAGAGCACATGCTGGGGCCATATTTATGTTTCATTTACATCGCATTGCACTGTAGCTTAAAAAAAGCCAGTAAAGACTAGAAATAAATGAACTTTATTTCCCTTAAGAACAAGTGGATTATGAGACAACGAGCCTGTGGCAGGGACATGTACTGTGAGAGCCCCCATGTCCTTCCAATATATTGTAAGAGCAAGAGTCAGAGATTTAAGGAGTGATTTTGCTTCTTTTTTTGTGTCTCTTTGTAGTTCTATTGTGTCTTTTTTTTTCTGTTGTCATTTTCTTTTCTCATTTTAGCCGATTTATGTCTCTCCATAGTCATTTTGTGTCTCTTTGTAGGTGTTTTCTTGTAACATTGTGGTTATTTTGCAGCTTTAGTTGTTTTGTGTTTGTGTTTTAGTTTTGCACCTCTTCTTGTGGCTAATTACTCAATTAATGCCAATTAAGAAATTGGCATTAATTGATTTTGTCTTGGGAAAAAAAGTAATTAGAAGCTAATTTAATGCTGCTCTAATCATGTTTTTAATCAACATAAAAATACACTTTTATTTTAAATACCTGCTTAACATCCAGTTTATTACACAAAACTATTTTGTTTCTCCCCCATCGTCCATATTATATGAGCCAATAAAATGAAGGACTAGGAAATTTTCAGGTTGCCTGGATGTTGTGCACCAGTGGAAAATTAACACAGATCCTTTTTGCCTAAAGCAATATCACTACTTGTGATTACAGAACAACTAAACACTCCCAAAGTGATTAGTTGTTGCTGTAGAGCATAAAAAGCTGGACTGTTCCCTCACATGTAGTATAATTCCTCCTCCTGAAACACAGAAATAATTTTAAATCGTGGGGTTTTGGAATCCATCCAGTCCACTGGGGAGAAACTTAGGTACATCACAACATTATTGGTTTGTCTGTATGAAACAGGAGGTGGAGCTGTGTCGGCAGAACAGCCAAGAGAAGCTTGGCCTGACGCTGTGCTACAGGACAGACGATGAGGAAGACACTGCTATCTACGTCAGCCAAGTAAGTGCAGAAAAAAAAAAACAGGTTTCACTACATTTAACAGTTTTCTCTTGAGGAATTTACGGTAATTGCATCTCTCTGTCACACAATTTCTTACTTCATAACAGATATCTGCTGTACTGTAAAATAAACTGCTATTCCCTGGAGAAGCGATGGAGTGTAAAAAAGCTATTCGTGATCAGGTCTGATAAAAACAAGGCTCCATGTTCATTAATTCAAACTCAGGCCCTCACAATTAGTTTCCTTTGAAGCAGGAAGCTATTAAACGATGGCATAAAATCCCATTTGATTTCTCATCTTCACATACTGAAGCAGAGAGCAAATCAAACTGAATTAGAGAGGAAGAAGGGAAAAATTGTTTGCCAGTCAAATATCAGCTGAGAATAAGCCACGCATGGCCAAAGAGGAAGTCAAGTTTGAAATGTGATTCCCATCCTGCCATCCTCATTCCTCCTCTTTTGACGTGTTTAATTGAAGAGTTTAATTAGCTCTGAGTGACGGCGTTGTATCCCAACCTCAGTTAGTTAAATAACACATTCCGCCATTTACTATACACCTGCTGAATACCAAACACTCACAAGAAAGGGGAAACATATTACAGAGATTCAACTGTATTACAGAAAAAAAAAATACTTCCTCTTGCAAAGTGAAAACAAATTATTTCACTTATTGAAACAAACCTGAATGAATTATGGAATTATGAGGGCTTCAAGCATTACAAACTGAATTAAAAAACTGCTCAGTCCGACTGCAGGTGCAGTTTCAATCCCATTATGAACACAAAGGCCAGGCTGTGAAAAGTACAGTAGGAGCTGTTATGAGGATTAGAATGCAGTCAGAAGTATATTGATGGTAAATTACAAAGACCTGCACTAGATCTGGCTTCTTCCTGCCTTATATAAATCCATGAACTCTTCCTGCTCTCCCTCTGGTTTCTCACCCATGTTTTTCTTGGAAAACCACAAACACCAGCACCTGCTGGTTAGTCACCCACAGACTAACACGTCTATTTTTTGAATGTTTGATAAAAAGGCCACAAATGCTAATTTGCCTCATTAAAATGTATGTATGCATAGTATCGGTGAAACTTCAGGAAGTGTGGGATTTTTTTTTTTTCTCGATTTCCACCAAGGTTTATTTTTCCATGTCGCTAGTCTCTTCATCTTCAATGCAAGAAGAACAAAGTTTATCAAGTGATTTGTAGGGGCTTCTAGTGTTATAGCTATTTTCAAAAAATTCCTCCTAGTATGTGAAGTGTGTTGATTCATTCAACAGTATCGTGTTCGTGCCTTAAACACTTCCAGGATTTTTGTAGTTTTAGCACCAAGACTGAGAGAAAAAACTGAGAGAACTCTGCCTGAAATTATCTGTACAAAAATAAGCACTTTATCCGCAGCATAAGTGAGAGAATAGTGGAACAGTGGTGGGTTTTTTATGGTTTCTTTTTTTTTTTTGTAAGAATACAGTACTTTCTGCATTGATTTCTTTATTTTTTATTTCTTTTTTTTTGTGCAGGTGGAGCCAAACAGTATAGCAGCTAGAGACGGGCGCATCAAGGAAGGAGATCGTATTCTACAGGTTTGTGGTTTCTTCACGTCACCAGATTTTATTGTGAACTCATGTGTATCAAGTATTAAGTATTTCTCTTATGACCGGATGTTAGCTTGGATGTCAACCTTGTATTTACAAAAATAAAAATGTTTGTGTTTTTAATCATGTGTGGAAAAACATATACAGGCCTATGTCCTACAGATACTGCAAGTTTAGAGGAAACTTTTTACGAGAATATCCAAACTGCTGATGTCTCAGGTCTGGGCCAGCATATGTATATTTAATGACCTAATTTTACTGGGGAAATTAAAGTGCTTCTTCGAGGTTAGACCAGGCACTACATCATTTCTAGCACTGCTTTCTGTCTTCGTCTTACTATGTCTCATTATAAGATCACCTATGGGGTACAAGACTGTGAAACGATAAATAGATCAAAAAACTGGCTGTGCTAAGTGAGTACTATGGTTGTGGGGTACATACTGTATAATGTGTACCATTCCTAATATGTTACATATACTTTAAGACAATATTTTTTACATTAAAATGTATATTCATTGTTTCCCCAGTAGGCACAGGAATAACAAATGGAAAAGTTTGCACACTTGACTCTAGACCTACAATAAGTGTCACCAGATGTCTATAACAAAGGAGAAAAGCCCCTAGTTCAGACTTAACAAATAGTTATCCGTTCTCTATCTGCACAGAGCTTTTGTGAATGTAGCTCTCAGTTACTTTGTAGTTTTGTTTGGGGTGACCACTATAGTTTCTTCATGCTTATTTGCTTATGTTACAATATATTCAAGAAATTTACCTTTTCCTTTTTTAAATGTTTTATATTGGAATTTACATTTATTTTTATTTTTTATTTGCTGACCTATTGACTAAAATGTGAGAATAATGTCTAAATGCATATCGCTGGTGTATACACATCAAGGAACATCTCAACGTGCAACCCAAGAGTTAAAACTGAGTTAATTCACTCCATTATTATTGTACCTCAATATATGCCTCCATCCCCTAATATACTGTAGTGTTTCTGTTTCTCAGTAGTATGAGTGATTGTGGGGAGCAGGGCCTGCTGTTCTCCTGGCCCTATTATCTTCTCCTGACAGCCCCATTACTCTAGTGAAGAAAAGATGAACGCCACCTGTCAGAGAACAGTTAATTGTGTCTCTGGATGTGTGGCGAAAGCAGACTCTCGTGAGGTCGGACAATGCACTCGCAATTGACTCCCCTTACCGAGCGAGCCGTGTACCCATGTTATTTTTACAGAAACATGGCGGAAGTGATAGTAGAGAAGACAGGCGGTGTGATCGGAAAAAAGAGTATGAAAAAAGAGAACAATGGGCAGAGAAAGGGTGTCAGTATGTGATTACAGTCTTGCAAAAATAGCAACAATTGTTAGCTGTTTTACACTCACCAGTATTTTATTCATGTCTGTTAAATGTACGATGACAGTAAAATTACAAATAGTCCTGTCTTGGGTACATAATTGGAACTTTCTACAAAGTTCAAAACGTCTATTCTGTGATTTGCAGATAAATGGTTGCGAAGTGCAAGACCGAGAAAAGGCTGTTGCCTTGTTGTCAAGTGAAGAGGCAAGGAGCATTGTACTACTGGTGACAAGACCAGAAATGCAGGTAAATGTGCGCACACACACCTACACAATCTTCTTGCCCTATTTTGACAACCCATGTCATGTCAAATAACAACAGCTGCCTGCTAAGTGCCTTTTTCCTTCTGTTTGTGTGATTCTCTGGAGTTTCTACACACACACACACACACACACACACACACACACACTCATACTGTACATTCACATGAACAGTGAGACAGACCTCTGACAAGGAATTGTGATTTCAGCTAGAGGAGGAGGGATGGTTGGATGAGGAGCAACAGGAGCTTGTGGAGAAGCTGAAGATAGAGATCCTAGAGGAGAGGAGGAAACAGAGAGAACACAACTTTAACAGGGGAGACGAGGTGGGAGCATATGCTAAGAGAAATGTGATATCAGAGAAAAACATATGATTTCAATTATGAGACTTTGTGGCCATTTCAAGAAGTACAGTTAATGATCTCGGTTCGCCTGCTCTGCCAGAGTTAAGGTAAACAGAAAGGAACAGAATTGTATAATGTTGATTTAACTTTTGTGTGAAACCAGATCAACGACAGCAACAAACTCTTGCAGGTGCATGTCCATATTACTTCCACCTGTACATTATGTCCATAGTACTTCTACATTTAGTTGCCTGTGTAGTAACAATAATGTTAAATCTAATCTATAACTCTCTTTATTTTTCCTTCATACACCAGCATCAAGCTGAAGAAGACATGACAACAGATACGGCTACTTGTTCCTCCAGCAATCAAGACAGTGGGTTTGGACGCAGTACAAACAGTCCAGAGCACCAACCTCTGTTGGCCAGACTCCAGAGAAGGAGCCCAGCCCATTGCCTTAGGGATAGATGGCGGGCAGAGCATCCACACACAAAACAAGGGACTGCAGTGCCACAACACAGCCAGAATCAAAGTACATTGTCCAAAGGTCAAAGACATGAAGAGGTACTGAGTATTCGTAATAGTGGAGGTGGGATCATAGGGTTAGAGAAGTGCTTCCAGCAACTTCTGGAGCTCAAGTGTCAAATTCGGAATGGCGGTGAATGCGGGGTGTACTCCATTCGACACAGTATAGAGTGTAGCCTCACTGAGCCTGGAGAAGAAGAGGGAGATGGTGCAGATGCTGTAGGTGGAGGTGGAGGGGTAGAGCAGGAGTTAAGAATGCTGAATGAGGAACTGCGCAGTATTGAGCTAGAGTGCCAGAGTATCATGCAGGCACATCAGCTTCGTCAGACCCACCAGCTAGACCCCTCACTGCAGTCACCATGCTCACCAGGACGCAGCCCCAAAGATGGACACAAGCGGCATGGTAGGCTGGCCGACATCCAAGAACACCCAGAGAGGTCAGACAGTGATAAAATCCGGGAGAAGGACAGCTCCAGTGCCTACAACACAGCAGACAGTGCACGGTCGACACCGCTTGGCACGGAGAGATCTCCTGACCACTCCCTGCAGAGACGCATCAGCATCACCAACCAGAAAAACCTCAGACTGGTCTCTTCTACACCCTCTAGTCCTATCCCTATCCCCAAAACCGAGGGTGCATCTAGTCGTAGCAGACCAGCAGATCCAGGCCCCGTTATCTCAAGCAGTCCAGATCTGAGCAACCAATCCCGGTCTGAGTCAGATCCTGCCCTACCTGCAGATGATGAGAGGTGTGAGAAAAAAGGGAGGACCAGAGATTCCAGAAGAGGGCTTCCCTATGGTTCTTCATATCAAACAACCCATTATCAAGGCCAAGGAGGATCCAGGCAACTTCAGGTATGTTTCAGACAGGAACATGTCAAGTAAAATTTATATAGCAGATTTTTAAAAAACAGGTGTTTGCCACAGGGCTTTACAGACAGATAGAATTATTAGGTTATGACTGATGACCATAATAGCATAAAAGACTGAAAAAGGAGTTAGGTCTTAAAATGAGATTCAGAAACACCACAGAGAGTGACGAATTATTTCACAGTTTGGCCAGCAAAAGAAAATGTTTGATTACTTGGACCCAGTGAGAAGCATCACTTCTACATTTTGAACAAGCTGCAGGCAAGATAAGTCTGACTGATTTCTACATAATAGAATTTGGAATAATTGAGGCAAGAAGCATGAATGACAATCTTCAAATCAAAAAATCAATATCAAAAATAATTTTAGTATGACAAATGATCTGTGATAAAACAAGCGAGTGCTGACAACACAGTTGATTCTGTTTTTCCAAATTTAACCCAGAATCAAAAATAACACCAAGATTTGCTGTCAGTAGTCCAAGAGTGTTTGGTAAGGTCTGTAGGGCCAACGATTAACACCTCTATCTTGTCATAATTTAACTGTGAAAAAACTTTGGAAATCCTTGAATTTACATCCTTGATGCGATTTAGTGGGTGGGAGATAGGATGCAAGCCACTCAAGGAGGAGGAGGTCAAGGGGAATGCAATGATCAAATGTGTTGACATGGTTATATATTGCCTATGTGTCTTTGTATAACTCCCTGACAATTCTCTATCAAAAACATTCTTTCCTTGCTTTACAGAGCTACATGCAGCTGCTACAACAGCACTCATCTCTGGAGTATTCCCAGAGCCAACTGAGTCTACTCAGTGTCTGTCAGGATCCTCTGCACCGGAGTGGAAGGCCTGGGGAACCCCGTCTAGAGTGGAAAGTCAAAGTCCGAGCTGATGGCACACGCTATGTCGCACGGAGGCCTGCTCGTGACCGCATTCTGAGAGAACGGGCACTAAGAATCCGAGAAGAGAGGAGCGGGGGCATGACCACGGATGACGATGCTATGAGTGAGATGAAGATGGGCCGTTACTGGAGTAAAGAGGAGAGGAAGCAGCACTTGGCGCGAGCCAGGGAGCAAAGGAAGAGGAGAGAGTTCATGCAGAGGAGTCGCCTTGAATGTCTGAAGGAGGGAACAACAAGCGGAGCTGAGGGCAGGAAAGAGATCAATATCTTGGAGCTCAGTCACAAAAAGATGATGAAGAAACGAAACAAAAAGATCCTGGACAATTGGATGACCATCCAGGAGTTGATGAGCCATGGGGCCAGGGTTCCTGAGGGCTCCAAAGTACATAACACCTTCCTATCTGTCACAACTGTTTAGCAGACAAAAATAACATACATCTGAATGGACACTGTTCCTTTTTTAAGTCAGGTAGCCTGCTTTTTCAGGAACCACTGCTTTGTTTAAAAGAAATTCTTCATTTGTAAAATAAAATTGAATTTTAACTTCTGAGGACCTCTGTAGCATTCCTGAGCTTTTTATCACTTTAAGAATGTTCAAATATTTCTCTAACTCTGTCATTACAAGACCTCAGTCATTCAAACGTGACTTTTTACTATTTTAACACTGGCTTTTTGGTAATGCACTGACTTCTGGTAGCAAATGAGTTTAGTAGCATGTTGGTGAAACACACACAAACTGAAGAACCAACAAATTAGCGTCATGTATACAATGTATTGAGTGTCCATGTACTTCATTCATTTGTTTCATTGCATATGAAGCGACTTCACTTGCCTCGTTCAAAGTGGCATTTTTTTATAATGCAGAAAATACTGTATTTTTCACAGTTTGTACACTCAGTTACTTTTATAAGGAGATTTTTACACTGAACGTCACCGTGCAAAACAGTTTATTGTGTTTTTTTATTTATGTTAATACCACCAAACAATCAAGGTCAAAGTTGACACTATTTGATTGTACTGAACTGCAGCTTGCATTGGATTCCAGACCACTGCAGAGAAGAGAAATTCACGAAGGACAACTCCTCATCACAAATGACCGTTTTCATTATGCCGATGTCACTTAAATTAGAGTTGGCTGAAACATTTCAAGCACTCAATTTAAAGCACTAAAAATATCAATATGCAGTTTTACCTCAGTTAACTGATCATAGTCATAACTGATCAAGTGTTTGAAGAAGTAATTGAATCACTGATCTAATGATTCAGCCTTCAACTCAGTGTATGTGAATTGTGTTAAAAATGTTAAACAGATCCATATTTATATTGTTTACTGTTATATCTATTTATTTTAAATTATTTTTATGGTTCAGCTGATAATTAGTTCATGTTCAACGGCTCGCCTTGAAAGGCGCTGACAAGAAATGTTATATTTGCAGCCTTTCAAACATGCTGCTAATATGGACGCTTGAAGCAGTTTTTACAGAGGCTTCAGCTCATTGAAGAGGCCTTGAATCCTGTATTTGTTGATGGTGATGTTTGTAATAAAATAAGAACAATTAAAAGATTTCTCTTTTAGCCAGCAATTGGGAGCATCCTGTCTTTTGTCCCGAGTCACTGGGTTGTTAATTATTAAATGTAAGTGAAGAACTTTAGCCTTGAGAAATTCTAAAAAACTAAGCATGTGAAAAAAAAAAATACTGATCTACATGTAAATGTTTTTGGTAACTTTAAATCATGCCACTGGGCAGCAGCATAAATTGTATATCAAAAAGTAAGTAATTCATTAGAAACCATTTAAATATTGAAGTGAATAACCACATGTAACCAGCTTCCTCTCTCCCTCTCCTGTTGTTCCTTTGTCTTCAAAATTTTTGTTCATTTGTCTCACTAGCTGCTATGTTCTCTGGCATTAGTTTCAGTACCAGTCCATTTTCTCAGCTGTAAAGTGTATTATTTATATAAATGATAAATATTCTTTTTACTTCTCTCCTTTTTTTTTTAGGATTTATCCCATAGAAACGCGTCTCAAAAGTACATAAATGTAAGCAAAATCTCATGCTGATTTCTTTGTTATGTGTTCTTGTTGCACAGCACACAGACATCTCCTGGGCACAGTGCCTACTCTTCCTCTTTCATCTACCTCACCTTCTTTCTTTCTCTCAGTCTCTTCATCTTGAACAATTCCTTCCCAAAGCTCAGCTTTTGATGGGGCAGTCATTTCATTTTTTATCTGCAGACAGGACCAGTTAATGCTATATAAAGAGGTCACTGTCCTCCATAACCTTCCAATGAAAATAAAATACATAAAAACTTCCATTTATTAGTTTTTTCTTTTGTCATTTCTCAGGTTAAAATTTGAAAACATCGATGAACTGTTTTATAACTGTTAAATTTAGAATTTTAACCTGAGAAACACAACTACTGGAATTCCCATCAACCTGAGCTGTACTTTGTGTTTAGTGCTAATTAGTATTCGTGAGCATCCTACAATGCCAAACTAAGTTGAACATGTTACAAATTACCATTTTTTTAAGCGCCGCAGAAATAATAAGCCTCACAGAGTTGCCACTGTGGCTGTGGAAGCTTCTTCCCGAGAAACAAAAGCAACACTTGATTCTCCCTTTGCTGAGATAAAAATTAGCTTTTTTGTTACTATTAGTGTATTGTTGGCTGCAGCAGACACATTTGACTCCATGTGCATGTGTATATGATGAGAAGATGAGATGAGAAATCATGGCCAGGCTGTTTATCTACTTTTAGATACATAATGCAGGAGAATCCTTGTAAGTGCTGCTACGGATCAATACTGCGCAATCAGCTACTCTATTTATGAGTGAATATAAAGAAAATGTTTGCTAATTGAACACATGGGAGAGGTAAATGGAAGCAGCAATGATTGCTGCACCTGGAAAACTACCACATCTGCCATCAGGACGTACCAAACTAAGAATCCTAATCTCCATATTCGCAATCACAGGTACAGTATGTCATAAAGCAGTTTGATGTTTGTGGTTTGAAAGCACACATGGTAATTTACCCTGTCGCTACAGTTCACAGTATTCGTGTATTCACGCTGGGACGACTGACTCACAGTGTGCGTGGGGGGTGTGATACCTGTACAAAGAGGGTGTGTGGAACAGGATGCATGTCCATTTAGCGATAGGAGGCATCAAAGCTAAATTCTACTCCCATTTCAATGCATTAAGGAGAGGCCTCCCCATCCCCTGTCAATTTGCTATGTCTGTCCACAGCCCACTGAACTGAAGAATTAATGAGACATTAGACTGTCATTCCCAACACCAGAGCCTTTATGCATACTATTATAACAGGTAAACACTGCACAGCTACCCTACTCCTCGTATGATATCCAACCACTTGTGTGTGTGTGACATAAGTGGCACAGAAACTGAGGAGAGTTTCGTCACAGTTAACTTAAGCATTATAAATGAGTAACCCCAATGTGCATAGCAAAGATATATGAATGCATTTGAATTTTGTTATGTAGTAGCCTGTACTGGAATAAACTCAGATTTTGATACATGTTTGGAATATTGTGACCAAAATATATAGTTTAATGTTAACATGGGGAGGCTGAAGTTGCATGTAAGCTACAGACCTTTAAGATATACAGTGATGCATTATGTATTTTTCCCAAAATGTTGAAATATTCCTTGGATGGAGGTGGTAGACTTGTTAAAGAACATTTACATTTTTAAGAAAAACTAACAGCCGTAGTGAAAAAGAGAAAATGCATAAAAAGATTATGTCAAAATCCAGGTGAAAGTTTTGGATTTTTCCTTTGAAAATTAAAACTGCTTAGTGCAACGGCTGCAACTCATTGAGGAAGACATCTGGGGGATTTTGTTCCTTCAGTAATTAGTGTTTGTTGAAGAGTTTACTGCGTGTTTGTTGGACCTTTTACAGCTGTTTGTTCTGTGAAATCTGGAAGTATGTGCCCACAAGCACATAAACACAAATGTGTGAATTTCATATACCCTGTCTCTTCTCCAACTATCCTTCTCATCTAGATCTGTCTCATTCAAATTCCAGAAACTGAAGTGAGCAGCAGGCCTAGTGCTGCAATGATGAAAAAAGTGCAGTATTCTGGCTCTCTTTAATCTAATGATGCCTTTGAAGCGGCAGCAAGTGAGAGGGGCTACAAAAAGTCAGGTGTTCATTTCTAAGACGGTGGTTTAGTGTGTGTGTGTGTGTGTGTGTGTGTGTGTGTGTGTGTGTGTGTGTGTGTGTGTGTGTGTGTGGATGTTGACTGTGTGTCCTGTGTAATTCTACTGTGTGTCATTATTACGGCACAAAAAACCTGATAGATCCTCAGCTGCTGCCTGATTACAGAGACAAGAAAATTGAGAAGTAGGATAGAGAGTTTATAGTTAATAACATTTACCACACGAGATTTGTCCTAATATCTGCAAGAATACATTTTTAGACTTTATGCAGAGGTTCACAAAGCAGACATGTCCTTTCTAGCCAACATCTGTCTGTTTTTTAGCTGTGGCTGAAAACTGCTTCTTCCGACTCATTTTAAAATAGGAAATATGTAAAATGGTGGGTTAAACAAGAAATATTTTTGCATGTGTTAAATTTACACATACCATTTCCACCAACTGAAGCTTGTGAATGTGGAGTTAAGCTTAGTTAATCACGCCTCTAAGTGGAAATCTGCCAGTCTGAACTTCAACACCTTGTGGGAAAAGCTCAGTGCTGAATGATTAATGGTCCTTCCCACTCAGTAGCTATCACTCAGATGCTGTTGAGCTTGGCAATTAAACCCCAATTGCTCCAACAATGTTGGCGCATGGTAAACAGTGTAAGCCTGTGGTTATACTGGCCTCCCATGTATTAATGTTTCTTACTATATTAATGTAAAGAGGAAAGAAAAGCATAACGGTTGGATACACATTCCTTTTCTGTCCTGCTCTGTGAGTTGTGTGTATGAACGACATGCAGATGTGATCTGTGTTGTTTTTCGTGCCAACAACAGCCACGTTTGTCATGTGCAGCACAATCAAGAGTTCTGTCGTATTATGACATAAATGACTGATTGGGGTGGGGTAATGACTGATAATTTCCATTCATTAAACCTCTATTCATGGCCTCAATTATGTACTAATGGCTCATTCAGACTTCTAATTAACAAAAT
Source organism: Channa argus (assembly GCF_033026475.1). NCBI lineage: Eukaryota > Metazoa > Chordata > Actinopteri > Anabantiformes > Channidae > Channa > Channa argus. Next base: position 11,125,923 of record NC_090217.1, on the reverse strand, counting down.
GGACATATTTCATAGTCTTTTTCCCATGAAGGACAACTAAAGGAATAGATCCTACGAAACTTTAGTCAGTTTCAAACACAGAAATTTCTTGAATTATTCCTGTATTCATTTTTCTTAATAATAACTGTACTGTCTGAATACCAGCTTTATGCAAGTCCAAAGTTTTAAAAGTTCTGCTCTATCTTGATGAGGTCAATCACCTAAATATAATTAAACAGAACAAAAATGGCTGTTTCATCTGTGGGATGGTGAAACAAGAAGGAGATGTTGGTTTATACTGTATATACTTTATGCCAACATCTTTGTGGATGTTCTCTGTGGTGTGGAACAGTGGGTGAGTGTTTTGGAATATAGGGAACACGTCATGTCTTCATATCTTGAATGAATAAATGGGATTAAATGACATTTTAAAGATTATTTAACCATTTAATACATTTGTTCAAAATATATTAAGATGTGAAGCTACTCTCTACAACACTTCATATGAGCATCATGCTTTAAAACAGTCAGTCTTAAGGTTTTTTTTTCCCTCTCTCAGCAGTGACAATTGGTTGCAGCTGGTTTCATAATACAGCCTTTCTGACACCTGGTTTATCCTGAGAGACAAACATATTCTTTTTCAGTCTCTCTTACCGGGTGAAGGCTTTGATTAGCCAGTGATGTGCTCAGCTATTGATCTGGCTGACTGCTCCTTATCTTTCTCAGTTATTACTGGTTTACTGCTGGTGGTTTAGAGTGTTGTGCTGGGAATACTGCCTCTTCTCAGAGGGGATCCAGAGCTCCCTCGAGCAGAGAATGGCAAAAAAAAAGAAGCTTTTTTCACAAACTAGTTTTGTCAAACATTCCAATATAGATTTTTTTCTTTTCTCATTTAGTATAGTATTCATGCTAATTAAACATTAGATGATTTACTACAACCAACAGATATTAAACTGCAACATATTTATAAGGTGGTGCTCATCAGCCCAAAAGCTGCCTTAACTTTGAACAACTGAATGAAAGTGTGTGTTCTTACAAGGGGGACAGAAATACAGCCCTGTTCTACCTGTGGCCCATGGGAGTCGTACATACAGACCTCAAAACACACCTTAGTATGGTTGTGGACCCACCAGCAGCAGCCACTGAAAGTCAAAAGTATTGAGTTTATTATTTGTCTACTTATTTGTTATAAATGTAATTTTTTTTCTCTTCCACCATTAAAAAGACACAGGGCAACTCAAACGGTTTACTCAAACACCCAAAATGTGTGCAATACAACTGTCAAGTTTCACAATTATCACAATTCTGAACAAATTTCAAGGAAGAAAGGGGGAAAAAATGATCTTATTTAATTCTAATTAGCCATACATGAATGTACTGCAATTAGGCTCCTACATTATTAGAAATATTCATTTTTCAACTAGTTTAGTGTTTTAAATAGAGGTATTATTTTCATTATATTACTTTTATTATTTATTATATCCATGCATCTTTCATTAGAGTCAAATTGTGATGTTTAAAACATTTTGATCACTATGGTTTGGGCAAAAGCTATAATTTGCCTAATACTTTTTATTTATTTTTACTTTTTACAGTAATAATAGGATAGAGCTCCATGTTTACTAACTGGAACAGCTCAAGTCAATAGGCAAATTTGCAGTAGGATAGTAGCTCATTCCTGAAGATTACAGCTGTATTAATCAACAGAAAAGAACAAAACTAAATGATTAACAATGATAATTGATGTGAGACGAACACGGGATAACCATGAACATGTTAACATAAAATCTGCAGGTCAGTCACAAGGCTGTGAAACTGTTGCAGTGTAGTGACCAAACTGCAGTACTGCAATTTGTGCATCACATTATACACACTGGCCCAAAAGGTTTCTGTCCGCGTACAGAATCATTATTAAAGGAGTAGCTATTGTTGAATGTCCCGAATTCTGCAAATTGACTCCTTTATTATTAGATCTTGATCCATTTGGTCCAACATCTTTTGTAAAATCTAAAAGAGTTTTAGGATTATTTTATTTTATTTCCATCCAGCTAAGAGGCTTAGCTCAGGAGAAAGACTGCAGTGCTCTATGGGCCCAATAACACAGAAGCATGAGGGTCATTCTGGTGATTTTTTGCTGGAATACAGAGGAATGAGCAGTATGTGTGCCACTGAGCAGCTCTCACGGAACTGAATAGTCATCATATTTTTATCTTACAACTCATCTATAGTTGGCATTGTTGGAGTTTGCATGTTAGTTTACTGGAAACGTCAGTTTGACGTATTCTTGTTTATATGATGCACAGCACAGTTATGCATAAGTCTAACTTACTTTGATTAACATTTTTAAAAACATGTTTAAAACCAACCAATTTACAACTGGGGTGCTGCACTTCTTTTGATCCTTCTAGTAAAGTCAGTTGACCATATGGATCATTGCATTCTGAAGTGTTTTCACCAAGTTACTTCATCCTCCATGAATAGCTCCCTGAATGGCCTACTAGGAAATGGGAGCCCTAACCAAGTGTCATTAGGCCTGATGAAAGCAAATTGATTTCAGTGGCAAGAGGATTTCCAAAAGAACAAGAGCCTCCATGAGATTATCTTAACACACAGAGAGAGATAGTATTTTTCCTTTTTTCTGTTTGGGCAAAGGTGCACAGATGGTGCCCCTTGCTTCTACAGTCCCTATGAAGCTGTGAAATTTTAACAAAGTAAATTAGTCAAATATCTGATCCCACTCAGAGAAATTGATCTGGCTTTATGAGAAGCTGTACTGTGTTTTACATGAAAGGTGGCTTAAAGCTTCACTATACAAAATAGCTGCTGATTGGTGATACAACTACACGTTTTAGTTAGGAAAAATATAAAATGCTCTAAGATAGAAACCCCTCAACCCTCCCAGGGAAAAGCCATTTTTAAAACAGCAGGTCAATTTCACACAAAAGTGAGAGCAAACTTACTAAGTACTAATGAATTTTAGTGGCTTCAATAACTGTGGTGTCTAGAAATTTTGTATCAGCAAGCAAGTGCAGAAATTTTATGCACTGGTTAAAAACTTGACTTTTTAATGCAAATTGCATTGAAACAAGAACCCTTTTAATATTATCTCTAATATGCACAAGGTGCTCTTATATTAGTGACTACTGCTACAATAAAGAGGCAAAGCTCCACATTCCAGTTATAAAATCAACCTTCTCACTGGGTTATGATAAATTATGTCAACAGTTGACAGAATGTGGAGAGAGACTCTTTTCTTGTGCTTTTGCCTATAGCTTAATGCTGAGAAATTTCATCACATTTGTGATTTTAATTCCTGCTTGTTTCAATTCCATTCAATTTTATAGGAGAACAATATTGGCGCATGAGAATTAGTCAATGAGTTTGACAAATTCAAAACCAAATTTGGCTGGAAATATCCACTAACAAATCAGGAGCAGGATATGAGCTGCTATCATCACCTAAACTTCCAATATTCCAGCATTTTGGCTCCTAAAGGTTGGAGCAGTCCATTCACCTTGAGGTGGATGCGTCTCTCAAAAAACGATTTGCAACTTCATTTATTTTTATTTCAGTTACTACCCAAAGATTATGTCCATAAATGAGGGTTGGACTGTAAAGTGACTGGTTCAGCTCTGTCTTCACCACAGCAGTTTAATCCAACAATGTCCACCTCCCCAATGATGCTGCACCATTGTCACACCTAAAATCCTTCACCAGCTCAACAACACACAAGCTGCTTTTGTAATTCTGATATGCAGACATTCTGGATCCTGCAGTATGAACATTCTTTTTCTTTTTTCTGATCCTGTTGGAGAAATGACACAGAACATCCACAGTGGCCAAGCTGCCATGTAGGGTGCTAAACTTGGGGCTTCTTTGTCTTGACTAAGGACACTTTGACATGTGAACAGGAGGTGTCAGGGAACAAAGTGCAAACTTTACAACTTTGGGAATTAAAGATGCTACTGTAGCCAAACTTATGTTCCAGCATTTGTGAAACTGACAGGTAAATAAAAATGCTTTTGTTTTTGTTTTTTTTTTACTCCTAAATTATCCATCATCCTCAAAACTTAACTGCAGCAAAAACTGATTATTCTTTAAATAAAAAAGTAATCTAAGACTAACTCTGGCATGTTTTCCATCATTCCTCTATCAAACTCCCCTCACGAAAACTAAACAAAAGACTTGATTTGTATAATAGATTCTCTGAAGAAGATGTATTACTAACAAGCCTGCTGCATGCTGCTAATTCTTGTCTCTGTCGTCTGAATGTGTGTAACATAGTTTGGCAGAAAGAGCGTCAACTGGATGTAACTCTTCAAACATGAAGTACACCCACAGGACAGCAGCAGAGATTGTAATCAATACAAGATTTATATGACTCTAAAGTAGTGTGAAGAAAGAGAACACAAGCGACACTGAGGGATATCAATAAAAAGAGCTTCAGACCAAAGTTGCCTCTTTGACAGCATGACAGAGAAGTGTATGCTTTGGGATCAATTCCATTAATTAACTGTTTTACACAGCAGAGCTCTGTAAATATCAGCTGAACAACCAGTCAATAAAGACAAACTGCACATTCTACATGTTGCCAGCGTCTCTTCCACTGACTTAACAACTTACATTAGCTTCACAAGTGATCGATTGATTCACTCTTATGAGAGGATTTGTCATGAAAGTCGTCACTACTCTGCTGCATCGACACATTTGGGTTATTGCTGGACTAGACGCTCTCATGATCATGATAATAGTCTTATAGGTAAAGGCCATTTGACAAATTGAGGCTGAGTGGGAAATGTTGAAGTCTCTACAATGTGTGCATGTTGCAGAAATTAATGTGGATAAGACAGGAAAAGCAAAGAGTTTGCAAATACAAGTCGGTCATTTCAGGCAATTGAGGGGTCAGTGACCTGGTCTAACCAGCCTGGTTTTGGGGCAGCTACGTAGGAAATATACCAGTGTTAAATTAACCCTGAGAGTGGTAGATTTATACTCTGCAAATTCATTTAAAACTGTTATTTTTAAACTGCCGATTTTTCTAGCTTAGCTTAACAATGTGAGAGTTGAGAGGGTTTGAGGTTTAGGTTGTGGTAAAAGAAAAGCCTCATTTCCACTTGGTAAAGCATTTTCTTAAGCATTGTTATTATAATACATATAACTAAAGTAACCTAGATATTAGAAAAACACTGGAGTAATTCTGACATATGTGAACATGGTGAAACTGGACGCTACAATACAGTACAACAGGTGAATAACTTCACAGCCTTAAGCTCAAGCTGAACACAACACAATTGTTCAGTCCTAATATTTTTATTTATATTTGATATAGTCCAGGTCAGGTTACCCTCTGATCATTATTACACGACCCTTTTGCGGCATCCAGATTGATACTCATGACATTTGAAGTCAAGGTACTTCTTTGACATGACTCCCACACACTGGGAATGTCTGGTGTCCAAATATTCCATGATATTAACAACATGTCTCAACTGGTATCTGTTAATACTGGAAAGGATACTTATAAGAATCATATGACAGTTACTTGAGAGAAATATAGTCAAATCTATACAGATATTGACATATTTGGCAGTAGGACGCGTGGATATTTTTAGATATATCTGGATGCCATATACAAGGCAAATACTGTCTCAGTTGTCCTCGCACAGTGCATGTGGAAAAATCCGGTGAGTTACTCCAGATATGTTTCAGAAAACATCAAAATGCGAAAGGAATCACTGGTAGTGATGAATGCACAGGTTATTATTAAAAAGCTCTGAAGTTCTCCTGAGCTCCACAAAGCATTTGCGTCTTTTGGCTAATTGCTTTGGTTTCACCCGCAGCTTTACAGAAGGCCTGATTAAGCCCTTCTACGCTACTAATCACAGACACGGTTAATGACAAAGTGGTGCTTTAAGCTGCGCTTGACAAAACAAAAATCTGACCAATGATAAACCAACAGCCAAGTACACAAAGACCTATACTGTATAAACATAATTTTCTTCAACACTGTCTCTTACAGTATAGTTCCAATAAATGCCCATGGAAATGTTCCTTTATCATCGATACGCATTCAAGGTGTCCTCGTATCTCTCTTCTGTTTACTGCATTTTTATGTTTTTCCTTTTCCCCAGCTTTTTGCCTCTATATGAAGCCTCCCTGCAGGGGTCTTCATAATCATGTAATCCAGCCATTCAGTAGATGAAACCTCCTTAACTCCACCCCGTTATTTTTACTTCCATTTTCTCCTCAAGCTGTTGAAGCTTACTATAATAAGCAACAAGCTACAGTGGAGCTAATACTATGAGTCCACCCATCCCTCATCACCGATAGGAGAAGGACCCGAGGAAAGCCAAGGGGGAGAAAGATAGGCATGGTTATTACCACTGAACCACAGCATACAAACAACCACGTGCATACACACACAAACATACTAAGTGCCCCAATAGATAACTTCTATCTGTCATGCCTCCGGTGTCGGCCGCTGCTTTTCCCTCCATGTGTCTGACACACAGGGCCGTATGTCCATATGAGGAGTCAACACACAATCTAAATGCAAATGGTTAATAGGCCCTTGGGTAGCTCACCACCTCCCAGGAATCAACCCTTAACAGACATTCAATGCATTATTGGGTGGGGAAGTGATCACCAGTACGATCAAATAATTAAACCTGAATTTCAAAGCCCTCTATTCCTCCTTGCTTTCATTGTCCAAGCGAAATGATGTTGCATTTGGGTTTAGACCTTGGCTGCATCGTTGGACAACATTGATTAAGGACATTATTTTTTTCTTTTCTACACAGTGGTGTTAGTAAAAATATAATGTTGTGCAGTATATTGTTAGTGTTTCTATACTGTAATATAATTGTAAAGAAGACTTATGAATTAAGACATGTATTTAAAATGGTATAAATATTTTTGGTTTTTTTTACATAACACATATACATTTTTGTATTTCTTTTTTCTCTCCATGTTGGAAAAAAAAGCTTAATTACATTTTCATGTAATGGTGTAGGCATTTAACCTTTACTGACACCAATACATTAGCTGATCTCTTTCTGCACCAGGGAATAGATCCTGAGAGCCAGACCAATTATTGGTGGCTAGTGGGTACATCCACATTGTGGAAAGAAAAGAGAGAGACAGAAGAGGCCCAAATACTGGAGCTTCCAAGGTAATTAGGAGGGCAGAATGCTAGAGCAGAAGCTTTTTTTTTGTGTGGATTTCATCAAGACGTATATGATATTTGAGGTTAGGGTTCCTTTATGCATAAGCCAAAATACCCCCACTTGAGACCCTTTGAAATATGTCCCATTATACTGGACTGTAGTTAAAAAAGATTTTGAATCTCAGTATTTGATATTTTAGATGTGTTTTGCCAGTGAAGGATCATATGTTGGTTTCTCTGGCCTATAACAAGAGGAAAAATGTTTGGAACATTTTCTCTCATTTAAAACCCTTTAGAGTTTGACTATCAAAGCCGTCTACTTCTGCAACTTTTGACTTTGCCTGAAAAGTTTTCTGATGTGGTGCATCATGCACATGATAACCTGCATTTTTACATAATTTTCTTCTATTTTAAAGGTTTGATGGTGTGTTTCTGGAGTAGGGATAAGGGGTTTAGGGTGCAATTATGCAGAAAAATAAATCAGTTCCCTTGTGAGTACTAAACTGAAACCAAAAGCTGCAGTATTCAACTTGTGGCTTGCAGGCTTTTCATTTTAAATAATTCCTCACTTCCTGCATTAATTATTGCCTTCACTGCAAAATGTCATTATGGTATTGTGCTAAACGCAAGAAAATACAATAACAATTTTAGAGCTTCAAGAATTTAACTACTGAGGATGGGAAGTAACTTCTGAAGCTGAATCAAAAAGGCAGAGACCCCCCACCCTCTTCTGTTATGGTGCTTTCTTGCATTGGCATGAATCCCTAAAGAGTGTGAGAAGTGCTGGTTCGTTAGGGAGCTTCCAGAGGGCAAGAGAGAAGTACTATAGTTTAATGTACTTTGAAGCACAAGAAAAACAAATCAGATTGCAGCTGTAAATTGGTGGGACACCACCGCATCAAGCTCCCCATTGCTTTGTTTAAACACACAACGACTCGTCAGAAGAAAAAGTAATTCCCATCGTTGCATCGCAAGAATCTTCTAGTAAGGACCTGCCCTTTTTAGTGAATGGTACACGTTGTCGTGCAGATGATCTGTCAAAACACATATTCTCCCCGAAGCATTCACAGACACCTCCATCCAAGGACAAATCAATTAGCAGTGAAAGACAGGCAGATGGTTTTGAAGGACGTCTGTGCCTGTGCCTCAGGTGAGAGGCATCGGATGGCAGCAAGCAACTGTCAAGTGGGATACTTGTCTAAGTGATTCCCCCATGTCATCCACACACACACACTCACACACATCTCCCTGAGAGCGTCTGCGAATATCAGACACATGCTTCCACAAAGAGGCAGCTCACAGCTCACTGTAGGATACAAAAATCAACGCCGAGCGGGAGGAAGAGAGGTGTGAATATTTTATACACATAATATCACACTGAATCCTAGATTAGCGTTCCTTCAAAATTACCCCAGGTGATGCTAAAGAGGCTCTGAATTTTTCTGCACCTAGAGAGCAACAATAGGAGATCTGAATGTGAATTAAAAATTGTAAAAATGCAGAAAAGAATATCAAAAGCATATTGTTAATGCTGGATTGCAGCAACAAAGTACTAATCTTATTTTCCAATAATACATTTACAAAGGGACAATACATCAAAGTGGGCAATTTGGTGATTTCCCAGCATCTTTTATTTTACCTTCCCACCGATGAGATAACAAAGCTAACCAAATTAGTCTAGCTGCTTATCTGCACGTAACCAGGACGACCATATGATCTGTTAATAATTGAGGTGTGGAGGAAGCAGGTACAAAGGCAGCCATTTTGAGAAAGCATGGGGAGGAATGATAGAGAACCTGGAAGCTGAGAGAAAGGCCTATCAATGCAAAGGCCTATTGTCTCCTTTTCAGCCGTAATTAAAGCTGACAAAGACAAGAATACAGTACACAGTGGCTAGCATGGACAAAGAAAGGGATAAAACAATGCAGCAAAGATAGGAAATCATTAATTATGAGACAAAGAGGCAACAACAGCAGAAGCCAAAGGAAAAAAAGAAAAACACTTGTGTTTAACAGTGAAGGTGAATGGCTGATTAAGTATAAACCCATTTAACAACATGCAGATTTACAGATTTGAAGTTAGAAGGATGAATCCCACAGTAAGCAAACACAGCTAAACATTTTTGCTGCAATACATGTAAAAATACATACAATAACATTACTACTAAAATACTATAATAATATATTTAAATGTATTAATTTGGATCCCATATTATATCTTGTGATTGTTAAAATATTTTTATCTATGCACAAATGAAAACATGTTAGCATCCAATCACAGAAAATGGACTTTGCATAACTGCCAAAAAGAGCCTAACGTTGGCTAATTGAGATTCATGGCTTCAAATAGCAATCAGATAAAGTGATTAAGTCTTAGTTTGTCCAGATCTTTAAATCATAGCTTCCCCTCCCACCGCATCATCCTCTGATAGTCCATATCTCATAATTTCATTATTAATCTTTCTTTGTTTTGGAGCAGTTTTACTCCCTTGAGTGCTTGGACTTGGCGCAGTAAGGAGATGTAATTAGCCCTCTGCAGAGCTGTAAATCTCAATAATCAATGTCTGTCTTGAATAAGCTTGAAGTATGTGTGTCAGCACATTCTACAGTGTTTAGAGCATGTACTACACAGTGGAAAACATGCCAGCATGTCACGTAAAAGTAATTTGCAAAATTTATTGTTGTAAAAAGTATAGAAAAGAAAAACATTTACAAAATAAAAAAAAAATACAAATACTTGTGCACATTATATAGAGTGGAATTAAACCCAACATTAAATTGATGCACATGGGAATTTAAACATTTCCAAATCCATTACTCTAATATAAACTATAAAACTATATAAAGTATATAAAGTATGTAGTGAAAACATGCTATTTTATCTCATTTCATTAGTTTGTCAGATTTCTGGGAAATCTGTCAGACAACGTCTGGTTTTATGGGGTGAATTACACCAGAGACAAAATGTCCTGATGAACTCGCTTCACCAAAGTGACAGACAGACTGACCAACCCACCGACTGCAGCCTCCCTAGAGCCGTTAACTTCTTTGTGTGAAATATTGAGGGAAACCTAGATAAAAGCCAGTGTTCCTATTGATTTTCCTCGTGCTACATTCTTGGCATTTCACCTGCTTAGGATCACGAAGTTGAACGGAGGTAGGACAAATCTCACTGGATGACATTCAGCAAAGGTCCTCATCCGCATTTTTATTCCAACTCCAACCCGCTGGCCCACCTGGACCGCACATCCCTCCCATCCGCTCTGTACCAGTAACAAAGGACATGTGGAAAAGATGACTTGAACAAGTCTTTAATGCTTTGTATGATTGCAGTATTTTATAGTTAACATAGTTAACAAAAAACATGGGCCCAAGTTTGTTCCTCTAACTTTTCCTCGTAATTGCGGTTATATTGAAAACATGCCAAGTTATGCAAAGCAATCTGTATCATTAGCATCAGGAAGCAGAAATGACCTTGGCCTGCAGAGACAGCTTAATCACTGTTGACCAATATGGAGAACCTGAATCCCCAGTGATAGAAATTTAAAGCTTTAATCACCATCGGCCAATATAACGCTGACACTGGGCCTGTTGCCGGCCTGACATCTGAAATACTGTTCACTTCCACAAAGAGTGTGTCTTTTTATGATGCCACTGAATCACACACTTGCAAACACAACATTACTGTGATGAGCTCAGGGTAAATTATGATTAGAAATTGTCACTATACGGCATACATGGATCATTTTAGTTGCCATCTGCTTTTATTACTCCCCTGTGAGTGGAGAAATAGAGGGGTATTTTTTAGTGCAATGACAGTAAGTAAGTCTTCCACCAGCTGGGGAGTTCATGTGGCTGTACCTTTTCATTTTCAATTCACAGTATCCACAAGTATATCACATGCAAGCTGCTACTGAATGCATGATACTGTCACCAAAATGTTAATTTAAACATAAATTATAAATCATAACAGTCCACATGTATGAGCTGTTTAGGAAAAACAGAGTTGAATGAAGAAAGTAAAGGAGTTCATTCATCTTAACTTTATAGAACATTAGGCTGAGCACCTGTAACACTTACACACACACACACACACACACACACACACACACACACGCACGCACGCACGCACGCACACACACAAAAATTAATTTCACATTTCGAGTCATTAACCTCTTAATGAACGAGTCCTTAGAAAGTGGAATCATTCCACTGGACAGAGTATTGGGGTCATCAATTTTATTACTATTTCAGAATCACAGCAGCGGCATGTAAAGATTAATAAGCCATCACATCACTCGTGACCTTGAATGCATTGTTATGTTTTAAATCCCCGAGACCTCTCCACCATTCCTCTTCAATTGAGACGTTCCACTTGCAGGTGTCAGTGTCTTTTCATTTTTCTTTGTTGCCCCTGTCCTTCTACTCGATGTGCCTCCACATCTGTGCTCGCTTTCTTTCCCCAGAGTAGCGTTGATCAGAGTGACAGGCCGGGGCGCACTGCTTACATAAGCTGTCGGAGCTGAGGACTCACAGATCAAAGTGAGGCCTGTCTGAGCAGCTGAAGTGCCCTTAATATGTTCACCTCAGCAGGAGGATCCACCGGCTAGTTCTGTCTGCCTCAGTGCTGCTTGTTTGTGACTCTGAAGAAGAGAGTTTTTAATATCTCAAGGGGGACAGATTAAAATCGACATAAAAAGTGCAGGCTATCCTAACTTTGTTTAGCAAGCCTTTGCATTCTAATTTATAAATTATGAAATTATAATTTACTGTTAGTTACTTACACCCCAGAGTCTATCTTTATGTGCTCATAGAGTGGTCTTAAAAACACAGTGAAATAAAGAAACGTCTTTAATTTAAATCCTGTTTTGCTATATGAATTGTATATTTTAGGATCTTTGAAATATGTCATAGATGACAATTCTTCTTGCACTTTGGGGCAGTAACATATGTTTGTAAGAGGGATTTTTCTAATTTATGGAAGTAATTTGCGGGCAGATATGGCCTGTCAGCCCTTTGCAGCCAATTTTTGCCAACCAAACACTATTTTATTTACTGACTGTGTCATTATAATGTGAAATCTTTGGGCACAGCTGGTGCCAGCAAAAAGAGACTAAATGGCTAAATGCTGAAACACTAACGCACGGTTTTAGTGGGCCCCACAACGCAGAAGCAAAGAAAACATTTTTGGGCTTCGGTGTCAGGCTAACAATTTTCAGTTAGATGACTAGAGGCCAGATTTAAGTCCACTATACAGGTCTCATAGTAGCTACATCCATGAGCAAATTCCAAGAGCTACCCATGACCATTAACTCACAGGTAGACAGAGGTGGCAGTAACACTGTCAGATGCATTGTGGGATTGTTTGGAAACACAGGAGGCAAGGTTCACTGTCCATCACAGTGAAAGTAATGGAAAAATAGAGCTCTAAAGAAATAAAGACAGTTGTGAAAGCTGGACATTTGTAGAATGATACACCAATCTGTTAGACTGTGATGTCCCCATCAGACTCTTCACTGTTTAATTTATATATATTTATATTATACATATATATAACATAACATAATTACATTTACAAAATAAATCACAACAATAATATCTTTGGTCTGGTTTTAGTCTTTAGTCTAGTTTTATTTGACATGATTCTTGGTGGACAACAGTTCACTGATTGACACTGGATTGGAACTGACCTCTGTTCCCCTTCCAAGTGTCCCTGGTATGAATCCATCTTAGAGATAGATAGTTATGAGTTCCTCCAATTAAACCCTTTCCGTGTATATCTTCAAGCAGACCTCATTAGTCCCATGTGATCCTATCAGTGATCGATGACAACCGTCAGACTCATATCCTGTCTTACATCCTCTGGCTGGAACACGAAGAGCACAAAGCCTGATAAACATTACCGATAAACTCCAAATGCTTGTGATTACATAGACTTGGAACTCTGCCAAGATGATGAACCATTAGTAACCATGCATTTTACTCAATCACATCATTTAGGAACTACAAATTAGTCAACGAGAGAAACTATGACAGCAAATCATCTTTATGTGTCGCTGCTTTTACCTGGGGAAATAAGCTGTAAACAGATACAATGAAGCATTTATTCATCCACTTAGTAAGTCGCACGACTAAATCATGACCTGAATGTTTATGTGTATTTGTGTGCGAGCCTTAACTGCAATATTCACACTTTAATCTGTCCATCATAAAAGATGATGCACAAATAAAGGGGCTTTAATTAACAGGGTATATCCTTATCGTCATGGGAACAGAAGTGATAGGGTGTTACTGACGTGTTTTACCACCTTGAAAGGTCTCAGAAGTATACAGACACACATACGTGAGCATAATATCTGTGTTATGCTCCCAACAATTTGTAGCAGACATTTTGACTTGTCTTAACTGAGCTTTAGAGCCTTAAAAGTGTTTCCAAGCAGATCAATAGGTGCTCACTATAAAATGAACCCTGGCGTAAATTAACACACCAGGGAGCTGCCAGAAGAAGACACCAGCACAAAATCCACTAGGGTGTAATTTGGACAAATATGCCTCCACTGTCTGAATAAACAACAAGTAGTTGTGCTACAATTTGCTGTGCAATTTTAATATTTAACTAAACCTTAATGTCATTTGAATTACTGCAAAATTACTATGAACTAGATCACAACTAAGTACAACTACTACTACGTTTTCCCGGACACTACGGTGTAGGAACAGGCTAAATGTATTTATAAAGATCAAAAGCGCGAATCAAAGAACTTTTTAACTGCTTAAAATGCCTCAAAATAGAAAATACAATTAATTCAAAGAAATAATGTTGGCTATACAGCCTACAACTGCAATATTTATATATAACTATAACTATTTATCATATTTTCCTCTTTTTAAGTGCTGTTAAAATACATCAGTACTAGAAGTTGCTATTGAGCGTTTGATCTTGGGCTTTTTTATAAATGGGTTCCAGGTTAGTTTTTTAATTTGTATCTCACACAACTCTGCACACATCTCATGCGTGTGAAATTAGCTTCAAAAATTAACCAACAAATTCGCAAATTTGTTTAACCAACAAAGATTTACAGGTGTGATAGGGCCGCAGCGCTATTGTATGACAACGTTTGGCTGCCACCTTGAAAAAAATGGCACTGAATAGTACTGTGCCGTAGCTCGGTCGCTAACAATGACTGATACCAACACAATGATTATGCGCAAGCTCAGTCAGGCTGAAGCAAGCTAAAGACTCAATATGCCATGTGGAGTACAACAGCATATGTTTAGTAAATGTCTTAAATGATTACTTTGGGACAGAGTCTGTTCAGGCAGTAGTAACTAGCCCGTTTTTAAGACATTTCTGTGCCACATACTTATTGTGCTATAAAGACGTTTTTCCTCATAAAACTGGAGTGAGTGGCCATATCATATCATAATATAATGATATTATAATTATAATAAAAGGAAGATTTGTCATATTAACGATAATGTAACGGAGATTGGGATTTAGGGCTGTATAGCCAGGCATGAATCGGTTTCCTTAAAAAAGAAATAAGAAGGAAAAAATTCTGTAATTTAAAAAAAATGAAACACAGCAGGGAATAATTTAGCTTTAGATATGTGAAGGAAAAGGTTTTCAGTGAGAAACACTGACCTTAAACTACATAATTATTGCTATTTATTTAAAACCCAGATCAGTGTCGGTCATCTTTTTCATTTGATGTTGGTACAGTGCATCATGTTGTGTGGAGTAAAAAATCCCTTTTAAGAATTTTTATCAAGCTCAACATCATGGCCAACATGTTTAAGCTAAATCGAGCGGCAGCTTTTTCTTTGCCCTGCTCAAAGCTTTGTGTAATCAATCAAAATGTTCCCTTTGCTGTTTTCCACTTTCTCTATTCACTCTGACAGAAAACCCACTCTGGTTTGCTCCAAAGCAGGGCTTCAAATGTTAACAGTGTTTAACAAGATGGTGAACACGCTGCTGTGGTAACTCAGCTGCTACACCCTCCAGGCATAACATAGGTGCTTTGCTGCTACTGCACATGGCTCACATACAATAAATGCAATCAACATATTCACTATGGAAATCGGTTCATAATGTAATAATAAACATGACCTCAGATAAAACAATTTTCTAAAACTCCCTCTATCACTGTCACTGAATATGATACATACAGAGTGCCAACACAGCCTGGGCAGACAGATACAGACAGTCGCTGATTCACATGCACACAGATATATGCACACAGACAATAGCCTGCAACTCCCCTCCAGCCTGGCAGGTAATTGCTGTCTATGGAGGACAGGTGCTTCTACAATAGAGCGCCAGTGTCCAGACAGGCTCTATTCACTGCCACTGTAATTACCTAATTGAAAAGCTCACAGGAGAAAGTGTGCGTGTGTGTGTGTGTGTGTGTGTGTGTGTGTGTGTGTGTGTGTGTAAGACAGTGTGTTGGGAGTGCAGTAAGAAAAGGAGAAAAGGAGAAAAGGAAAAATAAGCCCAGGGCTTTTGGAAAACAATAAAGCTGTGCACTTCACACCACAGCACTTTACACACAGTCATGTATTCATACACACACACACACACACACACACACACACACACACACACACACATACGCTTTGACATCTTCATTTTTGTGACCACCCACAAATATTCACACAATCATACGTGTTTGAGCACACACACACACAAAGCACATGCTAAGGTATTTTCAGAATCAGATCACTCTGGGGATAAATATTGTTCAGCTGTAATTGGGGGATGGGGTGAAAGAGGGAGCAGTAATGGGAAATCTATTGTTGTGTGATATGAATGTGGCAGGGAAAAGAGGAGGGTCAGAGTAGGCTGAGGTATAAAAGCAGCAGTGTCACGCTCATATCTGATGTCAGCCCCTCTATCTCAGTGGGCTTTAAGTTTTATATTGCATCTGTAGACAGTAGAGAGCAGATGGGCTTTGAGATTGAGTGTGATGTATGTGAATGCAAATTGTGCACATAAATGCAAAAGTTTCTTCACAAAATGTACTAGTACATTTTTTTTTTACAAATAAACCATCTTAAAGAGTTTGCATTATGGCCTTCTTTGACCAATGCTTTATTATTACTGGGTGTATTGTGAACCTATTGATGCCATTTTATTCACCCAAATTGAAGATAGCTTGAAATTCATGTTTATAAAAAACCCAGATCCCCCTTTATAAGCTAACGATTAGCATAAAATCTGCATTTTCATGAGCCCATACTGTGATTGACAATAAATGTGGGCTCCAGAGTACTTTTGTAGGCCAAACCAGAAGTTAGCATTGCCCTGGTTGCCTCAACAATGGGATTTTTCACAGCTGGCCCACAACTACATTTACATCTGGCCGGCTGGTCAGTGGGTGCAATTCTTTGAGGAGTTTGCATGTTGTCTTCATGCTTTCTATACTCCAGGTTCCTCCCACAGTCCAAAGACACGCGTGTTAAGTTAACTGGTGACTCAAAATGACTCGTAGTTGTGAATGTGAGTGTGAAAGGTCTCTTTACCTGTAGGTGTCTCTGCGTCACTGCTGAGATAAAGAGTGTAGAGTGTCAAGAGTGTAACCTGCCGTTTGCCCAACGACAGCCAGGTTTATCAGGTAGTCAGTGTTTCAACATCTTTTCAAACATCCTGTCTTGCTTGTTCTTTTTGTTTTGTTTTCATTCATCTCCAATTCTAGAATTTAATCAAATAGTCGAAATTCTTCCTGTATTGTATCTTATCTGAAAATAAATGAGCAGGAATTTTGAAATCTAGACATAACTAATACTATGTAGAGCTGTGCACTTTAGTTGCTGTTGCCTGCTTTTATATTTAGCAAATACAGGGGCTCAGATCACTTCAAAACCCCACTGAACGTTTCATTTTGTTGCAAGCAGCAACTCGACATCCTCACATATATAAAGAAAAAGGATAACATCTCATCGTCCTTGGATGCATTCGTCTTACTGTAGCAGCCTTGTTTGGGCTCCTGTGTGTGCCTACGGTCTAGTACAAAGCAAAGTAGCTCATATCCCCAAGGCTAGCATTTCTAAGTATGCACAGACTCATGCTGGTGTTCTTGAAATGTTTGGAGGTGAGAGCAACACAATCAGTCTTTGAAAGCATTTTGTTGCCTTTTTTTCAACAACAAAAATATTTTAAAAAATATGAGAATATTTGATAAGTGCATTGGGTATTTTTGTATTCGCACTGTGGCTTGTCTTTGGAGGTTTGCGTGCTTTCTGATGGGTGCAGGGAAAAAAAAGCCATCACCCATAAGAAACTGGGTCACACACTCAGGTGGATTTAAAAAGTGGATTCTTGTAGAAACATATGAAAAAGGAATATAATAAAGAAGCGAAGAACATTGATGGAAGGGTAAAACAAAAATGGACAATAACAAGGACAGGGTTTACATTTGGCAGACAGCATGAAAAGATTCCTGATTCCTGCGTTGGCTGCACTGAGAGCAGCAAGATTTTGCAGGGGCTGGACAGATGACTTTCTTTGGCTTGGCTTGGTGGTTTTTGGTTTGGCTCCGTGGCATTCGCTGTATCAAATCTGACAAACACACACAGAAAATAAGCCATGAAGTAAATAAACCAATCTGGTACAATACGCATCACTCTTTCTCTCATTATATGGCAGAGCAAGTGAATCACTGAAAAAACATGGCGGCTTCACTGTGAGCAAAGATGTCATATTCAATCTCACCGGGCATCAAATGTGCCCTGAAGTTGCAGACATGTAAATAAGAAGCCCAGAACATGACATTCTGTGGGAAACATCCCGGCCTGCATGCCTCTCTCATCTCCTATAGCAGTGATATGTAGACCCTATTACAACATGTAAATGACCCCCTGCTGTGCAACGTAGGCGCACAATATGATAGACAGTATGCAGAGGAGAGGTTGTAGGGTGTGTGTGTGTGTGTAGTGCATACCTCCACTAGCTGTTAGTGTATGTTTGAACTAGTGTGCATTATTCATCTATATATGTGCATTAGATCCAATGTGTCAGAATTAGACCCTGTCTTGTCTTTCTATATGGGCAACATTAGCAGAGTTACTCTTTAGATCATGTACAATGAATGACAGCTAGAGTAGTGAAGCCAAAGCCAAAGCACATATTAAAGGGGCTTTACTTTCATTGAATGCTTAATTCATGGTTAGCAATTTATCAATGCTATTGAATCAAACATAAAGCGTATTAATATTATTTGTTCTGCAGAGCATCTGGAGCAAAGCCCATTTTTTAAAGCTGCATTAATCAGTATTTTTATATGTTTATATTCATTTTATTTGCATTATATTTCTACATGTGGTATTGTGAATGTTTGTTTATAGGTTGTTGACACTATTTGATCACTGAATACAGTTCATAATTAGTCTGTGGTTTACTCACTGCTACACTGTTGGTGCACACAGCCGCCACGTTTCTCTAGAGGTCTCTGTTCCCATTTGATGACACTATTTTAAGGAAAGCAATGTCCAATAGATGTCTGAAGCAACAAAGTGCCCTAATTGCTATATTGGCTATGACAGCCTTGTTCTTTTCTTTCATCGCTAACACACACCATCAGGCTTTTCTCCATCCTCCCACTATGCATTCATTTCTTCTCTTCAACATTATGTCCTGTGACCATGCAGGAAACATGACTAACCTTATCCAGGGTTCTCTTTTTAGTTCTCTTTTTGTCCATCAAAACACAGAGGCTCACAAAGACACAGTACATTTAATTATTTTGTGATGTCCCTATTCTTCATCTTCCGCTCTGACCCACTCTAAACGCTGGAGGTCACATATTTATTTTAAATAGTTTCTCTTCTGGCCCTGTTTGCAAAAAGGAAATAAAACCAGTTATTTATGACAACATAAAACATGTAGTTTCAGGAAAATGAAACCTTGGAAGATGGACAGTATTGAATTTTTCAACATGGCTCAGTTCAAGCCATTGTCTCCGTGTCCCTGGGGATCTGCCCTGTTACATGTTGCATTTAAGCACACAGGTCAATAAAGGTAATTGATAAACTCTCATATGGATATATAGTGATGAATGAATGATACTTGGGGTGCAATGAATCAAACTAGCTTCAGAGCCATAAACGGATGGTTGTATCCCCACCTAATAGGAATAAGCATAAACTCATCCCCCATAGTCAGTAGTATACAGTGTCATAGACAGGCGCCTATAGAGCAGGGTTATTGGTCCGTCACTTACACTTTATGAGCACCTCACAACTGAGGCAGAGATGGTGCAGCACCTCAGGTGGCCTAATCAAAGATTATTGGCAAGTCCATTGATCTGCCCAAGGAAGTGATAGAAACAGCATCAATCTTATTCAAGTTAAATCCTTCTAGAATAACCCTACAACAAATTATATATATATATATATATATATATATATATATATATATATATATATATATATACACACACACACACACACACACACACACACACACAGTACATTAGCATTAACTGACATTAAAACTGTTTCTCTCTTGTGGTTCTATAAAACACACTGCTGTACAAATTCTACAAAATAAAAATTATTTTTAATAAAAGAGCCTTTTTTTTAAATTACAGTTTTTATCACTATGACATAAAAACAAGGAAACAGTCATTTCACAAAGGATATTCTTACTTTACAACAATAGCAAATACTGTAAGCACTGAAAATTTACATTTTAATTTGAAGCCTTAGAGTTCTAATACATTCAGTGGTGCAAAACCCACATTTATATATAAATTTAATACTTTGGTAACAAGAAACAACTTGTAGCTTATTCATGTATTTTCTAGGTTAATGTATACCAACTAATTATTGTTCAGTACTGTTCATGAAACATGATTCTCACATGACATCACAAACACATAGAGCAGGTTTTATATAATCAACACCTGCCACTGGAAAAAAATAATAATCCATAATGCATTTACTTAATTTGTCTGAAAATCCACAAAACATTAATTACACATTCTCTTAAATTACTGTCTCTCCATTTCATTGAGTAGTTTATGAAAGTCTAAAAAGTGGTCCAGTGCACACATCTCAAAAAATGGACCCTGAAGAAAAAAATAAAAATGTTCAGTCTTGATATGTTTTCCTCTTAATAAGAGTGTTTCACAAGGGTCAACAAATTCTCCAATATGGAGGCTCAAAAGCTACACTTCCAAATGTTTACAGCTCTATCACACCTTCAGCATACAGAAAAAAGGGCTGACAGGAGAAAACCTTTACAAAGTGGATAGATCCTTGATTTAAAAATATAGTAGTCAGTAAAATATTATAATTTCTAAACACAATCAAAAAGTATTAAAGTAGAAATCTGTAGCAAAGTTCATTACAACTGCTACATTCAGTCTTTTGCAGTACAACAGTACATTTACATCACATTCTTATCCACATTAACTTACAAAAGGTGAGGTTATTAGTCTTGGTCTCAGACAATCGGTGTGTTTACATGGACTTAAGAAACCCAGTTACAATTGAATTTCTCTGGAAAGCTGATTTCTTAACCGTATTGCGTAACCTAGCTTTCCCAGGTACAGGTACGTTGCATTAAAGGTAACATGCAAACGTGTTTTTGAGGCATGTTTCCTCACCCAGAGGTGTACGAGAAATCTGATTACTTGTTCATGCATGTAGAAGCAGATTTCCAGTAACCAGGCTTTTTACGTGCATGTAAAATTGTTCCCCGACCACCCGAGAAATCATAAGGTGGATTTCCATCCACATGTTTTATGCACACTTTTCTGATTGTGCACGAACAAACCTGAGTAGACTATTCACAGAATTTAAAATTTCACCAAAAGTTCTCTTTGGTGACTTGGTGTATTGTTAAAAGCAAAATGTAAAAGTGCAATGTAAAACAGAGTGTAAATTATGACATGTGACTTAAACATCCCCTGGAGAAATGAAAACAACAATACAAAACTATGAGAACTAGCACACAAATAAAATATAAATGTTATATTGCCATCAAGATTTCCTCATTGGTTTGATTAGTGTTGTGGTAGTTTACTTTCTCCTTCTCGCTCTCTCTGTCTGGAGTTTTTTGTAGATATCCTGCCCCTTGTGAAAAAAAAGTTGTGCCACTAGCTGGTTATCTTGATGAATCAATTCAATATTACACTCTTTTTGCCCATTACCTTGACATGTGGTAAATAATTACCAATATTTGGATGGAAACCCAGATATTGAGCGTTAAGACATCTTTACTGATTCCAGTGTAAAAGTGGTGTGTTCACTGTTTTTGAGCACAACTTCGTCTGCTTGTACAGTCAGTTTTATCCAAACTTAGGTGGCTTAAATTTTGTATGATGATGAAACAACCCTGGAATTTAAAACATACAATCTTCAGTCAGCTTGTACAGTCAGAATTAAGGCTAGTTACATTTCCTGCTCATACAGCAGGAATCAATCATCAGCCACAGTGAGCAGTGATCCTGATCTCGGTGGCTGAACTTGTAGTTAAAGTTAGGTTAAGGCATAGTCCTTTTTTTGGCCTCTGATCATATTATCACTCTCCATGTGGAGCATCTCTGTTGATATTTGCCAGGCTGTGTGCCAATCTCTTTGTGAAGAGGATGTGAGATTTACCACAATACGTATGTGTTGTCTTCAGCAGTTCTTTTTGTAGAGGATCCAACAAAGAGGTCACTGGGTCTGCACCAAAACTGAACTGGAACGACAATACAATCCATTATTTAAATTTGATGTTACATGTTGTTCCCAAAACATATGGGGCTTGGTGGTTCAATGGGTAAAACATCAGGTTGGGATGTAGATAGCTGTGGGAACGAATCCCACCCCACTAGGTGTGGGTCTCGAGTCCGAGTAAATGGAAGGGTTGCGGCAGGAACTGAAGCCAAATCAACGTTCAGATCACATTTGGCTTTGGTGGCCCCTGAAGGGCCAAGCCAAAAGCCACTGATCTTTTATCCTGTTTCCAAAATGATTCGGATGGTTGCAGCTAATTAAAAGCATCTTAACGGTGAAAGCACACTAAAGTCTCTGGTCTACCAGGTGTTTGTGGTACTTCCTTAAAGATTATACACTGTTTCACAGAAGTCATATTATTCTTGGGAAATGCTCTGCACATGCAGCAAACATCTTCACATCTACCTAACAGAGGGGGCTTGTTCACATGGACCAGGCTGCACTTCACAATCACGGTGGCCTACTGTTTGCAGGTGTCTGACTGAACCGGCAAAACTATTTCGGTGTTGAGCATCTGAGTGAATGCCACAGTATCTCAAAGCTTCCTCTACCGTTTCCTCCTGTTTCAGCTTGTCAACCAGCATCTTACTTTTTGCCAACAGCTTCTGTATAACTGTCTGGGCATCCTACAAACGTTGGAAAAGTGCCTTGATCTTACAGTTTGCTGGTCTCTGCCTCCACCTTCATTTTTTTTGCATTTGCTGAGGTTCTAGGATTTCAGGACAAAGTTTATCTTGTTTCATTTTCTCAGATTAGAGCTCAGCTGAGAGCTCCCCTGAGACCCTTTGCAGGTCACAGAATTTCTCAGAGTAATCTCCACAGCCTCCACTCTCCAATCATTGTTTATGGTCCCAGTTTTATGAAGATCATTCTTCAGCTGCTCAATTTCCAGGAGCATGGCCTCTTGGTCCTTCTTTTTAGCTAAGATCCAAACTTTAATAAGGATGTTTAAAAGATAAACAAAGATATTCACAGGAAAGCAAAAATCATAATTTTTTGATTATACACTGTACAATCATTACTTATAATATTTAAAATCTGCAATAATAATTAACCCCCCCCCCACCCAAAAAAACAAGAATGCAGTAACATAGGTAGGTCATATTTATCATTCATGAGCTTATTGTCATGCAAACAATATCTGAGATTCATGGAAGCTAATTGTGCATTCAGGTTGATGGCTCATTTGGGCCTCGTGGTTTTGCAGCTTTGTCCTTTTAATTTCGTAGAATTTTGAATGGAATGAATTTTGAATTTTTTACTCATTTTGGAGAGTTGCTCTAAAAATATATTGCTATTTGTCAGTAAATGTCCTGAGTGTTTCAAGCATATAAGGATTCTGTTCACATTAGTAGATATTAACAAAGCATCCCTCAATCTGGCATCAGTGGTTGAGTTTGGAGGATAAAGAATAATAAAAAAAAAGTCTCTGTTTCTACCTACAGCACTTTGACTGGGAGCCAATGCTGCTGGACTTTCGTTGGTGCAGGTAACACGTAACAACACTTTGTACACAGTTTGTTGTAATATAAGTCACAATCTACAAGAAAATTGTTCCATTAATAATTTCTATGATCTAAATTTGAATACAAGACAATCATTCATCATTATTTAGAAAATAAAACGATTGAATTTTTTTTTTTAATAAAATGCTAATATTGTCATTGTGATCCAAATGATCAGCATGTACTAACATCACATATAAGCTTAGAGGGCACAATAAAACCTCTATTCTGCTTTACTGACTTATTTTTCTGCAATACCACCAAATAAGATGGCCCATTCTCCTATCTCTCGGTTTCTTCAGAAGGTTGGAAAATGTGAGTGGTGGTAGCAGCTTAAAGGTACAAACATAGGCCTGGGAACTTAAAACGAGCCTCTAAAGTCCCAAACTACTGCCACAACTTCCCTGAGGACAGAGTTTAACCTCCCACTGTTTGAG
Organism: Channa argus; assembly: GCF_033026475.1. Taxonomy (NCBI): domain Eukaryota; kingdom Metazoa; phylum Chordata; class Actinopteri; order Anabantiformes; family Channidae; genus Channa; species Channa argus. The sequence goes on along the minus strand of NC_090217.1, from coordinate 11,102,114 downwards.
TGGAATTGATCATCACATTCCCCCAGTAAGCAAAGCAGTGCTTTGGGCAGCATTTGAGCTTGAAAGACACGTTTTTCTAGATAAATTAAAAAATAAATCCTCAAGGCATAGTCAGATGGGACTCCAAATTTAATCTGATCGGTCAGCCTGCAAAACATAAAACAGTCCGTGTTGTTGGAGTCGGTTTTGTGCAACTATGGTTACTATCCAGTGATAACCAGGGATAACAGAAGAAATGTCAGGTCTTCCCAATAATGAAGAAGCCTTTACAATGCTCAGAGGAAATCAAAGGGGAATTACCACTTTTTATGCCAGCTCATTTGCTTGCACTTGAGTCGGTGATATTGGGTCACAAAGAGAATGGTGTTTTTATGAGCACATACTTACACATACACACATTCATCAGTCATAAAGTTGCATTTACAGTTGGCTGTATTGATTTTGTGCGGCTGATGGGGCACCATTGGTGTGCAGAGTCCAACTCTAAATGTACCATTGGCTGTAAAATTTAACTGCTGCTTCCTGGGCTCAGCTTTTTGCAGCGGCGTGAGGGAGGAGATGCTTTACGATGGACAGACTGCTGTGGTCTGTTTTAGACGCAGACAGGGAGGAGCAAAGCTGCTGTTTTGTTCCCATTTCTTTGTTTGAAGATAATAACCACTCATTTACATTAGCTGCAAGTTTATTAGGAATAATGTTGCTCGACATTTTTACTAATTGGAAACTGGTAAATTACTTCATTGAAATGGAAATACAAACTAATTCACTGACTATTGACTATCTATTGCTGCATAACTGTTTCATATCACTGTAACATGAAAGTCTTTGTTTTGGACTGCTGGTTGGGCAAAATGAGCAATCTGACACTTTTAAAGTAGTTTCTTGTATGTATGTATGTATGTGTTAGAAGTGTTCAAATTAGCCACTTCACCAGTCATGTACATGTCAATAAAAATATAAAAGTGTATTAAACAAGAAAAGTCATTACTTTAATGTAGTTCCGATGTATTCATCAACCTTGAGAATGAGCAGGATTGCTGGATTGACAGGGAGAGGCTTGCAGCAAAACAAAGTGGTAAAGCAAAAGAACTTGTTTACCGCTGTTCAATTCCTTTTTGCTGATCCTCAACAATCCGATGACCTCCAGTTTGTAGGTGTTTACCTGAACCATTAAAGCGAACACAGTACCTCAAACAAGATTCTGTCTCTTCTCCTTCTTTTTTCAGCTGACAGATTCTCTGTGGCGTTTGGAGCCTTCTCTAATTATTTGGAAAAGTAGCTGAGCCAGGCTGCTGCTGCAGTAGGTCTCTGTCCTCAGTTTCTTCTTTTACTGGAGCTATCACTTGTCCAAGATTCAAGTTTGTTCTGTCATTATTCAAATTTGAGCTCAGCTGAACACTGTGTCCATGTCATCAGGTCCATAACTTACTCATTGTGAATGCTATTAATAACACCTGTGCTTTTCCCACTATGACACGTAAAATACCTGCTGTACTCCAGCTCAGTGGTTCTGAATCTTCGTCCTCAAGGACCCCTGCTCAGCGTGTTTTCCCAATTAGCCTTGCACTACTAATTGCTGATCACCCAGATCAGGTGTTTTTAGTCAGTAAGAAGCTGGAAGATACCAATTCACTTTGTCTTTCCCTCTCCAACCTCATCTGAGATGGGAGCTTATCTTCTGACTGACTGAACACAACTGATGTGGGCAATCAGCAGTAGTTAGTTGGAAAAAAGCAAAGCAGAGGTCCTTGAACAGGATGGAGTCCTGTGTGTTTCCTGCCTTAACCTCCTGGCCTGACTCGTCATCTAAAAACAAACCTGCTCCACATCAGCAATCAGTCCCAGTACATACATACACTTTTGCCAACTTGGGCTTATGCAAACTTGTTCGATACAATGAAGAAGAACTAATTTTGAAGATTTGTATGAGGTAGAATTTTTTGCTCTTTTGCGAATTTTTCTAAACTCTTTACACTTTTTTAAGCTGCCACTCTAGCAGCGCCCTATTAATGTTCACTCCATAACACGGTGCATGTGTAGCCTGAGGTTCTGCGGCAAATGAACAACCTGGAATGGATGAAATGTTCTGTCCAGACAGATTCATTACAGAGGACCAAACTATACTTCTGTCCTCCTGGCAAACCACAGCTAATTACATATTTGTACAAGTATCAATGCCCACATAGACTATGGGAAAAACACACGAGTGGAGTCCATATCTGTCTACTGTCATAATTGATCATTGTCTAAAAAGTCTTAACCTCAGGCCATGGATAAGATCGGGATCAGCCACAGCACTGATCTATGTTCAATGCTTTGTTAATAGGAAAGCAATGAGACAGCAAATGCTGATGGCTTCATTAGGTAAATGCCGTTCCTGTCGTCAATATCATTACACTGCTGGTAAACAACACATAATCATCCTCAAAGGGGAAATTAGCTTTCACTCCAACCTTCTGCCCATGGTCGAGATTTGTTTGTCACTCTAGACACTAATCCAAAATTTCATCTACAAGTGGTCAGTGGAGCACAGCAGGTGTGTCACCAGGGTTATAAAAGTGCACCTTCCATCGGGTGTTGCACTAAATTACACCTACAGCAGGCGCAAAACAGTTATTTAACCTTACCCGAGGTACCCAAGAGGCATTTGACAGGGTGAAAGTGCCTCTTTCAGTCACTGTTTTAGTAAGAGGGCAGATAAAGGAAAATATAAAGGAAACATTCCCGAATTTACTTCAAAGCAAAGAAAAATTATGATGCAATAAAGAAGAAAGCAACTGCCTTCAGTCAGAAAAAGAGCTCTGTATCCTCTCTCCATGATGGACTGCCAGATTAGGTTCCTTTGGTGTTTTACCATCAGCATGTGCCTGTCAAAGTCTGGAACCAAGACTGTGAAGCCTTACTATGAGAGTCACATTAAGACACACTTCACATATCTTGATAAATTATTTTGAGTCTCAATAATAATAATAAATGCAACACTAAATGGCCAAAGGATGCAAGAACATCAAAAGCGTTTTTTTCTTACTAGTGGTGCACAAGTACATATGTGATGAAGGTGACTAAAAAAAGAACTTTAAACAGTTCTTAATGGAAATGCAGTTAATTTTATGCATGAGGGAAACATCAGATAACATTAAAGCAGATATATCTCATAGCTGTGTAGTCCATTTTAATGGATTTTTCCCTCTTTCATCTAGAGACTTGTGTTTTTTACTGCTACAATGTTTTTGTGCAGTCAGAACAGTGCATAAATCCCACAGTGGCCAATTCAATTCCTGGCTGAACAACATGTGTGGACCTATAATACTGATTGAATTCTCTAATAAAGCCTCACCAAGGCATACCGACCTTTTGTATGGCCTCATAAATGGCTCTGAAGGCAGGTTGTTTGTGGTCGTGGTACACCCCTCTGTTTCCATGCAGTATGTAGATGCCATTCTCCTCAGCTGATGCACAGTTACTGCCATAGATACAATGATCTGGACGATAATTCCACTGGCAAGGAAACTCCAGCAAGGACTCTGGCAATAGAAATGCATCAAAACCTCCACATTAATAAACAGTGCAACAAAGCATGTACCTTAACAAATATCATATGCTGATGTTTAAATTGTACAATAGCTGGGTAATAATTCTTTAGTATGTCAAATTAGGATAAAAAGTGTATAGAAAAGTATCTCTGCACATACTGACAAAGAGATGTTATGTTATGTACACTGGTGTGTGTGAATCCTTTCTCTCCTTACCAGGGTTGTGGTGAAAAATTATATTTAGAAGGTCCTGATCTCCCCAGGTTATATTGAGTTTGTATTTCTGGAGTAGAGGCATCAGCAGCTCTTCCCAGTGTAGTCCCACTGATGTCATGTCATTCTGTGAACACAACATTTAAATACATCATCACAATTCACACACTTTTAGTGGTTAAATACCAGGGAGTTCACATTGCAACGAATTGTAAGTGTATCTTTAGTGTAAAACAACTGCTGCAGAAGGATATCATCTTGTGGCCACTTGAGGTAGTACACTAATATAGTAAACCAAACATGTCCAACTAAACAAACCTTTACTGGAAGTGTGTCTTGTCCTAACCTTAAAGAACATGTCCCTCATTCTCGTCATGTTCATGAGCATGACCCCCGAGTTGACGCCCGTCCTGCCGTAGAAGGGGTGGCGGGCAAACCGGTTGTACCAGGCAATGCGTGGCTCCTCATGCTCAGGGGCCATGGCGGCCAGTTGGGAAGAATTAAACCGTGACAGGAAAGCCCACAAATGGTCTACGGGCTGCAGGAAGAGGATGTCTGAGTCGACATACACGATTGAGTCAACGTCCTTCAGGATCAGCTGCATGAATTTAAAAAGAAACAAAGTCGAATTTACAGTGTTACCCTTCAAACCACTACTACCTTACTATTTCTATGTTCTGCAGTGGCTTTTGCAAAGGGAAATTTCCCATGGTAACAAAATCCTCTCTATTATAATGCTGCCAGTAATTTATTTTTCACTTCATAAACAAAGTTTTGCAGACCATGATATTTATAGCCTCTAACTCAGGCTATAAAACATGATTCAGAATGTCATAACAACATTCCATGTTGGAAAGAGTCGTCTTGCTGTAGGCAACATACGGGTAAAAAGAGCCTCTGAGAAGCACAGGGTTTGAAAAGTTTCTTCCACTCGGCCGCGTTCTCACTGGGGAAGCTGATGGAATAGACTCTGTAGTTAAACCTGGATCGAACAAAAGCAGGCCACGACTCCAACTGGAAGAAAGATAATACATTATGCTGCTAGCAGGGATAAAACAAACAAACCAAGTCACAGTCATTCACAGACTGCAGAACACAATGTGAAGTTCAGTTTTAAGACAAATTTCCCACTCACAGCTTCCATAAATCCAGCGTGTAGCTGATCTTCAGCAAAGATGTGCAGGTAGAGGTGTTTAATGCTAAAAAGCACAGCAGACTTGATCATGGTCAGAGTCTCCTCCAGTCTCTCGCCACAGGCGACTACAGCCAGGTGCATGGGAGAGTCAGGCCTGCTATGAACGGGCTCCACCTGAGCCCGCTGACGCATGATGTACCTGAGTGTGAGAAGAGAGTCAGACCAACAAATGTAAGTGTAAAACTAATTTTCCGAGTCACACTTTCTATTTTATATTGTGTGGAATAATTTGTAAATATATAAAAGTTGTGTAAACTAAGTACTACGCATTATAATACTCCCTAAATTTTAGCAGGGCAACAAAAAGTTCAAAATGTATGTACATGCACATATCTGGATACATTTTATGTAAAATTTTGAAATGAGATTCCTTGTAGTACTATAGTGACGAATCCAATGAAGCAGCAGCTGAGCTGCACGTGAGGTTACACAGGTGTCCAACTGTGACATCACTGCTGTCTTCAACCATAGAAAGTTAAAAGTTCAGTCACATTCCTACACATCACTTATCTCGTACGGAGTATAGGTCAACGTCTGCTGTCACATCCATTTATTCTCATAAAAAATAATAAATAATCATCATAATAATAATGAATACATGAATTAAAGCCTTACCTATTGTACCAGTGCGGGTTTTGGGGCCCTGTTCTGTCTGCGGCCCCTCGCCTGACTCCGTGTCCTCTCGGTGGGATGAAAACCCTCTTCGGCCCGTTTTCTCGGAGCGAGCCGTCTGAGTAAAGCAGCTTACTGTAAACGTAGAGGCCCGAAAACACGGCGAACACCGTGCACAGTATTAGTGCACGAATGTACCGCCGCATTTTGCCCGTTTGTAAACACAAGTCGGAGCTAAAGTCATGACACAGAAACTAGCGCAAAAGAAGAACCGGAAAGCTAACCGCAGTCGGAACGCACTTCCGGTCACGGTTTGAAAAATAAAATTTTGTCTTTAGGGTTTCGGGCGCAGCAATTGTGCCCTCTCGTGTTACAGCTTTATAAGACTCTCCCCACATTTCTTACTTCAATTTGTCTGTTTGTTTGATCTCTCTTTTCTTTGGGCTTACTTTTGATTTAAGAAAGATAATCGACAAATCTTACCGCAAGGGCCATTTGAGAGCTGTTCTGGAGTTTTTAAATGCTTCGCAAAATCCTGATTACACATGAAGCTCAATTTTCAGCCATTGTGTTATCATTTGTTTGACATTATGTTAACATGTAGATGACGAGTCCTGAAGTACATGTAGTCCTGAAACATTACAAAATGAGTCTGTGAACAGCCAAAGCTTAGCCACGAGATTAATTTTTTTCCATTAACATTTTTTGTAGTCAACTAATGAAATTACAAACTATTTGGGGCTATAAAAATAAAACGCTATCTTCCATTAGTCTCTTGCTTAAAGACAAAGATGGGAAAATAAAAGGCAATGTGTGCATCCACTTTCCAAGTTCGCCGCTATTGTTTCGCGCTTTTAATTTGAAGGCGACCACAAGCCTCCGGATCTTATCTTCGTTTTGGGGTAAGGGTTATCCATTTACCTTGATCCAGATCATGCAAAACAAGCAGGGGGTCGAGACCCTTAAATGGGGGAAGGGTGGGAGCATTAAGCAAACTTGATTGCTCCGTCTCCCTCCCCCAGTCAGGCTCAGGCTGCTGCATCTTGCGTCAATTGATTTCACATTGAAAAGACCCGATCATGACCTTAAGCGACTCGGCATCTTCATTGTGTTGGATGCATTAAACAAACTAACAAATGTTAATAGCATTTTTATGAAACGTTGGAAAATTTTGTAACTAACTGATGTACTCAAAGTAATAGATGTGTGTGTAACGTAAACACATGTTGTATGTTTACAACCGGCGTATGCCTATATTATTAAGTCTTAACGATGTTCGAATGAAAAGGTGAGCAGATGTGTTCAGTGAACAGAACCTGCATGTATTGTTAAAAGTTATTTGCTGAGACACTACTATGGCCTGTCACGTTTCCAAAACAGTTGATACACAACCAATCAACACAACTTGTGGTCAAACCTTTACACTCTTTCAATGAAAATACAGCCATCAACATCCCAGTATCCCCCCCCAAAAAAATCTCTCTGTAAAGAGATATCCCAGGATAAGTTCACTGGAGGTAACAAACCCTGCAGCATTTTACATTTCCACCTTTTTGAGATGGCCTGTAAAATACTGACTTCCTACAAAGGTTTTCTTGATTTTTTTCCAATGTGCAGGTCTTTTTAAATAAAGTTAAAACACAGAAAACCTGAAAACTGAAAATACTGAACTACAGATACATATAAAGAAAGCAAATGATTAAAAAAAAGTAAAAGTAGGACATTAAATACTTGAATTTTACATTTAGCCAATTTGCTCCTGTCAATTGCACATGTACTCAACATCACACTGCTTCCATTGTCTTTGATCCAGACAAACACCCACACAGAGGTGACATCTTTTATAGATGGGGAAAGACTGGTTACTGAAGAAGAATTTTGTGTAGGGGGTTGCACACATATAAATTAGTGATTCATACATTTGCAAGTAATTTGTGTTTTTCATTTGTTTAGTACAGTTAATTTAATAAAGATTTGGGTCACTGGAAGACACACGTTAACGGTTTTGAGAAAGGAAAAAGTGTCCTAAGAGGGTGATGAGAAAAGCTGTGAAGGTAAACGGCAGTTGTCGCGTCATTCACCAGATGGTGCTAAAGAACAACACGACACAACAAAATATTTCAATTTCATAGAAAAAAGCTAAATGAATGAACAAACTAGTCAAAATACATTAGTGTGTGAAAGACACACAGCTGGGAAATTTGGTGTTAAGCAGCCTAAATTTGAGATCAGGTGAGGGCCAATTTGACTTAATAGCTTACCTTCATTATCAGAAATATTCAAGAGATTACAAAAGAGGTGGCAGCGGCATGTCGAAGTGTCCCCTGGGCAAGACACGGAATCCCCAAAAGTCCATCCCCCTAGTGCCGGTACCAAGCCCGGTAGAAATTGGGGAGAGTTGCATCAGGAAGGGAATCTTGCCTAAAAATTGTGTTAAATCACCATGCAGACAAATGATTCACTGTGGTGACCCTGAACTCACAGGATAAGCCGAAAAGACAAAAAATAAATACATTTAAGAGTTTACAAAAGTCCCGCAGAACCTTTTGAGACTTGAGGGTCTCTGGAATACAGCTTTAGTAATTATGTGAAAAAATGACATGCCTCAACACAGAAACAAGTTTGGCCTAGAGCACAACTGCCATGCACACACAATGCAGTACCTGCTCCTTCTCTATTTTGCTATATCTTTCAGTACAACACAAGTCAACATTTTAATATTGCAGCAGTTGAATTACCAATACCCTTTGAGCTCCCTTCGTACATAGAGGGGAGCAAAAAGAACCTTCATAGAAGATTTAAGGAAGTTATCATTGAAAAATATCATTTGTTTGGGGGGGGGGGGCGGTGTAAACATTTGCCTATTTTGCCTCCCCTGATGTGTCTGCTAATAACTTTCTAGTATGGATGGGTGGGATGTTGTTTGTCCTAAAATGCCCATGTAATGTTACAGAAATAAGCAGAATTTGTAGAATACACTGCTTGAGCACCCAGTTTTAGTGGACAAACAGTAGGGAAGACTAAAGATTGGGTCATAGGGTTGAGACTTACCAGGTCAGCGGGAAAAACCAGAAGCCCCCAATTGCCAGTCTACGTCTGTGTGAAAACACCTGTCTGTAACAAAGGGATTAATAATAAAGTAAAGTTATGTGCACAAGAAAAGGCATCTTTGTTTTGTTTAAAGTTTGTTATTTTCTTATTCAGACATGTAATAAACAAGTTTAGTTTATTGAGCATGGCAAAGCAAAACAACAACAAAAAAAGAACAAGTGACACTAACATATTTGAGCGTCTTCCATTTCTGCCACAACCAAACAACAAATGTGTGTGTGCAGTTCTCACATGTCCACACACCTAGTCCCAGCTAGTGCAGTGAACATATGAGAGTACGTTTCTGACACAGTACTAACAAACTAACAGACATCGCCTGTCCCACAATATACTGAGACCATAATAATATCATGCCATGACATTTTTCAGTATGTGTGCTAAGATGTTAAAGTAAAACTCTCGACAGTAACACTGGATAATGGATAATACAACCACATCAAAACATAGTAGTACCATATTTTAGAAATATCCATTTATCTGTGTAGATATTCTACTGGTTTTATAAGTTATTGTGTAGTTAGGTTGATCTATAGTTGTTCTGCAGGGAGCTCAGTATACTCTAAAGTTCCTCCACTTTACTATGTCAAAATGAAAGAAACTGTTTCTGAAGTCCATCACACTGCAAGATATCACCGATGCAGCTCTTCACCGTGTCCAGAGGTGAAGACGTTTCATCCCTCTTGTAAGCACCATGTTGTATCCAAAGTGGGTCCATTGTTGGTGCAGAATAGTATCGGCACCCTCTTGTTTGCCGTTAGGACACGGAGCATGTGCAGTCCTGTTTGTGCAGTGATTAACGAGGAGAATACAGGTGTCATTTCCAGCTACGTCATCTTTATCACTTTCAACTTGTTCGAAACTGCAGAAATATGATGATGTACATTTGTGAAGCTACGAGAACCAATGGCGTGTTTGTGTATATATTTAATTCTATAGGGGTCACAAACCATGGTTTGACATAACTATGAAAGGTGTCAATGACTGGAAACAAGTTTTGTCTACATCATGTATTTACAATGTGACATTACCAAAGTTTCACCTTGATTGTATTACACAACAAGGCTTGGATGATTCTTAAAGCTGCATTAATGGATTGAAGATTGGAACTAGAAGCATCAAAGACATAAGCAACTCAGTAAATCACAGCCCTGAGATATTATTGATTTTTAGTTGTTATGGTTAATATATGAGCAAATTATTGCTTATTTGCATATTTAGCAGACACATAGCAACATAAGTACTTTAGTTGTTATTTCTTGTTTCTTCAGCAAATCAAGTCCAATATTCACCCAACATACAGCCCTGGTTTGGTCTGGATCTAGTTAAGTTTATAGCTAGTGGCTGGGACTTTCACTAACTTACCAGCCAGGTAGCATATCATCGACTTGCCTAAAGTAGTTTGCTAGACAGGGATGTTCCATACTTGGTCTGTGTGAGGTTTACAAAACCAAAACAACGGGCTAAAAGCTGCATATAAAGTCTTCTGCATATTGAGCTTACAGTAAACAATTTGATTCCAAAATGCTGCAGGCTCAAATTTGTAGTGGTGATTTATATGGGACAAAATAAATAGTAGCCACACCAGGAAAAACTAAACCCTGATAGTATCCCCGACTATGCGCAGACAAACCAGGGTGGTGTAGCACAAACTGAAAACTAAAGACACCTGTATTGTCCTTTTAAAATCATCTCCTCTCTGTACGTCGTCCTGCACCATTTAAAAGTGATCTTCCCCAAAACTATACTTATATATGGATATAAGCATTACCTGAAGTACACAACCTGCCAGAAAGAGTATATCCGTTATGCTGTGTCGAAAAAGTCACTCTACAGCAGAGGCAGTCCAGAATTCTTAGCTTGAAGTATCAGGAGGATCAGGAGCAAAGGTTCACTGTCAGGCTGAATATTCAGTGTAGAGACACAGAGAAACTAGATAGTTCAGGTTTATAAGAGGTCCACAAAGATCCCAGACAAAGGCTCCTCGCTGGGGAAGAATAGGTCACTGATGGTGATATCAAGGGTGGGGCTGCACAGTTTGTTAAATAAAAATATTGTAAAATGAAAGAGAAAAAAAAAAGAATTATACAGATGCATCTAAATAATACTAGATTCCCGGACACTATCCAAGCATTTATTTGTATTGTAGAATGTAGCCACGGCCATGATGGAGCAAAGGGTGTTTCCTGCCAGATTTGATGCGTTGGTACCTCGTCCTCAGACAAACACAAAATTCCCTGTTAAAACTCAGAAATCCGGAAGAAGCAAGCAAAAAAATAGTTAGGTGCAACAGTAAAGTGGAGGCAGGATGCTCCTTTAGTGATCTGTGGTTTCGCAGATGAGATGTGGGTGGATGGTGCGGGAGGTTTTGAGGGGAGGTGTGCTCGTGGTGGGTGGGTGACTCAGTGGGTCTCTCCATTGACCGAGCTGCCCTCTCCTCGGGGTGAGGAAGAACGGGAAAGCCCCTTCTCTGTATTTTCTGAGCTGGAGCCGTTCTGGCTGAGGTGGTCGGCCGACAGCGCAGCACTAGAGGATGTGGCCGAGGTGGACGAGGGTTTTGCCTTCTCCTTAAAGTCTGTTATGATCACTGTCAGGTCGCCAACCGTCACCTCCAGGTGCTGGGCGCTGCTCCTGTCAATGTTTTTTAATCGCGGCCTAATAGATGGAGAGAAAGTGAGGGGGAAAAAAGGAATGTGTTCAAGGCTGCTTAAAATCTTGCAGGGTCTCACTTAAACACTAAATAGTATCTTGATTATATTGCTCCAAAAGTGAAGGCACCTTGACTATTCAGTAGCGCTTTGAAATTTATTTCTGGTGTTTACCACCATCTTCACTTCTGTCTTTTGAAGCACTTTATATAATCAACCTGGTTTCAGGTAGCAACATAAACAGCATTTACGCTATACCTTCCAGAGTTTATTCATGCATCCTTCTAATATCGGATTCCCACTGATCCCCAACCTGGTGTCAGTTTGTTTACCTCATCTTCTTGTTACTGTTTTTCTTGAGTGCTGGCTCTCTGTCGCTCTTCTCTCTCTCTACCCTCTCTTTCTTCTCCTTTTTGGGCTGTGAGGGCGACACGAACTGCTGCGTTACCTGCTGCTGTGACACGAGCTGGGAGACGGGACGAGGCTTCCTGACGAGTGGGGAGAAAGCAAGACGAAGCAGAAGAGGAAGATAAAGAGTGAGAGAGAAAGAGAGAGAAAGGGAAGAGACACAGAATGTGACAGATTAATGAGAGGGAAAATCGCAGTGAACACATGGCTTTGTGCTATCGTACCACCATAATCAAGAGCCAATAATCGCTGCCAGTGCTGGTTAGGATGGTGCTACTGAAGTGTTCTTTACACCGACAGCAAGTTGCAACACACACAGAGTGCATTTAGAACAAAACCAAGGATTCAGCCATCTGTGAAATGTGTAGCATACCTGCACAGGCTTGTTTTAGCTCTCACAGGGCTAGAAAGAGATCTGTTTTGACGAAAACAAAGATGTGATGGAAATTGTGAGCGTTCAAAACATACTGAATTCAGAACACTGAATCTTTTCTCCAAAGAACCCCATAATAAATAAGAATGATGCAATGCTGCCATGAAAAGAAGCAAAGTAAGGTCAGTACTGACCAAAAGTACATTTCACATTTCTGTTAAAGGTCTAAATAAATATGTCTTGTTTACCTTTCTTTCCAAATCCCTCTTTTCGAGTCCCTATTTTATTTGACTTAATGTTTAGATTATGGACAAAACACACTGATTATTTGATCCCTTGACTTGTTTCAGGACTTGCATCAAAGTGTTCACTGATGGTGACAATTATTCCATTAAGTGATGAACCCCAATATCAAACAAAACTCGGGGACGTGATTAACTAAATATTCCCCCTCATGGTCACATTTCCTTCCTCTATGGACGTCTGCTGTTTCAAAAATGATGCATTATGCAATTGGTTTGGTAACAGTTTGCTTGCATGAGGGTTGCAGTCATATTTCTGTTCAGGAGTGTGTATATGTGTGTGCGAATGCATGAGTGTGTTTTGGGCCTGGCAAGAGCCTTAGCCAAGAGGCGACTGTGTTGAAAAGGCCATCTGTTGAGAGCGTCTACACAATTAAGTACCTGAATTTGCATGTGCACACACAGACACAGTTACATGTTTGCATGCAAAACTGGGTGCACATGAAAATGTATGCGATCAAAAGACGCCAAGTTCAGACACATGAGTGCACACGTGCAAATGCGCAGACACACACAGAAGTGAACAGATGAAGCATGAGGGCATGATGAGAACAGCAGAAGTGCCCAGTGTTAGTTTTTTGAGCCCTGTTGAGCAGCAGTCGCATTCGTAATTAGACCTGTTAAAACCATTTACATATTTCATGAGCCAGTTTAACAGTTTCATCAGCTTTGTGCGAGATTCACAGTGGACCAAGACCTCCAAACAAGTGTTTACCTGAATCCCCTTAATGTGAGGTTTATACTCACTGAATATCCACCTTTAGAATTCACGTAAATCCCAACGCCCTGCTGTAACACTGGACAAAAGATTCACTCTAGTGTACTAACCTGTGTATGACCCTTTAAAGTACTGCACTTACAAGAGTGTGATGCAGTAAAAATGTAATGGACTAAACAGAATCCACCTGGCAAGATGTTGGTGTGATACAGCATGAGCTGCATCTCTTTGGATAGAGCCTTTTAGTCTATTTAGTCTCATTTAGAGGCTTTACATTTCCTAAGAAGAATTCTTGTATGTATGTCAAGTCTGCTGGTCTGCTGTCTTGTTCTGAGGGCAAAGCTGTTGTTTAACAATTCAGGGATGACCTAAATTGGGGCCCAGCTTCAAAGAGTCTCTCCCAGAGTCAGTTATCACTGCCTTCACAAAATATGCAGTGTTGCTAGCAAGGCTAGAGTGAAATGCAAATGGGTCTCTTGGCCTACATAACAGTCTGATGGGGAGGAGATGTAGAGATCCTCTAATGTGTCTGTCTTGTCAGCAGCACGATGCTGCAGAACTGCTGACACCTTTTTAAATAAAAGCCAGAGGCCTCCCAAAAGTCCTTGGTTGCCAGCTCAAGTAATTTGCTGCTCTCCTTGACACCCTTTACCCCGACACTCCTCCTGCGGAAACAAAAGCAATGTCCGGTGTTCTGAATTTACTGAAGCTCGCCACAAAAAGGAGGGGCCCATCCTGCCCTTAGGACAAATATCAGGGGCATCCAAAAATAAAAAACTAAATAAGTGGCTGCCTCGTTTGCAACCTCCTTTTGGTTTATGTTGGATTCATTTATTCAGTTCAGAATGCGGTTTCTGTGTGATTTACTGGAGTGAACAGATTAATTACTTCTCTTTCAACACAATGCAGTAAATGGACTGCGGTATTCTTGCTTGATGGACGATACAGACAAGAAGTCACCTGAGGCTAATAATAATTTTTTCTATTTAAAACTGAACGACCGTGCTGTGCTTGAGAGCAATGAAGGCCAACTATAAACATATTTGTACATTCTATCTTGCTCATGTATTACAATGAAATAGATTCTCACTAATAGAGCCAGCTCAATAACCTAGAGGTGAAAGAGGACACCGACAACCTAATATTACAGTGAGGCAAAGCAGCAAGCCTAAACAGAGTTGCCTCTGTTAACCCAATCAAATGGTTATTATCTTAGCACTTAGCCCCTCGATGCTGGCCTCCATCTGGAAGCTGAGTGTGTGTGTGTATACGTATTGATTCCAACAGGAATTTCTGTGCCTAATGTAACAGCCTATTCTTTCTGACATTAATACTACGAGTTGGTACTGTTGTTCCAATCGATATTTGCTCCACCGATGCCATCTATTGTAGAGCAGGCTAATGGAGTCCCACGCTGGGAAATTAGGTCCTTATGAGGACCACTTCAACATACTGAATTTCCTTGAAATGGTTAGAGAAAAGAAAAACAATGGATATAAATTCTAATCTCTTTATGTGATGAGATAAACATGATATGGAAGGACCTTACAGGCATGTTCATTGCTATTAGTTGCTTCTTTAACCAGTTTTCCAACTCCATTTCATTATCTCAACAAAAGCCTTTTTAGATTTCCAAAGTGCAAAACACAAAACAGGCATCACTGTAAAACTCTTCAGCTCACAATCTAGTACAGATTTTGCTTTTCACTATGAGTTAAAGGCAAACTGGTCTTGTTCTAACTGGAAAACCACTAAAGTGAAATGCTGATACTGATCCTTGCACTTCACCGACAGGGGATCTAAGGCTGAGCTCTTCGTACATATGTCATACACAAACATACACGTCATCTGTGGCCCCCTTCCTCCTCTACCCTTTTGCGCTCTTCTCCCTCCCGCTGATGCACTCGCTGACCTCACACTCTCCTACCTCTGGCCTGTATTGGATGAGTGGAAAAAAAACACCCTCAATGAATCAACACTAGCACAAAACGAATCCTCTGGCACTGATTAGGCCACAGTTGGACAGTAAATGTTTATATGTAAGAGTTTTAGTGAATGATCAAATCACTTTTCCGTCATGGCGGACAAACGAGTCATCAACAGCACTGCTCAACGTGACTCATCAATTAAACAAACAGTGTGGTAGCACGTATGATCAGGAGACAAACATAGTAAAATGAACTTTTACAAAAACACTGGTCTAGAACAATAGGAAATGGGTGATTAAAGACTGGTAATAACTGTCTCTGTCTACATTAGGCTGGATACCTTCTAAAATGTTTCTTTTGTGCCAAACAACATGTGTCCACACCAGGCAGTTCATGTTGTATTTGCATTTTCCTCTGTCCACGTTAAAACGCAGAGAGAGGGAGAAAGGGCTTATGCTCCTCCTGCTCAGCATGTTTGAAAGACCATTTCCGTTTCCATGCAATGTTTACATAACTTTATTTCTTCAATTTCATCAATTCTTTCTACCAAAGAACATCAAGCGACGTCTTATCCCTGCACAGGAGGAAGTTTTTTTTTTACAAAGAAAATGTAATAGTTGCATTATTTTTACAAAGTACTAAAAATTAAAATGTATTTTGCCTTGAAATCCAGTGCAGTCTTAAGGGCAAGCCTTGATACTTCATAAAAGATCTTTTATTTTGAAATGCTTTTTAAACTTGAACCTCTGGCAGTTATCTGAAGTGTCAAAATGCTACATTAAAAAGCCCTCAGCACAGAATTCTGCAGGTGTTTGGGCTGCTTGCTAATGTTTGTCGACTATACGGTGTGACGAGCAAACAGGCCACAGGACGGCGTATGGACTGCAAATAAGCAGTGGGGCGCACAGCTATAAACAAATCTCATCTCACTGTTCTGTGATGATTGTAACATCATTGTGAAATAGCTCATTTTATGCCCTGTTGAACACCTTCAATCCAGGTGGATGTGTGTGTGTCAGCTTTTCCATCAGCAGGTTGTGGGCTGCTCCTGGGAGCTCCTCCAACCCAATGATTAATGCCTCTCCCTGCCGGAACATGCTACCACTGTGTGTGTGTGTGTGTGTGTGTGTGTGTGTGTGTGTAAGAGAGAGCGAGACAGATGGCTGTTCACGTCCTGTGGTTTATGACGCCTTCAACATCCCGCTAGCCGCACTATACCACATTCTCTTCTCTCACACAAGCGCCCACACACACACAGAGCAGGGTGTCATGCATCAGTGTCACTGTAGTAATTACAGGCTTATCACGTAGCCATAATCTTGAGCCACAGTGACGTGATAACAGCTAGCTTCATTGTCCCTGGTGTACACTCAGTGTTTGTATGCTGTGTGAGTGCTACCACTAGTAACCCACACGTCTGAGCCCAATGTGTGAGTTATTAGAGGAAGTAATCATTTAGATAAGATAATAAAACACAGATTTTCTATGCATGATGCCTGGTTATATATGCAATTTGTATCAATTATTTATATATTGTATAAAATCCTCTGCAGTAATCATGCCAGTTTGTCTCTAATGCAGATTTCAACCATCTTATAAAACCTGTTTTGGTTTCTGTTGTTGCCTGTTTCACTGATCTCATTTGATATAATTACTCAATCATGTCTCAAGAATTATACCAAAATCAAAAATGCATACACCTCTATCTCCTCAGGATGGTTTCATACTAGTTTCCCATGGAGATGTGAAATAACAGTAAGCACCAACATAAATTCATGATTATAAAAATGTTCAAATAAAAGAATAAAAACACGCAAGCTTAAGGTAGGAGTGAGATGTGTTACTCTCAGCTTGTACCATGTTTTGTAAAGTCAGTGGGAACAGTAGCTTCAACACAGCAGCCAAACAGGGGGTAGGTGTTTGGGCTTTTGCTAAATTTCTTCATTCACACATCTTGGCAGCTAAAGAAACTGATTATTTTTGCGATTTAGAATCTGTAAAGAGCTGTAAAATGTGTGGAGGAGGGCAAATTGTACCAAGAAGCTAATAGAACTCTAATAGAGACGTAAGTGCGGGGCTTACTGACTTTTATTGCCAAAGGGAATCTTCCTTTTGAAGTGGTGCATGTATAGACACAGTGGAATGATGAATACAGCTGATTCACATTTTATACATTATACATTCAATAGAATCTGGACCTAAACTAGATTCCTTAAGTTCAAGCAAAAATGGCAATGATTAAATTCCTGCTATGCGCAGCAGATTTTTCAATTGCAACAATTTCAACAAATCAATTGCTGGTAATGTTGGTATCATTGTAAATTTAACAATTTTAGAGTTTTGGACAGCTGACAAAACTGAATAAGATGTGCAGACATCACCGTAAAATTCGGGAGACAGGTATAGATATTTTTTCACAGTTTTCTGACATTTCAGGTCTAAATGGTTAATACAAACAAATAATAGTTGCATTATTGTAGGATTTGTCCTAGTACTTGCCACATCTAGCTTGCCTTTGTTCGTTTTTTTGTGTGTGTTCAGAAACTCTTCTGTGTAGTTATAGCACGATTCTGAGTGCATGCACTGCACATGAACATCGAGGTCAATCTTGTGTGGAGGATGATAAAACAAGATCTAAGCAGCTGAATTCTGACAGGTTTCCAGCAAGCTAGAGGGGCCTGTAGTTGCTTAGGTGGAGCTGACAAAAGCTGCACATCAGTCAGTCTGTCACAGAGAGATGCCGTAGGTTAAGTTCATCTCCTATAGAGAGCGGGTGGTGGTGGTTGGCTGACAGAAAAAGAATAAGCACCAATTGCTGAGAGAAAGAAGGGATGGTGGTAGGGAGAACATGAAGGCAAACAAGAGAGAGAACTAACAGGAGCACGATCAAGCTCACTGTCCTGACCTGTAGAAATATAATGCTGCCAAACAAGCTCCTGAAGGCAGAGCATGCGCACGCTGTTTCACTGGTGGGTCTGACTTGTCAAAGCTCAGTGAACAGATGCAGGTGGTGGAAGCTAGACACCAGAGAAGGTCACACACACCCGGCTCTATTACAACCAGCAGTGTTTGGTTGATGACAATGTTTAGGTTTGGGTTTAACAGCTGTCCATCAGCACCACTACACATTTCTGTTGTTAGAACTAACTCAAGAACATCTCTTCTTTCATTCTATATTTTAAATATTAGCATGACACACTAATCTAGGACAAATCATAATGCATTGCTCAGGGACGCATCGTGTGGGTATTTCAGCTGATGTAGGAATAAAACCTGCGACCTTGCACTCAACTAGCAGCCGTTTTTTGTTTTTTTTTAAGTAACACACGACTGTGCTGTGACGTTCATCTATCATGCTGGTTTTCGCAGCCTGGGACTGAGCCCGAAGACTGTCAGGAAAACAAAAACTACCCTTTTTTCATTTAAAGGTAATAAAGGGTTTTTGATATGTTACAATCCTTGGGTCTTAATTAAACACTGTAACCATAAAAACATAATAATCCATATTAATCTGCACAAATGCCTGCATCAGGTTTGCTGTCTCTAACTTTCTCTAAAAACATAAGTGTCAAGGCAATATTCATTCATTTTTGTTTTTCACCTGTGCAGTTGTGGGTCCCACTTGTGTATCTTCTTATCTGACTTCCTACTTGCACCAGTTTCTGAGCTGCTGACACAATCTTTGTCAATTTGTCTCTCTCACTCTTCTATTTCATTCCACCATCCTCTGATAAGCAAGTCCAATCCTGTTGATGCATCCTTGTCTTTAGCAAAACTCGCAACCTTAACAACGTGCTCTCAATCAGCGCCGCCGCCGTCTGGGGGGGGCAATTGATCATTTCGCTACATGAGAGTAATATAGGCAGCGAGATTTCCTAAACCTTGCCTTCATAAAACATTTATCTTAATCTCCTGATGCCTTTCTACATGCAGACTCTCCCCTTCCTAAAATATTTCTCTAACTTTTCCTAAAATGCTCCCTTTTATTGGGGTAAAGCTGCACTTTATGAGTTAAGTTAGTGCTCTCGACTCAGGATAAGTGACATGTTGACACACGCCACTTCCACAGAGCACACACTGGCTGTCAAACCTGTGACCTTCAGGTTATGGGACAATTCCTCTTCCCACTGGACGCTCAGGCATTAATTCATTACTTCACAGTAATAGCTCAGTCATGCTTGTTTAGCAGCCAGCAAGGGACTTTGCCGTGTCCTGCATTTATATTCTGCATGTCGTTTGCCCTTTAGCACCTTCAGCTCACACACTGAGAAACCCACTTTGTCTGTTGTGTTCAGTCATTAACAGCTGTGACCACCTCTGTGGCCATTTTGCTGCAGTGTTAGCCTGTGTTTGTGTAAGTTTGTGTGTGGCCTTCTGGAAAGCATGACTACACACTGACTACAGCATTTTTGCAACATTGCAGCTGGGAAGACAGGGGGTTATTAACATTAAATAAGACCTTTTCACAGATGCCTTCTAAATTTCTCAATAAGTGTCAGGGTATAAGCAAAGAATTCTGAGTCTGTGTGTCCTTGCAAATTGTCCCCTCAAAAACGAAAATAAAATGCCCAGATGGGAAAGACAAAGGGTGTTAAAGCTTTTGGTGAAAATCAAGACAGCATCTTGGCAAAGCTACAGCTTCTTTTTCACAAAACCACAGCAGAGTTGCTGAAGTGTCCTCAAGAATCAACGCTCAACTGCAATAAGCTGGACCCTAAGACAATAGCATATCTGCTCCTCAATCTATTTGATTGTGTGAGAAGCAACTGCATACTTGAGTGTGTGTTTATGGATATGGGCATTAAGATTGTGTCCAAGTGTGTACGAATGTGTAGGCAGTCATGTGTGAAATTTGCATGTTGACTGCATCTGTATGTGTGTCTGTCTGAGGGCAGCAGGCTGATTAAGCTGTTGCATAGTAATGAGCTATAGCTGTCTGTCTGACAGCTGCTCTGACAACCTCTTTTCACTACTAGTCCTCACACACACACCGAAGCATATAGCGTAATCATTACATAAAATTAGAGAATGGCATTAAAGTAGACAACTGCACGGATGTGTTGTTGTTTCTGCTGTAGTTATGTCACTGGGAAAGTTAGTGCTAATGCACTGATGAATAATTAGCGACACATTAAACAGGGAGACACAGCCACACTTCCTTTCCTTCATCCTTTGTTGTGTTTTCATCCTGATAATGAGTCACATAGACATTTGCCCTGCAGCCCTTCTCGTTCATTTGAATGAAGGAAGTGTCTTCTGTTTACGCAGCGGGGACTGACACTACAGGGGGCTCCACTATAACAATGCAGTGTTGTACAAAAAAAAAGGGTCTAGTATGAGATTTTCTGCAATGTGAAGTAATTCAGCAAGGCAATATGCTGGCCAATTAGAGGTGCATTTCTAGTGGATTACTTTGTGAATATGTAAAGTGAGCATTGTATTTCTCAGTTGTAAAATCCTGTTGCTGCACTGTGCTAGTGTCTAACAAACTTAAACCTTTTCTTCCAACTGGACTTTAATTGTGTGTTTTCTGTCAAACAGGCAAAAGAAACAAAACACCCCCACCAAAGCAGCCCCTGGTGTTGTTTTAAAAGAGGGCAAATGTCTGTCTGATTCCACCCTAAGTCATTTCCTGCGTCAGTTCACTGATGTCAGCCAAAATATCAGGCACAGAGGTCACAAAGTATGTGTGTGTGTGTGTGTGTGTGTGTGTGTAGCAACATGCAGTAAATGTGTGTGCCTGTGTATTACTAAACTCTCCAGAGGTAACAAGATGGATGGATGTTTGTGCTTAAATTACAAGTGACCCTCTCCTTCATTTCAGTGTGTCAGTGTCAGCACACAGACACTAATGCACTCCTGTGAGGACATGTGACAAGAATAAAAATAAAAAAAAACAAAATTTGCTGACTTTGAGGGAAACATCGCTAAAGAACATATCAGAAAAATATAAATACCCTAAAAAAGCCACAGCAGAAGAACCTCCATGTTTGTTTTTATTTCCTGTCATAAGAGCATACGGAATTGTAACAGTGGGAAAGG
Source organism: Channa argus (assembly GCF_033026475.1). NCBI lineage: Eukaryota > Metazoa > Chordata > Actinopteri > Anabantiformes > Channidae > Channa > Channa argus. The sequence goes on along the minus strand of NC_090217.1, from coordinate 11,081,034 downwards.
GGGTACAAATATACAATTGTAATAATTAATCCCTCATGATACAAATGCAAACACTCTTTAACAGCTGATCAAAAGATTTAACTGATCCTCATTTTGCAGTGGGGGCCAGGCCCTCAGTCCCCCCTTCCCCAAGCAGCCTACTCCCCATTGGGACCTGCTAATGCAAAAGGCACCAAAAAGGTAATGTACATCGCCTTACCTTGTTGATGTCCCCTTCCTGACATCACACATCATGCACTTAAAAGCCTCTGCCGTGTTCTTGTACGTGCACACGCTGCAGTCCCAAAACCCCTCGTCGGAGGAGGGCTTTGGTTGACGCTTCGGCCTTTAAAAACAATAAATGTAAAAAAAACAAAACAACAACAACAACAAAAAGACAGAAAATTAAAACATTGGATAGTACGGGATGAGAGAGAATGGGGCGAGAGGAGACAAGAAGAGTGAGTTCGGCTCCCATCCACGAAGGCTATCGATAGCAAAACATCTGGGTAAGCCTGCAGGATTTGGGAAATCATCTGCAAGCGCGCTGTGATCCAACACTGTAATTGGCGATGAGGTTTTAACACCCGCGCGCGCACACAAACACGCGCATGTACTCACACAAACACACACACACACAGAGACTAACACACACGCAGCGAGAGAGAGCGAGCGAGAGACATGGGAGAGAGGCCGTGGAGAAAACCCTTTTTTCCCGATGTCCGCTCCCCTCTCCTACACTGAATATCTAGGACGCATTAACTCGGACGTTACCTTGTGGGACTCCTCTTGTCGCCCATGCCAGACCAGGGTTTATGTGGAGGTGCTGAGGTGACCAGAAGTCTTGTTATTTCCAATAATTTTTGAAAAGAAGCGATGCGCCTATGCCGCTCGGCTTCCAGCTGTCGTGGAAACTCCGCTTGGGAAATGCTCACGTGGCTCGCCATGGCCAATCAGAGGCAGCGTTGCTTCCCGAGGCTGACATTCCTCTTGATGGACCTCTGCCGTATTCACGTACCGGCTGTAAGCTCTGAGTTCTGTGCATTACGATGGGAAATTACTTAACTTTGGTTATTATGAAAAACGTAATGAAGTCATGCAATATCCTTTACTTAAACGTAAAATAAATGCTGCATTTACGTTTTTTATTATAATCAAACAACGCGACTGATTGTATTTGTAGCCCCGCAATAAAACGGTGGTGGTGGGGGTCTATCCTGACACAGATGCACCCTCTCACAATGTTTGATTTAAATACCCTTGACGCATCATTGGTTCACTTAAGTTAAAAGTACAGACAAAGTTGACAAAGTCAAAAATGTATTTATTTAAATTCATGTGCAACACACATATCCTACATTATTTAGATAATTAATGCATATTTAACTGGTAAACGTCATTACATATTTCATCTTTATGCACTTTGCTTGTCCTAAAGCACTGAGGATGCTTAAATTTCGACAGAACGCAAATGCAACCAAAATGCCGTGGCTAAAGTTGTTTCTGCAGCAGACTTAAGAGATTCTAGTGTGTGGCACACAGTAGGGGGAATCCTCAGCATGGCTGATGTTGAGGAATCAGCAGACTAAAGAACAGTCCAGATCCAAGACATGACAATTATCTGCTGACTCTAGCGAGGAAGAAGGACAAGGGGTTCCCAAAACTTTTCATATTAAGGACAAATAATTGAATCTCAGTAAAGAAGAGGCAAAACGTTGCTTTTGTTTTTTGTTTTTTTAAGTGAAATTCTAAGAAATGGCCCATTTTATTTTAGGCTACTCATGGTAACTATAGCAATTCAGAAACAGTACACAACCTATGCCCTTGCTAGTTTTTCACATTTTTCACATAAATATATCAAATATAGAATTATTTGTATTTTTAAAATAGATATTGGTGAATACGTGGTGGTAATTTATTCCCATTTACTGCACTAAACTATGACAAGTTATAAATGACTAACAATTATTCTGGTTTGCAATTAAGAAACACGTTTTGACTGACAAAAAACTGGACAACCCAAAAACTTAACACAATATTTTCAGGAAGTTAAACTATTTCAGCTCTATGTACAAGAATACAAAAAAAAGTATATATATCATATTATTTACCATAAAAATTAAGTATATTTCAACACTTCCACACAAACACAAATCCAAAACAAGATTTATGAAACAAACTGTAGGGGACATCCAAAATACATATTTTAATTAATCACTGAGTTCCTCCTCATCACTGAAGTATGCACTCTTTTTGATCCTTGTTTTCTTAGAGTCTGAGGATGTTGAAGCTTGTCCACCGTCTCCTTGTGACACAAGTGCCTGCTTCCTCTGTTTCTCCTCTTCCTCAATACGGGCTTGCTAGAGGACAAAAAAAGAACATTTGACAATTCTAAAAGACTTAATTGTATGTAGAGTATTTTAGTTCTATTAGCCTCAATTGCACTTAAGTTAATGCAACCACAAGGGGGCACAAGCCAGTGTTTTCTTGTCCCCGTCCCAAGTCTGGAGAAATGCAGAGGGCTGTGTCAGGAGGGCATCCGAGGTAAAACAAATTCCAAATTAAACATGCAAATCACGACCGATCTGGTCGGGGCCCCTGCTGACCTACAGGGTGCCGGTGGAAATTGGGCTACTTTCGGTCGAAGAAGGAGAAGAGGAAGGCATGAAGGACTGACACTAGGGACTATGACAGGGAAGGCTAGAAAGTTGGCTGACATGATGCAGAGAACGAATGTGGATATACTGTGTGTCCAGGAGACCAGGTGGAAAGGCTCGAAGCTTAGGAGTAGGGTTCAAGTTGTTCGACCATGGGTCGGATGGAAAGAGAAATTGAGTAGGAGTTATCCTGAAAGAGGAATTTGTGAGAAATGTTCTAGAAGTGAACAGAGTATCAGGCTCATTCAGGTGATGAGCCTGAAGCTGGAAATTAAAGGTGTGACGTTTAATGTTGTTAGTGGTTATGTCCCACAGGTAGGATGTAAGTTAGAAGACAGAAGGAGAAATTCTGTATTTAGTTAGATGAATTGATGCAAAGCATCCCCAGAGGTGGTGCAAATTTCAATGGACATGTAGGTGAAGGGAAAAGAGGTGATCAGAATGTGATGGGCAGGTCTGGTCTTCAGGACAGGAACAAAAAAGGACGGACGGTGGTAGACTTTGCAAAGAGGATGGAAATGGCTGTAGTGAACACTTTCTTCCAGAAGAGGTAGAAGCCCTCAGTTGGACTACATCTTGTGTCAAGGTTGTAATCTGAAAGAGATCAGTGACTGAAAAGTGTTTGTAGGGGCCACACAACACAGGATGGTGGTTTGTAAAATGACTGGTGGTGAGAAAAATGAAGAGGACTAAGGCAAAGCAGAGGACAAGGTGGTGGAAGTTGAAAAAGGAAAAATGTTGTGTAGTTTTCAGGGACACTGAAAGGACAGAAGAGAGTAGACAGGAGTACAGGGAGATCCAGTGTAAGGTGAAGGTAGTACATCAGAGAGACAGCTCAGGTTAGATGTTTTGGAGATAAAGTCAGAGAGGCCAGACTGAGGTGGTTTGGACATGTTCACAGGAGAAACTGTAAATATATCGGTAGAAGGATGCTGAGGTTGGAGCCGACAGGCAGGAGGTCTAGAGGAAGACCAAAGAGGAGATTCATGGATGTAGTGAGAGAGGACATGAAGTTAGTTGGTGTGAGAGAAGAGGATGGGGTTAGATGGAGGCACATGATTCGCTGTGGCGACCCCTGAAAGGAAACAGCCGAAAGGAAAAGAAGAAGAATAACACTTAAGTTATTTATATAATAGTACCTTCATCATCTTTTTTGTGTGGCAGTATCTTTAGGTCACAGAGAAAGGTGCAAACATTTCATAACATAAATCTGTAATTTATATCAAAATCCTTGAATCGAATGAATCAACACTGCATTTTGTTTAATTTTAAAACATTTTACCTGGACACTCACCTGAAAAGCTATTGCCTGGCTCAGACTATCCAAAGCTGGGTCCTCTCCCTCTTCTTCACTTTCTTCTTCTTCTTCACTTTAAGGGAAAAGATGTAAAAATTACAAACACACACACACACACACACACAACATTAACAAAATAATATAAAGTACTTACACATGCTCAGGTTGTAGGGCCTTTTTCTTTTTTTTCTTTTCTTTTTTCTTAGGAGGTTCCCTTTCCCCCAACATGTTTTTAGGGCATGCATAGCTCAGATGACCTACATCCTGCAAAGTTTCATTTTGAGAAAACACAGCATTTTCCATTAAGGGAGGACAAAGTAAGACTATACTTGCTATTGTAATTCGTTATCTTACAGGACCAAAAAAAAATCCTGCACGTACTCACCCCACATTCGTAACATTTAGTCTTGTCTGTGTAGTTTCGTCTTCTTATAAACTCAGCTGCTCTGCCATTGTCAATTGCAATGCTTGCTTTCACTGTTCTGCCAAACAACTGAGTTTGGGCAAATACATTTGTAATTAACAGGTGTATATCTAATACAGAGAAGCCTGCAGGATATGCTCAGTGACATACAATATATGAAAATGAAGGGTCTTGATGTAAAACAGACTCACCTGTTTGTTGTTTATTGCTTTTGCACAGTTGTGAGCTGATTCTCTGTCCAGAAAAAGAACAAATGCCACTCCTTTACTCTGGCGAGTGTCTTTATCTTTGACAATAGTGACCCTGAAATAAGCATTGATAATGACTAAATACGTATTTTAAAACTTGCAATAGCCAACGTAATAAAAGACAATTACTTGGAGGCTGAAACTCATTGTTGTTAGTTAGATGTTCCATGACTAAAAAAAGAAACTATAACAAAACAACTTACTTTACAACTTTTCCATATTTGGTGAATAGCTGAAATGAAACAACGTGGTCTCTTTTAGTAAAGAAGTTGAAATCAACTTGAGTTTTTGTTAAACAGTTTTTAGTTAAAGGAGCTTTAACACAAATAAGCTATTGCCAACAATTTTGAGGACCACAATACCTTGTGCAGGTCATTGTTGGTCAAAGAGAAAGGCAGGTTAGACACATAAACAGTGCTTTTGCTTGGTGCCAAGCCTCCACTCATACTGGCCACTCTTTTAAAGAAAACAAGAACATGAACTGGTCATTAACAGTGTTTAATGCCCATTGAGCTATTAGCGTTACATATTTTAAAATCACTTCTGGCAGGTCAGTACATCAACCAAATTACTTACCAGCACCGCCCCACACCGTGAGAATGATATCCAAAGTGAAATATATTGCAGAATTTTGTGTATTTGACTGTAGCGAGTGTTTAGAAAACCGAACCTAACCCCATGTCTGCACGTCGCCAGTTAATGACGCATGGCCTGCGCCGTCCAATAAAACAGCCGTTATCCGTGTAGCTAGCTACCGACCGGGAGAGGCTAAGCTAACTAAACGATAGAGGAAGGTGAGATTGTTCTTGCTATTTTGTTTTGAGTAAATTAAATTTTTTGTAAGTTATTTAACAGATTTTTATATAACGAAACACCCACTTCTCAACAAATGTTTATCAGTGTTGAAGTACCTATAAGTTAACTTAGTCATAGAATATAAAATCTGCAATTACTGCCAGTATATACTGAGGCTAGCTAATTAGCAGTGCTTGTTGTCTGTTCTACATGGACATACTCTAGTTAGCAGTAAATACATAAACGCAAAAATGTTGTAGTGTTTTGTTTTTCCAACGAATCGATTGGGTAGTTTTCAGTTGTGTAATACCGAACTGGTGCTATTTTAAATAAGGTGCTAGGGTTTAAATGGAAATACACACGTAATTCAGTCTGGCTGCAGAAACTTTAAACCAGCCAAGCAGTTGGTGAATTACATCGCATGGTCCAACCGTGTTCCCTTTCCTGCTCATGTTGTGCTTTGTTGCCCCTATGGCAATCTAGAGCTTTCCACATTCTGCATTTCATAGCAAGTGTTCATTATAAATGATCAGTTTACCTAAGACAGATGCATAAAAAACGTATTCAAAGTGAACGTTCTTAACAATCCTTTTTACAGATTGAGTTGAAGATCTAATTTTCGCAATACCACGCTGTTTACAGAAGCCCTTCTGTCAAAAAGTAAGTTGTCAACCAATTATTATTGGAAATACAGTAGTTAAACATTGATTTAGTATCGAATAATGCTTGTACTGCTAATGTATTTGAAGTTAGAATATTGAGTATTTTTACTAATGGCACATGCAAGGATGGGGACAATATTAAGAGACTTTACACAGTGTAACACAATTTTTGCAAGAGTGGCCTTAGAGCAAAATTCATTGCCTTCACAAGTTTAAAGTCATTTAATCCTATGGTTATCATCAAATTAAATATCTACAATTGTTTGTTCTTACAGATGTTTGACTTAAATGTTGCAGTTGGAAAAAGTGGGCTAAAGTTTACTAGAACACAGAACCTTTGAATACAGAAAATTACATTTAATTTGAGACACCACCTTTGTACAATCACACGAAAATACAGTACATAATATTCTTTGCCTCTTGCAGTGACTTACAGGAGGGATAGGAGTATACGAGAGGTGTATGATGAACGGTTTTTACCAGAGAGATCGGTAAGTGTGTGACAAGTCGCTTTGGTGAATTTTTTTTTATTTTTTATTTTTTCTTTCTAAAGCAAAAACACTGTAGAGAGAGGGAGAACATGTTTAACTGCCAAAAACTCCTTAAAGAAAGTTAATTTATCCATCAGCTGAACAAGTCGGGGCCAGCAGGTTGCATTAAGCACAGAGTCATTTGAGGAGACACATTTTTAAGCAAATATCAGCAAAATAAAAGTACCTTACCAAAAAGTTTTAAAAACCCAAATTTACTCAAAAATATTAACGGTCCTTGTAGGGTCCATACCCTCGAGCAGCGGGAGCTGTGGAGAGGAGGGGTCCCTTTGGCAGGCCAGAGGATGACTACGGCCGTGGTGGATACGAATACGAGGGAGGTCCCCGCTTTTTCCCGAATGGAGGTGGCCCACGTGGATACCATGAAGATCAGAGGGGCTACCATGGGGACAGCCTTCATTTTCCTGCTGAACGCAGAGTTGTTCCACCCTCAAGGAGGGTAAGAACCATATCTCACACATTACTGCATAACTCACTGGTCGCATATGAGCAAATAAGAAGTTTCAAAGACTGTCTCACCTCTGAAAAAACACATCTTAAATTAAGCCATTTAAGAACCTACAGCAGAATGAGATATCTGGACCATACAAAACCTCTGGTTGACAAACTGAAAATGAGTATTTTCTTGGAATTAGTCTGAACTATTTTTATATAGTGAAAAACTTGTAAAAACCAGAGATATATTTTGCTGTACATTTGTTCCTTGTTATAAGATGTTGTCATTGTAGATGTGTGTATGACATCACACACACACACACACACATACACACATTATTTGCCAGCTGAGGGCGCTAGAGTTAAGGCTCTGGCTAAAATGTTTTATGCCTTAGATACAGAGTTTTTGCAGCTGTGCAGTGCCGGTCCAAGCCCAGTAGAAACTGGGGAGGGTTGCTTCAGGAAGGGCATCTGGCCTAAAAACTGCCAAATCAACATGCGTACAATGATCCGCTGTGGCGACCCTGAACTCACGGGATAAGCCGAAAGGAAAAAAATTGTCTAAATTAAGCATAAAATGTATATGCATTTTTCATTATGAAATTTCACTGATGGCTTATGTTGTCATGTTTTCTTTACTCTTTTATCTTTATTGTATTGTTTTTGTTTTTTCATCTATGGCTGCCTTTTTATAGCTGATGGACAGAAATAAATCCAGCAGATACATTACGCAAACTACCTAAGTGTAGTTGTTTAGATGTTAATTCCCAATTTTGAAATCCAAACATTTTTTGTTTCATTTCATAACATCTGTATTTTTCTCACATAACCAAATCATATGAAGAAAAACTGCCATTTAGTTTCACTTTGACCAAACTTTCTTTTTACATGTGGCAGGAGGACTACTCTTACCGAGTGCCCAGAGAAGACCCACACACAGTGCGCCCTTTGGAGTTTGGGTAAACTGCTTATCCTTAGTCTCAAATTGTTCTGATAATTTCATGTTAATATATTATAAACAGCATGGTGTGGCTGTGTCTGTACACAAGTCCCCAGAGTTTTAATTCCTGTGGTTCAGCTGAGGAGGAGTCTCTGCAGAAACAGGCCTCTAACCTCAGTATACATGTTCAGACTATCTATTTGTATAGCAGTAATCATAAATCATAGTCACCTGATGTATATTGGCCACATTATTCACATTTCTTACAGTCTCAGGTCTTACTCCACATCCTTGATCGTTGTTTCATCTTCCCCATTTAGGCTTAATGCATCATTTGACTTGTTTTCTCTGTGTGCTGGAATATAGTATAACACTACAATGGGTTCAATTGCACAGAACACTAGCATTTAATGAAAATGGTAATCAGGTTAGTGCTGTTTAACAGTGCCAAAATAAATATTTGAATTTGTGTACATGACCAGTTGACGCCATCATTAGAAAGCGGTGAGATAAGGTGACACTACTTGCATATCATAACACTGACTTATCTGCAATCTTGGCTGTAGCTGAGTGTTTGAAATGTGAAGTTGATGGAGTTCAGCCTTCATCCATGTAGACACCCCCCACCCCCCAAATCAACTGAAGTATTGTAGTGAACCACAGGCAACATCTACCTTTAATGTTTGAAAATGTTTTATACAATGACAGAAATTAATTATTTTTCAGTATAGTATGATTCAAGTTTAATACACTTTGCATTTTATCTTCCCTCTGTAATTGTAGCATGTCAATTATTGTTTTCTCTCCTTCTTTTGGCACTATACATGTGTTGCTGTAGCAGCTGTACTGATGGGTATGGGATCGTTTTAGAGATGGACTATTATTTTTTTCATTCTCTACAAAAGTCCATGTTAAGTGGTTGTGCGTGTTTAACTCAAATTATATTTGTACAGAGAACAGGGATGAGAGTTTTTGTTTTGTCTGTAGGGCTTCAACATCCTCTGGCTTTTAAAATTTTTTATTATTATTTTACTTATTAATGTTCTTAGAAAATCCATAAACTTAAAAAATAGAGCATGCAACCAGTATTCCACAGTCCTAGTTATACACTCATTTTCTAAGGGTCTGTGAATTATTTCATTGACCAAATGCCATTTGTTTAATGGTATTATTTTTTTGTACTTAGTTATAATTGGACCGTGTGTGTTTATCTCCCAAGTGCCCGTGCACTACCGCCTCATAGCGTGCGAAACCAGGGCATCTACCCGGCACCCAGGTCCCTCCCAGAGAGTGGGGAAGACACACTAGTGCAGGCCATCTTAAACCTAGACAGAGGGTAAGTGAAAAAACATACTTCAATCAAGTGTATGCAATGATAATCTGCCTGTTTGGCTCATTCATTTTGTTTGTTTTTGGGTTTGTTTTGTTTTTGGTGAGGTCTTAAATTTATGGTTGAAGAACACTAAACTTTTCTTTTGCAGACATGGATCAACTTGTTCCATTGTTGCTTTTGTGCAGTGACCTTTTAAAATGCTAGATGGCAGTATTGTGCTGTGTCAGTGGAAAAAGCGGGAAAAGAAAAGGCTTTAAATTTACATTAACTTGAACAGATTGTAAAGAAGAGAGAGTTTATTATTCTGCGGCACTTGGGATGTTTGTTTTATCATAATTTAAATGGTTCAAACATGTTTTCTCTGCTCTTCTAGAGAGGAAAGAGACCACTATAGAAGAAAAGCACCCCCTTTCCCTCCCCTCAGAGAGCGTTCTCCCATTCGCCGTGAGGTAGCCCGCTCCCCCCACAGCCGCTCGGGCTCCAGCGTCAGCAGCAGAGGCTACTCACCAGACAGAGCCAAGAGCCTGCCATTTCCCTCACAGCAAGGCAAGAGTATGTAGAACCTTCATTCCCCTCACCTGATTATAAAATCCCTTTCAGTTCAGAACAACTACCCCAAACTGTGTATTCATTGTTTAGGACCAAAGATTTATATTTTCCCACCTCTATTTGATTATTTCACTGTCTATCCATGACTGACAATCTGGCTGATTGGCTTTACAGGTGTGGACGGTCCAGATGGACACGCAGGTGTTTCTGAGCACCTTTGGGGGGCGCTCTTTCCTCAACAGAGTGGACATGAAACTTTGGGTCTGTACATGGAGACATGTGAACAAACTTAGACCTGATCTGTTTATCATAAGTGTCTGCATCCTTGTCATCAGAGAAAATGTTTTTTGACTCCAGAGATTCTTGCCACGAAATACTGAAGTATGGAGGACAATTAATTATTAGCCCATGAATTTTTAAAATTATTAAGTTTAAATTTTTATGACAGGGAAGAAAGCATTTTTGTCATTTCATTTTTTAATGGGATGACTGACTCTTATGGATTCCAACATTAATAAACTCAGATGTTCCCTTTGACCCTGAAAATTCCCATGTTTTAAGTGAGTTGCATTATCATTAATGTTTACTGATTAGTACCTATTGGTGAGTTTGTTAATATTGACTTCATCTTTATAAATCAAATCTACTTCCTGTTGTGTAGCTATACCAGCACTGTCCATCATCTGTGGCAAAAACAAAATTGAAAGTTGTGTTGTTTAGATCAAATGTAATGATACTTATTCTAGCCCAAATCAAGTTGGATGTGAATACTCTTAAATCACATTAAAAATAGCAATACCAATCTAGAGTTTGGTAAGGATTATGTGTAGAAATGGTAGCAAAGCAGTTAATTACCAATTTTAATGCATGTCAGATTAATTTTTTTAGTAGATTTTTTTTTTTTTAATTTATTTGTTGCTGCACATGGGTTTGTTTCCCAGTAAGCTAAAAATAAATCTTAAAATCAATTGGATTGTAAAATAGGTTTCTGATTAATAATATGTGTAGCTCTTTGTAGCTCTGGACCTTTTAAAGTTTCCTTGCTTATAGCTCATATATACTGTATACTGCTACAATCTTTATAGCTTTGTTTGGAGGTCTTTAAAGAAATCATGCAAATATAGTGAAGTTTGATCGATGGTAGACATGTTTTAAAATGTATAATATTCTGTTTTCAATAGAAGATACCATCTGCATAACGATCATTTTAGTGACACCTCATGGAAGTGGGTGTCTAACATGCTGTTAACATGCTGTCCACAGCCACTTACCTTATGGTTTTGTCTTCCTGCAGGGTATGAAGAGACCTATTCTCAGATCAAGCTTACTGGTAGGTACAGTTCAGTATAGTTGTTATAGGTGAGTTAGAAAGACAGACTGCATTTGGTTTCTAACTAATCTTTGAGGAAATGGGCATTAGACAATATAAATACTGCTTATGTATTTTACTGTATGGTATAGTAATTGTTCCATATCTTTCATTAAATGTTTAGTCAATAGAGGACACTCAAGATGAGAGGACACACAGAGAGTATTTGTTTCAGATTTGTGCAGTCGTTAAACTTAAGCTACTCTCACTCGGTAACCTGAGAGACAGAGAATGTTTGTAATGTGTACAGCAGGCGGCATTTCTGCCCATTCTCTCTGCCACTTTGTCAGGCCCCATAAAGGTGCCACCAAGTCGTGTGTGGAAGAAGATGGAAAGGGTATAGAATGTCTGATGGATATTCCTGAAGCTAAACCTTCCACTCTGGGGTGTTTCTGCTTGACTTTGTATAAGTTGATACGACCTAACTATAAAGCCTTGGATGCTTCAAGTTTATAAAGCACAAATGGAAATTGAGTGACTGGAGAGGAAGTGGTGACCCCAGGGAGTGTGGTACAGTGAATCCACCCACCAGAGTTTGATTCACAATAGTGAAAACTTTTTCTTGGTCTTTCCAGATGTTCTAGTGTAGATACATGTCTGAAACCTCGTACCAAATGTCATCAGCTTTTCAGTGTGTTACTCATTTATGAGTTGTCATAAATGACACCAGGTTTGTGTGAACCTTGCTTTTAACCTCATATATATATATATATATATATATATATATATATATATATATATATATTTTTTTTTTTTTTTTTTTTAAAGTAATTTTAAGTTGGATGTTTGTCTGACCAACCCACACACACACACAAACAAGTATCACAGTGTCTGTGTGTTTTTCTGTCATTTTTCCAGACAAAATTCCAGGCCTGTCAAGAGAAGGCTCTCCACACAGTGCTACCTCAAACAAGGTGAGCTCAAACAAATGACCAAGTATATTATTGTCATTTTAATGACTCGTGTCTTGTAATAATTTAGTTATTGCAGTAATGATGTTTTGTTCACAGGATAGCCTCTCTTACATAAAAAATCCTTTAGACTATAATTATTAAATGCAGCAATTCAGTCCTAAATGAACTATAGAATGTCTTCTAATTTAATGTATTATACTCTGCCCTTGTCACTGTACAGCAGGATCCATCTGGAACTTCTTAAATTCCATCCTTCTAATAAGTGTTTGGTCCCATTGAAGTATGTTAATGGGTTTTAAAGTGGCACTCACGCAGCGCATAAAAGCCATCAGGCCTGTGCTTTGTTTACCTGTAGTATAAGCAGACCTCAATCACAAGAACTTGTAGGAATAAGGGCTTGAGTGTTCACGAAAGTATGAGTCGTTCTTCCTTAAAGTGCTCCTAATTTTAAAAGAAACCTTTTTCTGTTTTCAGTAAGTATTGAATGTAGATATCTGTTGCCTGTTTTGCAAATAACGTCTTGTTTTGCCGATATCATCCATCCCCAACTTCGCAGAGAAGTGTAAATAGAGTCAGATGTGATTAGGTACAATGTGTCTGGTTCTGGCCACCCAGAAGTGAGGAGGCTAAATCAGTAGCCCAAGTCATATCTTTATCGCAGGATCTTAGCTGCAAAGCCAGGAGAAGTCCCTGTGGAACCCATTGGGATGTGTTTAGACTGTTTACAATGAACAATCGTTTCTTTTTTCTGTTAAAGAGTACGACTGGCTGTGTTTGGTAGATGAGGCTGTCGGCTAGATGGAGATGGTTATGTGCTTGTGAGCAACTGTTGTATAACATTGGGCTCACAGGGAAGGTCTGGGCATATGTATCATCAGCCAGCATGTCTTATGCTACATTAACGTCAAAAGAGATTAAAGGCAGACGTGGTAAAGTTTCCTGTGTTACTGATGTGCGATTACGTCTTCTGAGATCTCAAGAAGGTTTTATATTCCTACTGCACATCCGCTTACAGAGAGATGGCCAACCATCTCACACGAGTGCTGTCTCAAGTCCTGCTAAAGCTGGTTAGCAGAGAACTGAAGAGAAGCAGTAACTATTGTCTGCTGTTAACTCTGGAGTTCGTACAAGTCGCTAGTAACTTATGTGCATAAATCTATCATTTTGAATATTAATAATCCTAATAATATATACCACTCAGAATTACTATGAGCTTGTAAATCCAAAGTTCGAAAAAAGTCAGTTTGTTAGTAGCAGTTTTTAGATGTCATGTATGTGCCACAGCTTTCTCTCTCTTTTTTTTTTTTTTTTTTTTTTTTTTTTTTTTTTAAAGTTAATAATAATGATGCAAAATAAAGTTTGTAATTCTTTTGCAATTTAAGCCCTAAGGCTTGAATAGGCACATGCCAAACATTCTTATGAATACATTTTTTACAAGTTGGATATACATTCACTTTTAACAGAAGCCAAATGAACTACATCTGAACGCTGCTTATTATCATCAACAGCCCTTAGAGAAGCTTAGGACGTGCTCATTCGGGTCATTTTTTAAACTTTTTGATTGTGCTCTTAACTTGCATAATGGGCACTTGAATGTCTTTCTCAACCAATGAACATGCTTTATACTTCGAAAATTACAATATACAACATGGAAACGTAGCCCACTACAACTCAAGCAACTGCTGTGATGAAAGTTGTACTAAGTGCTCCATCCCTCCACACACCCATACACACTGCTGTTTCTGCTGCTGTGTTTGATCTGTGCCTGTGGTGCATTGTCGTTCTGTGTTCTGGGGGCACAAACCTATAACCTTGGCCAAGATGAAAGGCCTGTGCTGTGCCCCGAGTGAAGCTTGCACTAATGGCCCCAGCTACTGCCTGCTGTGCAGATTCAGCAAACCCACAAACAGGCTTTCTGGAGCCACCCCAGACAGAAGAGACTAAAGAGAGGGACCTAAAACAAAAGCAGCTCCAGCTCTGGCTGATATCTAATGTGGCCCAGTGGGTGGAAGGTTTTAGCCTTTATAAAGTAGCTAACTCCTTGCAATTCCAATATAGCATTTTACCACACATGATAATTATTTAGATTGGAGGATGTGAACATGGAAAAGAAACATCTGCAGTCAAAGCATCACACCTGGTTGTAAACATTTAAATTCATTAGGTGGTCTTCTAGTTATTTTCATATTTGTGGTCACACTGGCATTTTTACAACAAAAATCCAACAATTAGGTAAATATAAAATCTAAAATTACTTGCAAAATATTGTGTTTTTCCAAGCTTTGTGTATGAAGTAAAATATGTCTTCCAGGTTGGTCTGTGCCCACAGTCAAGGGTATTTTTTCGCTGAGGCTGAAGAGTGACAAATGCTATCTTTAATGCACACTGGACTTCTCCCAAGCATCGCTTCAGGGAGGGAACTGCAATGAGGAATAATTGGATGATGCTTCATGAGTTGTGCATTTTATTTCTGACCACTCTCAGATTTGTAATGTAGCATCTTCTGTAATGTCTGTTCTCAGTCATCTTAGAAATTTAATATGACTCGTTCCGTGGCCTGCTTCCATTAATGTATGAGTGGACTTTAGTCATGGCTGGGCAGTCCTGCTCCCTGGTCTTCAAACTTTAATAGTGTCAGGAAATGAAAAGAAATTGAGCGGTGAGCCAAGTTGGCCTCATTCCTCCTCTTTGCTCTTTTTGGCTTTCACTGTAATACTTGGGGGGTACTAACGCATCCACTCTTCCCATTAGGTTGCTCATCGTGAATTATCTGACTTCCTGTTATCTTAAGATAAACCGCTGAAATGCCAATTTATACAATTTAAAAAGAAAAAGACAGACATTTTTACTCATTATAGCAAAATAAGAACAATATGCAGTATGTGCAGTACGATAAACTTGGATTTTGATGAATGCCAAATGATACATAGCTTCTATGTATCTTTTTGTTTTTTTGAATTCTGTACTGTAACTAGAAATTTATAGCATCCAACTAAAACAGACTGTACTCTGGCATTTCAGCTTTAGCTGCTGTTTAACTATATCTGAGCTTTATCCTTTTGAAACGCTTTACCACACATCTTTTAGGTTTAACAGTTAATTTTATATTTGTTAACATCCTCTGTCATTCTAGTGTAGTCGTTTTGTTTCAACTTTAGTCACAGACCATGTCAGTTTTTTTTCTTGCAACCCTTTTACTGACATGCTACCTAAATTTCTTTAATGAGTCGTGAGACTGACAAACATTTTTATGACTTTAATTTTTAAACCCCACTTTTGTTAGTTTTCCTTAGAATAATAACCATCTATTTCCCCTGTTTATAGGAGGACCACCATCTTCCAGAAGGAGAAAAAGAAGAGCCAGTGGTAGTTCCTGTTGTGGAGGAGAGCCAAAAGACTACAGAAAACCTTCAAGAGCGACGATCCCTTGCCATCGCAGCCAAAGCCCAGGAGATAGAGAAGGTATTTCCCTGCTGACTTTCTGATACCATAAATTAATGCTTAACTCCCCAGGAAAATGAATCAGCAAATGATTGGTGTTTAAAATAACATAGCAGCTCTTTAAGCCTGTGTGTGTTCTGTTACATTACAGGCTTTTAAACTCTAGTTCTGATTCCATCTTACTAGTAAATAGTTGCCATACCCCATCTAGCATTACAAACAAGTTTTTGTGTCAGTGGCTTTTATTGGCCTCCTTTGGAAACGTTCCATTTATACAACTTACAAATTAGTAAGTTGTAAGACTTTTCCATAAATGTTAACTTGCATAATGGCAGACACTCACTAATCTTGGCGTACGTCCCCATATATATTTTGGCCCTAGGTTCTCTGATTCATGCATGGGTTATTTTACTGGATAGGCATTACTGGAACAGCCACCTATTAATGTATATTCCTAACAGGCAGGAAATGAACTTTTCTGTCCACTAGTCACAGTGGTGGATATAGCCTAGAAATGAAGCAGCCACTTTCACTGTTGCCAGCCTAAGAACAGCATGAGTACAGCATTTAAGTGATGGTAAATTTGGCTACCAGCTACTTTAACAGATAATTAACCAATTTTTTCCTTGTTGCTCTTGTTACTTACCCAGCCTGAATCCTTGACTGCAAGAATTATGCCAATTACCAGTTTAATATCCCACAGTCTTTGACTCCTCTTTACAGCTGCATGTACACATGCATACACCATTTTAGGCCTGCATACAGGGCTGTAGAAACACTTCGTTCATCATACAGCCAGCTTAGACGGTATAGGTTCATGCATGCAATAAAGTGGGAGGTCAGCCACAGCAAACCTAAATACACCCCAGGCTCAAGGTTCCTGCTCTGCTCTGTTATCTAATGAAGGCCCTCCCTGCACCAGTGAGCACTACTGCTGCTTTACTGGGACCATTAAACTAGATCCAGCTCTGCCCAGGAGCGCACACTGCTCTCTACACCATAGAGCCTACAGGCTGTTGCTGACGCTGCATCCTCTGGCTTATTTTATAGGCTTTTTGTAGTTGTAGTTCTCTTCCATCTGTTTCTCCACTGTTTTTATGAGACAAACTATGTAACGTTTGAGGTCTATTTGGTGAGCTATAGTTTATATTTTCAGGTATTAATAATTGCAAACTGATTTTGGAAAATATGAATAATTTGATTATTTAATGAGGCCTTATAAATTTTTGTCTCAACTAAATTTAATATTATAGCAAGAAATATGAGCTATCAATTTAGGTCTGGAAATAGTTTAAAATGTTAAATGGGAGGGAACAGTATATTCATTTTAACAGGGTCAAAACGTTCACGTTTCAGGGTTTTTTTCTTAAATAACTAACTCAAGCTTTTAAAACTAATTTTAAACTTTTTATTTATTTATTGTTTGTGATATCCACGTTTACCGGTCTGTCTTATATAAGGGCAAGTTATGAGTGACTTGCTTACCTGGCAAAGTGGCTCACAAAATATAATCTGGAAAAGTGTGCTTGTGTAAATGTTCTCACAGGGCCCAGAATACACAGATAAACACTCTTGTAGTTAGAATTTCTTTTACAGCCCGAAACAATAAATTCACTTTCACATGTGCTCTGTGAAACCACAGCAGTGTTTTTGTTGCAGAAGGCATTCAGATGACAAGTGTCAAACAGATGTTTTGCTTTCTACACCCAGTCTGGCCTAGCTATCGCCTCTATACACTCAGACACAAACACAACAAGTCCAGTCGGTCCTCCAACACTTATTAACAGTCTCTAATATTGTTACAGATCACAAGCCTTAACCTTCGATCATTTAGCCAGATGCCATGCTGGGCCGTGTTATACCAGAACTTCAGCGTGTGTTTGTGTAGCTAAGTGATCTGCTTCTGCTGAAATTCAACCTGAACCTGTTCTCAGTGTCAGAGTTGACTTTGGCGGCAGAACAGACTCACTGGTTATAGTGAGTGACAAGGCATGACAGGCACTAAAGAGTATTATGTTTTACTCCTCATGGCCCAGGCTGAGATATAAAGAAAGTTTTATTTCATTTGTTAAAGACTCTGAAAATATTTGGCTGCAAGAGAGAAAACCAGACAGTTCTAGCCTCACTGAGGTTTTTTGTTTTTAAGTACAAAGAAGGCAGGACTGAACTCTTTCATTCTTGTCCTGGGCGCCAGACAGACTCCTGTGCTCACTCTTCCACCCTACCTAATTGTTTTCAGCCACTCTCACCAAGCCGTTTTAGCAACCTATAGACGATATAGTATATGTTTCAAGAAAAAGACAGTTCTTGAGCAACCCCACCCAAAGTATGGAACTGGGCCTTTCCTTCCTGATTTGATAAGGGAGGGTTTTTCAGGACGGGAGTTTGAATACAGGATGTACTTTCAGCACATTGTTGTCTAGGAACACTTTTGACTGTATTCAAAGACGTTGTCTCCACACTTGATTGCATACTTCCTGAGAAAAGATGATAAATAAATTTACTCAGCAGTTATCAGCTGTTAAATAAGACCCATAGGAGCTAAAAAAAATCAAAAAGACAATGCATTGTTACTAAATTCAGCATAGTCAAGAGATATGTTTGTATATAGCTGTTGTTACATCTTCTACTTAATCATTTATTTTAGATGGAAAATGTATAGAAAAAACCCAGAGGAAATGTTGTATAAGGGATGCGTCACCACTCTAACCTCAACCTATAGGTTCACCACAAATTTTCTTCCAATAATTCACCCTTATGTCAGATAAACGTCACGCAAAAACTATGCAATTAAGAAACCTTCATTGTGATTATGTGAAGACAGAAACACTGGTCTCAATGACAGAAATCATTTTCAGTAAAGTCTCATGGTTGGTTAAGTCGGGGGTCTGGATCGGAGCAGTCTTTTTTTAAGCTGCCAACTGTTTTTGCTGATTTCAGATCAACTATATATTTGCAGATGCATAATGTAGCAGCTTGCCTAATGCCCGTTTTTGGAAAGCTGACATCTGTTGTCATAACTACATTAACTCTGGCTGATGAGATCTGTATTTGTGATCTCTCTTGTACTCCAGCCACACTTTCTGTTCTAGGAACATTGTGAATAGCTATAAATAAGTCAGTGAGTTAGAGTGCCCTGCAGCACAGAAGCCAGTGAATGACTGAAACTCACCCTTGCCTGGCCTAATTTTACACAGCCAGTCGCATGGGCCCAACCTTCGTCATTGGAAGTGCCCTTGTGTCTGCCTACAGCACCTAGACTTGATGCTTGATGTAATAAGCAACAGTGTTGGTTGATCAACTCTGTTTTCATCACTGAGTGGAATTGAGTTAAACAGATGCAGATGTTCAGACTTTTGAGGTAAAGATTGAGACAGCGAAAAAGATTGTGATGAACTAGAAAAGAGACATGGAACAAATTGAACGCAGTATGACTCCACTACCCACTATGACGTCAATAATAAACAGTAGAAATGTCACCTTTCTGACAGTTTCAAGTTAAATCTGAGAAATTACTGTATTGTAAAAATATACTTTTTGGCAGAGATGCTGTTTTGGGTTGCATAAGATTGAACACGTGTACCTCATAAAGTAGCAAGTGAGTGTATGTTTTAAGCGAAAAAGCCAGCTTTTAAATGTGAATAGTTGGTCTGACAAAACTACAAAATTTTAATGTCTTCTCTGACTCTTGGAACAGATTTTCTGCCTTTAGTTTCTTGTGTTTCTGCCATTTCACAGATCTGAGCTTTAACTTCTTAGAAAAAGGAAACACTTTATTATTACCTACATTATATGAGGCGACTATTTTATCCCTCTAAAATGTCATTGTTACCTCAGTGTGGGGATTCGAACAATCCTCTTTGATGTTTAGCAGGTGAAACCACTTTTGAACGCAGCAGGCTCCTTCCATTGTTTTGAGACATTTGAGGCTCAGTGTGAATTGGCAACTCCCTAACAAGATTCTAACACCTCTTCCTCATTGTCTCCTTATCACCTGTTATAAGCCATCAAGCCACCACTAAATTGTGGTTTTATTGCTTCTGGGGCTAGCCTGTTATGTATATATAAAGTGCATTTATTAAACTTGAGAGTCAAAGTGTTTATCTTTGGCGCCACATGATGTGTGTTAACACCAGAGTGTGATGCTCAGTAACGCTGAAGTCTTCGCATCTAGGTGACAGGTAGAACAGGAAGGAATAAACTTGTCCTCAAATTAAAATCTTTCTTTCTCCTAGCTCTTTACCCTGTGCCTTTTTACACTTGACCTAAATTTACATACAAATGGGTGTAAATGTGCATCTGAGTGCTTGGAAAGTAAACATTTCATGCTGTTTTGCTTGTCAAGCCTCATGTTCTTGTCCATATTCAGGTGTACCGACAAGACTGTGAGACGTTTGGCATGGTAGTGAAGATGCTGATTGCTAAAGACCCCAACTTGGAGAAGCAGCTGCAGGTTCCCCTCAGAGAGAACCTTGGGGAGATCCGCGAGCGCTGCCTGGAGGACTTAAAGCACTTCATTAATGAGCTGGACGAGGCAGTTCGGCAGCCAGAATCCTCAGTCTGTGACTCAACCATCCCCTCCACATCCCTGGCAAGTCACAAACTTTCAAAGACGGCAATTAATAACAGCTCGTCTTTCTGACCCCATTGGCCTGATTTGCTCTATTATTGTGAGACTGAACATTGTAGGATTGACTGCTGGTCTTGGACATTTGGTGAATTGCTGGACTGGATCTTTTCTGCAGCACAGCAACATAAAGAACAACTCGACCTGGAAGAGAGTATGCACAGGTGTGGGGCTCAACAGTGTTAGTTTTGAACAGATACTTTTACTTTCTCTGTTGAAAGCTGTTAATGTTTTTGAAAGCAGTTTTCTGGCAAATGGCAAAAAATACATTTTCTCTATTTAAGAAGCTACCAGTGCTTAACATTGGTGTATTGTTTGACCATTTGTAAATGGAAACTAAAATAAAATGTTGACTGGATATGTCAGTCCTTCAGCATTATTACATTTTCCAAAAGATAAGCAAGATAACACATTGTTTCTGTTTTGTATTTTCAGATATGTAAATGGTTTGTAGCAGTGAGACATGACTGGGTGCTGCTAAATTTATAACAGTTCAAAATTGTATAAATTTGTATTGTGTAGAAATACCGGTTTGGTAAATTTGTGTTGTCTCGTTTTGCTTTTCAAACTTTATATTGTATGTCCCTCCTACAAAACCTGAGCAAAGCTTGGCTTTTTTGGTGACACTGATACAAAGCTTTGCACAAAACTGATGTCTTTGAAGGTTCTAGTAAACGATTTCTGTAAAGTTTGTTTATTGTGATCTATTAACCAGAGTCATATGTACGGTAACTATACCACCTGCATCATAGATCTTATAACCCTGTGCGTGCCAAACTAAGCTCAACGTTCCTCTATTTAAAATTTGGATGACTTTTTTTTTTTTTGAGAATCTGTGTAGTACACGAAATAACTTTTTTTTTTGATGCAGCTTACTAAAATTGTAACACAATGACTGTTGCAAGATATGCAATTCAAACATGAAACAATGTCACAACTCAGGATCACAAACTATTCTTAACTGTTTTGGAGAAAATATTTATTACAAGCATCTTTACATCACAAAGCATTTAGCTGGTTATGTGAGAGCAAGGGTAGTGAACAGTTGGGGTTGGAAAATGTGGCTGTTACTGACTTTTTTTTTTTATATATATATTTTGTACACCATAAGTGAGCATTGTGAATGTGTCATTGATGTTCCAGAGTGATTTAACACTTTACTGTGAAGAACATAATTTGTGAAGTGGCACCTTCTTGTTTCTCAATATTAACAACTCCAAATATTACACTGCTATTTTTATATCACACACTTTAAAAGAAACAATCAATTTAAGCCAGCGATATAAAAAATACCAGTATTCAAATTTTAACTTAGTATTTACATTATAATTTTGTACTAAATTATGCATTAAATTATTTGGTTAGTTTCTATTTTCTACTTTAATTACCAATCTGTGTACAATAATGTTGCCAATTTAATGCACACAAAGATCCTGTTGCTAATCTTTCAATGGAAAATTTTAACAAAACTTGAATTGCAAATGCTGAAATGAGGTTTAATGTCTTTCCCAAACTCATTAAACATAATTCAGATCTGTACTGTCTAAAGACAGCTTCTAAGTTACCAGTCCATACATCTTAGTGCTAAAATCTAATGAGACCCAGTATCTAGGTCAAAGTTACATATTCAAGAAGCAGATGTTCTGAATATATGTTGCACAGATCTGATCTTTGCTGTCTAAAGCGTTACAATTAAAGATTTCTTTGATCAGAATATTATTTAAATTTATGTGATATGCATCTTGACATGACAAATGTGCCTTCATTTAGGACTTAAAGCACAACTTTTGGACATGCATCTTTTTAAACTACTCTTCTAAAGACAGTATTGATCTGTGTAAACCCTCATTGTATTGGCTGGCGTAGTGCACATTTTTATGTAAATACACTGTTAGGAGATTATACAGTTTTTGGAACGATGACTCTTTCTGCGTCCAGTCTGTGAGCCATGACTCTGGGAAGAGAGGGCTGTAACCCTTGTCGGGTAATCCTCAGCATAGTAGCTCCCAGCAGCTCGAGGCTGCGGGATTGGCTGACCCAGGAAGTAGCCCTCCTCCTCAGAGTCTGATGATGAGGAAGAGCAAGTAGAGCACCAATCATCCTCATCTCTGTAAAGACTCATGAAATTCTCAACCCGGAGGTCTCCTTGTGTTGAGCCCTGAAGCATATAGTCAGATCGGGTGTGGGGGTAGGCCAGGGGCAACCTGTGTGAGGGTTGCTGTAGAAGCATGGCACCACATGGAGGATTTACCAAACCCTGCTGCTGAAGCACATATGGCCTCTGTGCTTTCTCCAAAGGCACCATGTGAAGGGCGTTGTCTGAGCGGGTTTTACGACTCCTGTGGTGCCGTCCTTGCCGGTGGAGATGCCTGCTGCGCCCATGGTGGCTCGTAGGGCGACTTCTTTCTCTGTTCACCTCATCCGGACAATACACCCTCCGCTGTGGCTTCTCACTCAAGGGATGCTTTCTTATACTGATGTCAAATCCATCATTATATCCATTGTCCACAGTGTCTTCTGAGAACTTTACCATCTGAGGAGGCCTGGATTGGGACTTGCTCCTCCTCAAAGCTGGAGCATGGACAAAGGAAGTAGGAAGGCCTTCCAAATGAGGGGACAGTGACAGAATTCCTCCTGATGTACCTCCCCTCGTTGCCAAAGCTGCTTCTTCATCTTCCTTGTCCATATTGTTTAAAGAGTTGTTACTGTGGTGAATATGTGATGAGTTAAAAGTTCCCATGTTGCTCATCTTCTCACAGTCATCTGCCACTGAGGATCCCTGCAGGGCAAGAGTGTAGACTACAGGTCTGTCCCTGCCATCAGCATCCACTGATGCACCTAAAAATAGCGAGCCAGAAACAAATTTTAAAAGATATTCAACATGAAGAGAGAAAACATTTTTTATGCAATTAATAAAAAAAATAGTCTTACCGGTAATATTTGAGAGTGCCAGGGAGTCTGTGGAGTCTCCAACACCTTGCTCAGCTTTCCTCAGTTCATCAGCAATACACTCTAGGGAGTCTTTATACCACTGCCTGGTGTCTGGCCAGAAAGCCTGCCTTCCTGTTTCAGATTGGTCTTGTTCCTGGTCCAACTCCAGCTCTTGGATCTTTCTGGCACTGGCAGGTCCTGGATGACTCCCATAGGCGGAGTCTCCCAACCCGTCCTGGGACTGGGCCCAGTACATTTCAGGTAGGTGCTTCTTGCTCATCAGTCCAGGGCTGTTTGCTCGGGACTGATTGGAAATCTGACTCTGGGTGGGACTGGCAGGAGTGGAAGAGGAGGCAGTAACCCCCATTGATGTGGCATCAGGCCTTAGCCAGGGGTCAGATACATTTATTAGTCTGTTTCTGTCACTGCTAGGGCTGGGAGATTTTAGGGCTGGCTGCTGAAGTTGATGCAACATCCCACGGTCGCCAAACTTAAGCAAAAGCTGAGTCATATAGTCCTCATGCTGGGCCCACTCCTCTGGATCCTCCTCTCCACCACCATCCTGCTCCTCCCGCTCCCTCCAAAACTTTTCCTCCTCCAGGCCAAGACACGCCAGCTTACGACCGACAATATCAATTCCACCATCTCCATCACCCTCTCCATCCCCAAACTTGTACTCATATGAGGGGGCAGTGGCAGGTGGATTAAGCAGCTGTGACTGTCTCCACTGTTCGGCAGGCCTGCTGCTTTTACCCATACGGACACTACGCCGTGATTCGCGAGAGCGGGCAGACTGGAAGGCAGAATCAGACGAGTCAGAGGCATGAATGTCTTCTCCCTGGCTGCAGGCCTTCGAGCAATAAATGTGACCCTGCTTTGGCAAAAAGGGACAACCTAATAAGGACGTCTTGCACTGGGCACAACAGAAGCACTGGTCTGTGGCATGCCAGTGTACACCTTCGTAGGTCATCTGAGCATGGTCAACACCTGAGGGAATGAAGGGAAAGGAGAACTGCATTAAGTGGCAACTTACAGTCAAAGAAACGTTTGGACAGTCTTGGACACAGCTTTCTTTTATCTCACAAATATAACTTACCAATGTTTTCACCGCAGGCCTCGCAGTACTCCGCATACAGTGACTCAAAACAACCACAGCAGTAGGGCCGCCCATCTTTCATGATGTAGCGCTGCCCACCTAGCATTGTTTCACACTCAAAACAGGCAAAGTGCTTCATGTGCCAATAGCGACCTTCTGCTTCAGTGCACTCATCAGCCAAGATGATCTTAAGGGAAATATAAATAGCGTTTTTAGTGTTTTGGAGAACTGTGGTTAACTCTAAATCTCAAACAATAGTGGATTATGCTGCTACTTCTGCAACTCACCTCGTCACAAGATGAGCAACGTGGTTTGAGAAGCTCAGCATGATGTCTTCCACAGAGGATCTTGCCATTTTGGTAGAAATATATCAGATCCACAAGCAGCTCTTGACACGTAGCACACACAAAGCATGCTGGGTGCCAGCAGGGACTTGGTCCTGCTCTGGAGGCAAAAATTGCCATCTCCCCTCCATTGATGCCTCCGCTACACTAACGGGCAGCAACAACAGATAATCCATTAGTTTTATATTTCAGGCAGAGCACATTAATAAACCTTGAGGCTGAACTGTGGAGATAAAAAAAGACAACTGTCTGACTGCATCACACTTATTATGGTCATTTGCTCAGTGCCACATGAGGAACGCAACATAAAGAGAAGAGATTATGTGATAGATATCTATTCAAAAACATCACATCTGTGGATGTTTTATTTAAGACTAAGAGGGCCAAACAACAGGTGATCCTACTATAAGCCCTAAAAGAATATGATCTATTTAGAATAGATCAGTAAATCCCACAGTGATGACAATCAGCAGAAATACAGCAACAGTGGCTAACAGGGACACAATACAATTGGATCTTTTCAAGGCAACACAAACACAGCTTGTTATTGAAAACTGTATTTGTATTTGTAATGACCCACTGTTTATTCCCACTAAATAAAACTTAAATGTTTTATTAATGTTGGAGCACAATTACAGGCTTAAAGTAAAAGGATTAATTACATAATTACCATAATTATGTTCCAAATGAAGATTATGGTTTAAAAACTAAATAAAACATGCTGTCTGTTTCCACCAGCAGCTATCTTGTTTTAGTTGGAAAGATATCGATTATTCATTGGGTGTCATTGATAAACTGCGCAGTATTTTTGTCCTGTCCAGACCTTGGTCCTAAGGTCCTGTATGACCCCACAGAGACTGTCAAAACATGTCTGAACATGCAATCAAAAGTCTTTTTTTATAACCTAGCAGAGCTATGAGACACCTTAAGGTCATAGCTCTAGGACAGCATGCCCAGCTGTTAACCATTATTACCAGGGTGCAGGGGCCTTGGAAACGGGGGTGTTGTGTGTCTCTGGGAATTACAGCATCAGGAAACTAAAGTCTGACAAAGTGTGTGTGAATGTGTATGTTTTTTGCAATACTTCAGCATGTGAGGAATGTTTGCATCGGTCTATGTATGTGCTTGTGTGGGCAAGTGAGAATATGTATGTCCTGTGTGTGTGTGTGTGTGTGTGTGTGTTTATCAGTTCAGTAAGTGTGACCTTGCATCCGTGTGTTAGCATCTGTTTTTGAATGTTGACAGACTTCATCTGCCTGGCTGCTGGAACTAACATGGCTGGTCTGCTCTCCCTTGATGCCTGGCAGAGGATGTGGTTTACTCCGCGGTCGGGGATGAATTTGCCGGAAGCCACATAACACTAATATTTATGTTTGTTCCATGGAAAGGACATTTTTGAGAAATATGATCAAGGCCAGCTTGATTGGTACTGAATGTTTTGTTTAAAATACCATCACTAACTCAAACATAGGAAACAGTTCACTGCACTGATTTTAAACTTGGCTCCTTAGGTTCTAGTTTGCACATTTACATAAACTTCCCTAGATTAAAATATCTCTCTACTTCTAGCTGAAAAATGCCTCCGGATGACATCACTTGGAGGAACCTTCAATTCAGATTATGTTGACATCAGATGACATCATTTGAACTCCTAATGAGGAAAAACTCCTCCTAGTGATGTCATCTGGAGGAGTTTTTCAGCTAGAAACTGAGAAATGTTCAATACAGGGAAGTCAGAGGGATGTTTAAAAAACACTACTGTACATTTTCACCCGAAACTAAAGTGCTTTGATAATTGCTTTTAGTGTTGTTTTTTCATAGCTCAGCTTCAACCACGACATAAAAGCATAGTTTAGATGTTTCTGATTTCCAATAACAAATACCAGACATACAATACACCTCAAAAAACCCTTGTCCTTTCAACAGAAACTTGACAACTCTCACCAGAGATGGCCCTGAAACTAGTATTGGGCTCGATATAATTATACTAATGTATGTGAAATTATCTGGCACATAAAGTATTTGTTTGGGAAATGCAGGTTTTAAAAAAATCTAGACAATAAAATCCTTAGTCTGTTATTGGGGGAAGGAAATTGGTTGAATTCCTTAGGAGGAACTTGCTTCTCCAGTTGGCCTGAGCATGAGCCTCCCAATTTCCCTGCTTCCTCTCTCACCCTAATGAGAAGGTTTATGTCCGTGATTAAAACCACTGAATTAGCCAATCAGGATAAAGCCTCGAGGTGCCACAAAAGCTGGGACGGGACAGTGGGTGTTGGTTACTTGTAACTTAAGACGCACCAACTGGCTTCGTAGTTTACCTTGTGGCTACTGTATGTGAGCACCAAATCATAAAAGTGGTGTTCGTGGGTGCATATGCATGAATTACATTTTCACAGCGGGTGTGTTGCAAAGCTCGAGGCAGGATCTTGGGTGTTCCTCTCCCAAGTGCTTCTCTTTTCCTCTGGGCACTGAACATTTGCAGCTCCCTCTTTTCCTCCTCCGTAAGAGTGTGGCAGTAACGCACCTGGTAAAAGAAATGATCAATTTTTTAAAAAGACAACTGAGAAGTTAACAAAAGATAAAGCTATTTAGAATCGATTTATAGCTAAAACTAGTTCCGAGGGGAAAGCAAAATGGCACATGAAATACACCCAGCTATTACTGCAGATGGCTCTACTTTCATCTCTTGCATGCAGCTTTAGGGAAGTGTATGACACACAGTCCATATATGGCTGTAAAAGGGTTTAATTGCAGCTAATTCCCCTCAAGGCTGCATTGAAAGGATGGCGTGAGCGATACACAAACCCTTCCTCTGTGTTTAGAGATGGTGATGAAGGCCCCAGATAAAAGACCAAGACTATCCTAACAACCAGCTCAGTTGTTCTCTAAACAACAGTAAATGATGCCGGTGTGTGTGTGTGTGCGCTCATACACACATGCACTGTCTGTCCCTTTCATGCACACACATAATGCGCTCATCCTTCCTAACCACAGTTACGCAAGGAATCCCCCTGCGGTTTGCCTCCTCAACCATCAGGTCTGCTGACAAACATCATAAAACCACCGAGTTAAATACTCTGCGTTTGTGTGCATTTATGTTTGTGTTTGTGTGTTTGTGCTGAGTGCACCTATTGTGTATCTTCCATTAGGTGGCCACTGTCTGGCTGTAGCCCCCCCTGTCCTTCCCCTGTGGTGATAACCCCTCCACTATATCTGCTAATGTAATCTCTGTTAACACAGATGTGAAAGGAGGCTGGTTTGCGCACCGTAAAGCCATTTTGCAGAAGAGGCTGGCATGTGGTTTACTGTCACAGGACAGATCTTTCTGTCAAATGCTTGAGGGAATGTGGTCATTGTTTTAGTTTTCCTAGAAAAAGCTAAGCTTTACTCAGCTGCAGGGTTTAGTTCATTTACAGCCTGGTATTGTCTGATATTTTTCACCGGTAATAACATCCCAAATTCTTCCAACACCTTGTTGTGATTTTTTTAATTTTAATTTTTATTTTTTTACTTAGACTACATTAAACAAAAGGAGACTTTTTTGACTGCTGTCTAAGTAACCAACCTACCATAAATTTGGCCCCAATTTTATTACATTAGATTACATAAGTAAATGTAATTTATCAAATGTTTTAACAAGACAATAAGCTAGCTCAGTAATTTAGAGACGATATTTAGTCTGAAAGGTTCATTAGCCTAATTTCAGTTTAGGCTAAGTTTTAACAGGACTGTATGATGACTTCATACAGTCCTTTTAAAACTGCTTCAGATTAGTTTTATTTTCTTCTGGAATATTTGTGGTTAAATTTTCTATTTTTTTTGACTAGTTGAAGTGAATACTTAAATTACTGCTAGCATGAAAACAACCCTGTCCTGCTCTGCTATGCTCTTCTAACATCTGATTTGCTCCACCATACTCTGCTCAGCCCTGTAAGAATTAGTCAATGATAGTCAAGCAGAAACCATGAAATTCTCTGATTGGATAGAAGCTTCCCAAAAACCTCCACTAAAAAGTGAGTATCTCTGCCCTCCTGCCAGAGCTGTTTTTAGAAACTGACTTCTCCACAATAACATTTTAGAGCATATTTCTACTAAAAAATATTTGGGAAAAAAAGGACTAAAGACCATTTCCCTTTCTCTCACAGACTCTCTCTCTCATTATCTACCTCGTTGTCATGTGGTGGCAGCTGGTAGAGGAGCTGTCGGATTCTGTGCTTTTCTCCGGGGCTGTTGACGTATGGCACCTTGTCCTCTGGTAGACAGCAGAAATACATCTGGACCTGAGGATAGAGAAAAATGATAATGCATCGCATTATTCCAGTGTCGGCCTTGTTTTATGTACATGTAGAATTTCATGACTTACACTTGTTTAAAAGACTAAACAATTCCACATTGCAATGTTTTATGTAGTATTTAGTGCACACAAACAAGTGTCAGCCAAGCATCAATATGCTTAAGGGGAAGAGATGTGGAAAGAGCAGAAGCGGAGAGGACGAATTTCACTTGAGAATAACTGCTGCTGTGTATATTCTTCATTTGTGAACCTGCAGAACAAACATCCATCTCCATCCAGTCACTGTCACCAGACTGTGAAATCTCTCCTCACACAGGGGCCAGAGACAGAAAAGGTCCAAGCTAGCTTAGGCCAGTGGTCCCCCACAGGGAAAACGTGGACCAAATTGTTTGTCAGTGTGAATTTTAATGAAAGCATATGCAAGACCATAAACAGTCATTTGACTCCGTGAAGAGCTGAACCCGTGTATTTTACATACACATCCATTGCCAGATGTTAGGCATGCGGCACTAATCCATTAGTCTGACACAGAAGAGAAGGTCTGCACACAGCCTTACTTTTATAAGTTAAACCCCATTCAGCAACATCAAACTTAAATGTGCCTCTTTTAACCCTGGGTTCTACTTGTGAGTTTCCAATTCATACAAATGGAAATAATAGTGTATCCTAAGAGATACAAGTATGAAGAAAAAAAAAAGGTTTTAATGTGTTCAAAAGGCTGTGACACACCAACCCAGCAGCAAAGAACTGGACCAACTGCTGCATCGGCTCATGTTGACTTTTGTCTGGGCCAACAAGTGGCACACTCTGCACAGACAACAATCGACAAATGTAGCGCGCACCAGCTGCTAGATCTTGGACCAAGACAAACTCTTAGCAACGCAGCATGTCGCAAGTGGGACTGACGCCAATTTAGCACACTGAATGATCTAAATACCGACAGTGGTCTGACTAATGCAGACTAGGCAGATTGTAGTTCTACCTGCTCAGGCCTTAGTCCTGGTGGCACCCATGTGTACTCCTCTAACGCACAGCCAGAGTCATCATCTGAGGTGGAGCTCCTCTGAAAGCCCACGGATATCTTTCCCATTTTCCCACCAGCACAAGCTTCCATGTCTGGGCCTCGGGGAGAAGGACGCTCCCCTCTCTCACTGCGCTCCAGATTCATTATACACGGGCGCTGTGAACAAAAAGAAGGAGGATTTAGGAATCACATTTACAGAGCCCTGACTTTCATTTTGATTTACCTTCCTAGCCCTCTTCTGTTTACCTCATACATCTTCTTAATTATACCTAATGCTCCGGATTTTAGTTTCTCACTTCTTGTCACCGATTGGCTGGGATACTGCTGATCTAGGACTTTATTTGGCACTTACTGTAAATTCCTCCGCATTTTCGTAATTAGTTTTAATCTGTGATCTTTCTCAACAAGATAATTGGTTTTATCCCAGCAGTGACTTTTAGTTTTACAGCTTTTGTTATCGTCTCAGGGAAAAAAGAAAAGAAAAAAAAAACAGAGGTGCAGAGTAGATGTTCCCTTAACAACCACCATTACACCAACACCCACTTGGTCTTAAAATAACACTTTTCATGAGCCAAGAGCAATGACCTTTGAACCCTATCATTTAATGGATTTACTTCTTTTTCAACGTAAGTTCCATGACGGGTTTCTTTTAACAGTTTTTTTTTTTTGTCCATCATCACAAATCCAAACTCTTGAGTTACACTCAAGATTAAACAGTATAATAGTTTCCATCCCATTAGTATAGTATGTCATACTTCCTTTGTTTATCCATTACAAAATCGAGTTTGATAAAGTGCCCAAAATACTCCAACATCAATCGGGGCAAACTTAAAATGATATACAATGGAAATTGTATATATATACTTTATCAGCATGCTGTAGTTACAACGCATTCAATAACCACACATGCAAGACACATGAAGATAAAACCAAAGTAATATTTAGGCATTAAACATAATTTAACCGATATCTCCAGATGATATCCTCTGTACTACAAAGTAGCGAAGAGTGCGAAACATGTAAATTGGCGTAGCCATTAAACAATATGCGCAGGAAAACAATGCGTAAATGCTGAACAAGAAAACACAAAATACACCACACCAAAACTCAAAGTGGAGTCAAATGTGCATCCACTCAGCCTGAATTTACTGTCAGCAGCAAGTCATACTTTTTTCCTTGTTGATCCATCTGTTATCAGCTTGTAAAAATAGTTACATGAAGAGGAATTAATCATTCTTGTCATAGTGTCCTCCCCGCCTTCAGCAGTAGCTCTCTTATCAAAGCGTCCACGTTCTTCTGAGCCCTCTCATCCTGATAGCAACAGTGCTTTGGTCTGAAGGTGCTGAAAATCCACGGTGATCTGCCCTACTCTGCTGTGCCTCTTTGACATGCAAATCTGTACCAGAATGGATCTTGTTTGGGTAAAAACAGACCGTAACTTCACACAGGCCCTTTCAAACTCTATGTAGATTAGATCTTTTACACAAAAACAGCACCATCAGGGGCATTAAGGTCACAATGGCTGCCAGTTACAGCACCAAAAGTTGGAGGACTTGTTGAACTGTCGAGTATTCAGTTGCTTCCTTCAGTGCTTGTGCCAAGTGATGGCCAGTTACTTTAAACATAAAACTGGCTTTAGTAGCGTCCAAAGTGATGTGCCCTGTTTACTGAGCGTTCAGGCATTTGTCTGCTTTTGAATGAAAAGCTACTAAATAAACAGTTATTCCCATTATCAATGAATAACGAGTAGTCACACATTCACAGCAAGGTTTTCAAGTAATAGTACAGATTGTTGTTTTATGTATTTACGCGTCACATTCTCACAAGAAATACGTACACAAAGTAAATATATATATTTATCACTTTTTTTACCCCCACCTTCTAAGTCAGCTGCAAATCACAATGCAAACACTGTCCGGAGACTGTGTTCTGTCCCATCCTGATCAAAAAGTCAAGTTCTTCATTCACCCTCAGGACTTCCCACACCTCAAACCCCAGTAACAAGAAGGTGGAAATATTAGCATTCTTGTTAACATACAGTTGAATAAAGCTTGGAGCCTCTAAACACTGGATTTGCAGATTAGGAGTGCTGTTAACAGCTCTTATCACAGGACAAAGGGCTATTTGAGTGATGCTTTGTTCTTCAGTGTCTAATCTATCAGATTTATGGTAGGACAGATAATATTATCACTCAAGCCTCTTTTGCTTTATCTCACCTAAGCTAGTTAAGACCAGTAAGTGGTGCAATTAGATGAAATCCTTTTTCTCCTAAGACTGTTTTGTGCAATTATATCATGAGCAATGGTTGTACGAATTTGTGCAGCTTAGAGACTAGGACTAAAGGGGCATTAGTTCTGTTTCAGCTGACCATGCTAATGCTGATATGATCTACCCAAGCAAAATCAATGCCAACATTTCCAATAATAGCAATGATGAGACTGTCTGTGGTAGCGATATGGTAGCAATATGTGATGTGGACAATTCAAGTAAACAATTTTGGAAAAGAATATCCGTAAAATATCAATGAAAGCAGAAAGTTATCATCGTCTTTTTTTCCCCCAACTAATCAATGTATTTGCACGAAATTCACAAATACATTTAATTCTATCATTAAGACAAAATAAAGCAGCAAATCCTGCTTTTGCAGATGCTGAGAGCAGCAAATGTTTGGCATTTTTGCTTGAAAATGACTAAAAAGATTAATGAACTGTCAGAACAATTTCTGCTTTTCCTCTCCTGCCTCTCATCCCAGTACCTCTTGGTAGCAAGAGGTGACTGCAGATTCCTGAGCCAACATACACAGCAACTCACATTTCACCATGTCACCTCTTGGCAGTAACACAATGGCTGTCTTTGTCAAAAACAAAAACAGAATGTCCGACTATTCCTCCTCTGAATTTCAGCTGCAGTGGAGACGTGACAGGTTAAGACACAGAGGGGGTTAAAAAGGGAAACTTGTTTGAAAAAGGCATTTAAAGAGTCACAACATTGGGTCTGTGCAAACACAGGCCAGATGTAGTCAGCCAACGGTGAACTGTGTAAGCCCCCCCCACCCCACCCCTTAACCAACACTTGTAAAGATACTCTCTCACTGAAGAATCTGTTTAATCAAATGTTATTTTTAAATGAACACAATTTAGGTGAACAAGTGTATTATATTGCATCTTTTAACAGTGTTAAACAGGTGTTACCTGCAGGAATGATTTACATCTATTGAGTACATTGAGTACTTGTTAGAACAAAAAAAAATATATAAAAAGAAATGTCATGGACCTTACTTTGAAAAAGAAGAAAAACCATTAAATGATGAGGTTCAAAGGCCGAGGTCATTGCTCTTTGGCTCATGAAAAGTGTTATTTTAAGACCAAGTGGGTGTCAGAGGGTACACAGGAGACTTAACACAGCTGGAGTGAGACCACCTGCACACAATCTCCTCCTTCCTACAAAAAGGACTAGACATACAGATATCAGATACAGAGCAACACACACACATGAAGGATCAACTCTCTGACACTCTGCACTTTAATCTGGAGCTAAGCTTGGCCATTCATTCTCTTCAGCTTGTTTTCAACACTTTTAACTAAGCAAATCCAGTGAACACAATCCAGTGCATGCTCGGTCTTCAACAAATCTATGTAATGGGGGAACTTTTTCCAAACATTTTCCATATTAGAGCTGCAAACGCACTCTTTATTCCACCAAATTCTTCTGCATTTACAAGTTTCAGCAGGTATACTCATCTACTTTCCCTCTTACCTCAAGGAAAAACATCTCTTTTTCCACTTCCACAGAAGGCTCTCATTCACGTCCACAATCCCCCAGTCACACAGAGCTCCAGCTCTATGCTCTACATGTCTGCAGCATCGAGCTCAACAGACCCAGGGTCTAATCAGGTCCAGATCTCAGTCTCAATCAGAAGGAATTCCCCCAAAGTCTAACAGCTTTTTTTTAAAAATCAGATGTGACGAAGGGAGGGGATGCAACTCTCACACCACCACAGAAGAGTCAACTCATTTAGGGACACAAAATTTTGGAATTCCAAAGAGAAAGAAAGGTGATGTCTCTATCTGGAGTGTTTCAGATCACTGTCGGTGTGTGGGAGTGAGTGGATGTGTGAGTGTGTGGCAGCCTAGCCTCATCGTCGGCCCCTCCCTCATTCCTCCCCTCCAGAGCAAATCGCCTGCCACTGCATTTAAATCACACACACTTCAGAGTCAACACCCCCTCCCCATCTCTATCTCAACCCTTCCTCCACCAGACTGACACCCAGGCCCTCCGCCCCAAATGTGGCCGCAGGATTTCTGAGAACCAGATGACAGGTCCATTATACCCTCACACTTTACTATTTCTCTTATTCTTTCTCCGTCTTACTTAAAACTTTTGCCACACAAGTGATTTTAACTTATAATTATGATCCACTCCATCTTAACACAAAGTTTGCAAGGTCGTCTGATACATATCATTTTATTTGCTTTATTATTGTCACATTCATAATATAGTCATGTGATCCATTTTTTATGTAAGCATATTTAGTTCTTGTGTGCCAACATACTACCACTGGACAAACTGGATTCTCTTTGTGCTTGGGAATAATTTACAAGCAGCTAAGGATTTTTTTATTATATAAGTGAATGAGTGAGACATGAGGTCTCCCCTGTCCTACAGTAATTCCTCATATACAGCTATGGACAGATTATAAGGAAGGGACTTCCTTTGAACTTTCTAACTTTAAGATAATAACAATTTACACTAAGCCTGTTTATTAATTCAACCATGACTTCATCCCATTAAGGTGACGTGGCTTTCAAACAGCACTTCACTTCAGGAAACTCCTGACAATCTGGTGGAACTAGAAGTATGATATTTACAATGTGAAAATGCTGACACCTGCATTATTAACTTTAAAATATGAAAAGTGATGCTCAGAGTCTGGAAAAAAAAAATATATATATATATATATATATATATATAATTAATATATATATATATATATATATATATATATATATATATATATATATATATATATATATATATATATATGTAGTGCAGAAGAACAATCAGCATACAAAAAAGGATAAGTTACAAGAAATTTACTTGAAATTCTGCCCTGGGGAAGTTTGATGTGATTTATTCATACAAGCTCCGCACCATCCGTCATTGTGAAAGGCTGAAAAGCAGAAATGGCTTAATTTTAAACAGTCTTAAATGAGTAATGAGTTTACTTAATTGTCCACCAGACAAAGACGCCCTCTCCCCTGACAACCCAACAAAGTGTCTTGCAGAAAGGGCAACAGAGCTGTTTGTCACATGCCAAATTACCTGTTACAAATGAAATGACTCTGTTAGCAAGCTTGCTTAGAAGGGGGAAATAGAGCGAGGGGGTCTCTGTGTGCATACAGATAGGACTGTGTTATGCGCTTTGCCAACACGGCCTTCTTTCCTGGCATGGTGATGCATATTTGAAATTGAGAGAAAAGAGCTTGGCAGTCCAGTCATAGGATAAACCTTTCAGAAAAGCTCTCAAATCTACCAGGGGTCTCGCTGCTGATCTGCAAAAGCCACAGTGTGTTTAACCCTCAGAAAGATGTGCATTAGGTTTCCTGAGATATTTATCTCGAGATGGATTTCTAAAGCTCTGGAAATCGTATTCCAGGCAGAAGGGTAGTAATGGAAAAACATCTATTTTTGTGACAGACGAGTACTTAATTCAGATAACAAAAACACACAATGAGTGGGCATGGAATGCTCTGGCATCAATAGAGGACAGGTCTGAGGATGAGTGGCTGTATCCCAGACAATAGGCAGATATCAAGCATTCAAACTGGGCCTGGGCTTGTGGCCAGGGACCCATGGTTCTTTAGAAAACACAAGAGGACAGTTGACCTTGCTGTCTCCTCTGCTTCCACTCAGAGAAGAGGAAAGGGTGCAACAGAGCACAAAACTTCTGAAATTCCGTATAAGTGAGTGCTATTGTTCAAGTCGTAGGTGTCATTTGTATAGCCTTTTAAGCCAAAGAACATAATGGAGAGGGCTGTTTGAGTTTTACGAAAACCAGAACTTTCTGACACAAAACACACAAAGAAAGACAATGTTGCCCTGTACACAACATCAAACACAATGTGATTATTGCGTAGATTCCTCCCTCCACAATATAAACAGGGTTTTTAATGGATCTTAGCTTTTATAGGGCAAAGAAATCGTGTATCAGCCCTGCGCAAAGCGAATGGATACGTGCTAAATGGATGAAGCCCTGGTCTTATTCACATGTCTGAGGGTGATGAGCAGAAACTAACTAATGGAGGGTTTATGCAGTGACTTTTGACCCCAGAGCTTACAACTACAAACCAATGGTACACAAATACAATCCTCAACAACACGACTTCACATGTGATATTTTCAGTTTTGGCAACTGGCAGGAGCCTGGTGTTATTTAACCTCATATCTCTTTTTCACGAGCAGCTTGACAAGACTTTAAATGAAAATTAGTTATTCAGAATACAAATTTAAAAGCCACCTCTTGTTCTGAATTCTTCCCTAAAAGTTAAGGCTGACATTTAGTATTGTTAGTGGCCCAAAATAACCCTAAAACACACTGAAGTCAGCAACAATTTGTACAGAAATCTTTTGATCAAAGCAAATTTCTTTCCTTGGCAAAAGCTTTGGACAAGGTTCAGACAAGATCTAGTGGCATTTTCTGTACTTGAAATCCAAGACCAAGTCTAGACTACACGCTCAGTGCACACACATATTCTCTTAAACGCACCCGGCACACTTACCCACTCCTTCTGGCAGGACATTTCACCTATCTATTGGAACAGAACTCGACTGGTAATGTGTCCTTATTTTAACCTTTATCATGCTGAACAGACAGGCTCTTTTCCAGCAAGGCTGTGCTTCTTTTTCATTAACATCAGTCCTTCACACCTAGACTGTAACACCAGCACTGCTTGTCATCCCCAGAAGGCAAGAAGGGGCTTAACTGATCTCTCAGAATGCAAATATCATGAGAGACACCCCTGTGGTTGTTCAAAACAGAAATCAACAAGGACAGTGACTTGTCCCAACATGCTGCAGGACAGTTTGTCATAAAAAGGCAAACTCAAACTGAGCGTGAAGACAATTCCTTAAGTTAAAGTAGCATAAAGTGCAAATGCAAGGTGAAATGTACAAGATTGTGCAAATAGGCACAGGTTTAAAATCAACAGAGACTCTGAAGACGAGAGATGATTCTGTGAAAATAAGTTATTATATTTAAGGGTAACTTTCAGTCCTAATCCATGATTATATAGTGCTATTGAAGAAGTCAAGCAAATAACAACATGCTGTAAGTCGCCTAAAAAAAAAAATATATATATATATATATATATATATATATATATAAAATGTATAAAATGGCAGAGGAGGTAGCACAAATAATGGAAAAACACCAGGCCAATCACTGCATGTGGTGGCTGCATCCGTCACTTCTCAGTTTCCCGAAGGTCACGGAACGTGTTGCATGCAGAGCCCTCAGTTCTGACCTCTAAAGTGCATGTGTGTGTGTGTGTGTGTGTGTGTGTGTGTGTGTGTGTGTGTGTGTGTGTGTGTGTGTTGACAATCTGCCAAGCACTTCATTTGAAGCGTACTGCCGCCTTAGCAAGTCGTTCAGCTATGTTCTGCTCAGTGATGAAAAAGAGTGATAGCTACTAGAAAAATACTGAAAAAGCTCCTAACACAACAAATAACACTGGTGAACCATAGCTGACAAGCCCAGACAAATGTAACACTATGGGGGAACTTCAAGTGAAACTTGATTTTCTAATGAAACCTGCCCTTTAGCAATGTCCAGCTTACAGTACACCGGCCATATGCACAGATGCCATACACCATATGCAAACAAACCAGCTTACACACATATCCAATTCACAAAAACACCTCAGATCCACGTCTCAATTCGCATTCATTGTGATTCCAGAATTCAGCCTTGTTCAGCCCCATTCATGCTGACAGACACCCCTCAGCAGTCCTTCACACCTGGAAATGAATTTTTGGCCTTCGCTAACAAGGCCCGCCAGCTCAACTTGCTGCTGCATATCAGGTCTGTGAGTGGAAGTGCTGCGGTCTCGCCAGAGTGTGATCAAGGTCTCTACTCGTAAAACCCTCTGCTGAAATTTGTTAACCACTGCAGGGTGTTACCTACACGGCTCTGGGACAATAGGAGCAGCAATAAATGTGCTGTAAAATTCAGGAAGTTGTCAAGTTACTTGGAAAAGAGCTACGGTAGGGATTGGGAAGCAAACTTTTTGGGAATAGCAAAGTTGGGTGGTCATCCCTTTGGCCAGGATAAAATTTCTCAACAGCTATTGGATAGATTTCTATAGACACTTAAGGTACCCAGAGGAAGCTTTGTGATGATTTCTCCTTTTTTAGCACCACCAGCTGATCCAAATAGCCATTTTCCATTGAAACATCTACTAGGTGGTGTACCACAAAAGTTTGTACAAACATTTGTGGTTCACACTCATTCTCTTCCATAATGGTAGGTGTGTTTTTCTGAATAAATAATTGCAAGAAAAATAGTTAAAAATATGCTCTTTCAATGCAGCTACTGTTCAGCCTTACATGTGTATCCTGTCAGTCTTTATTGTGCTCTCAATTCTGTCTATATCCCTGCATATGTAGCCAATTATTCTGACATTCAAGTGGATTTTCTGTAAATCCCTTCACTACTCAGAGGCTGATTGGTGTCGGTTGATGAATTATGCTGTTTCAGGGCTAAACGGGCTTGTCGAAAACAGTATAAAGGCTTCTCCCCTACATGTCAACAGGTATGTTATTCATTATAATCATTATATTTCATGATTTGGCAGAGCTGACTTCATTTAAACTGCTTAATACATGTCATTACTTGAAACTGACTGCATGCATAGATGTCCCTGTAGGGTAAAATGTTTTACCATGGATACAAACAGTTCCATCAGAACACAGAGGTTAGATATCGTTTGTGGTAAAATATGACAGATGATGGATGATGAAATATATTACTCTGCATTTTGAAATTATGGTATAAAAAGGTCTCAAGTAATAAATTAATGTTCTTAACTTATGCTACATTCAAGCAGCAGGCTGGGCTCCAGATTTATTTTTAATACTGCAACATGTGACAAGTCACACACTCCTCTACTGACATCCTCAGACTCGCGCTGTTAATAATAAACAATACAGCTTGGGAGCAGTGTACACAATGTTCTTCCTACTGTGGTTATATGTATTTTCGTCCAGCACATTGAGGGGTTGGTGAAATGAATTCTTATTTATTTATTTTTTTGTTATATTTTGCCAGGCAACAAAAGCTTGCAGTCAACTGGAGCTTAAATAGGCTGCTACATTCAGCTGAATTACTCTAAACTTAGCCAAGTGTGACAATACTTTACAACAGCAGTTTGCATGAAATAAGACAGAATTTTCAAACATGCCCATCAGTTTTATGAGAAATTGGGATTTAATGTTAGAAAAACCACAGAAACACCCATAGATAATACCTGTTTGAAAACTATAGAAGCCCATTATCATTATAGTGCTGTGTGTATAAAAGAGACAGGAGATAAAAGAGACTTTTGCGCCCCATTAAATAGTAATTTGATGTTGTTAAGTGATGCATTCCTTGTTTAATAAAAGCCAGAGGTCACTGTAACCAGTGCAGTGTGTATGTGTTTCAAGTGTCTTAATAAAAGCAAAGGCTTTGGCGATCGAATTGCCTATTACAAAAAGTGTGGGTCAAAAGTATCCTCTGGAGAAGTGAAATAACAGGCAGGTATTTATAACTGGAACAGAGGCGCACAAGCAAAAGAGTTTAAAATCACTTCAATTAGATTATAGAGAAAGCACAAGATTCATGATGAGGAGACTGATGTAAGACCTAGAAAGTGAAATAATTTGAATAAAATATAAATGGTTTAATATTCCAGCTGTTCTTTTATGAAAAAAGACGTACTGAGTTACACATCTAAGGCTGTCAGATAACTATAAAACATAAGAAACCAGTTTCTCTTGTTACTCCTAAATAACAGTGACACACTCTTTGCCTGGTACAAATAAACTTGTATATTTTAATTGGCATCCAAAATGCTTTCACTGATCTAAGAATGATGCAACTAGGATACTGCCATTACGTAAAGTCCCACCATCAATCTAGGTATGCATCTGATTGATTTACAGAGCATTTGAGCCAAAAGCAACAGATCAAGGTATATATGTAAGCGCTGAACTAAATACATTTTAAAAAAGGAAGAGGCAAATATAAAAAAATGCAAAATGTGATGACATATCATGCAAGACTAGGGGGAACATTGCATCACATTTAATTTGGAAAAGATGTTTGTGTGGGTATGCGTGATTGTGTGTGTGAATGAACCTCCCCTCCCCTTTAGTTTTGTATAGGATATAGATGTAGGCTGCGGATTGGGGTTGTGTATACAAGGCTTAATGACAGGATCCTGGAGGGATGGCACATCAGTCAAGCAGAACAGACAAACACACATTTATACATAAAAACAAACACATAAACCGGTTATGCATTACACAAGCAACAGCCTCACTTTCCCATAATTTAGATTTTGGAAACAAATCAAGTGCTGGGAACAGAGTATTTGACCAAGTGTCTGTCAAATTTGGGCTGCAGGTTGCCCTACATTGGCTGGCACAGTACTCAAGTGTGTGTGTGTGTGTGTGTGTGTGTGTGTGTGTGTGTGTGTGTGTGTGTGTGTGTGTGTGTGTGTGTGTGTGTGTGTGTGTGTGTGTGTGTGTGTGTATTTCCAAGTTGGTGGGTAAACCACACAGCCGTTGGTTGCACAGCATGTTCCCAAGGTGCTTTGTGTTTAGCTGCGTTACTGAGCCAGCAATGAGAGAGAGTTTTTGAAAAGAGATAACAAGCCAGCTGAGTGATTATCAGCTGAGCTCAGCAAAAGGAAAGGTATGATTTTGGTGGTAGGTTTAGATGCCATAGAGGTGACAGATTTCGAGGCTACATGTTGTATGAAAGTTGCTTTGACGTCTGTGCTCAAATAAACCTGCTATCATAAGAAAAGTAGTGTGACTGGATGTCCCTCTCCCAGGGACTGTGGTTGAATTTGGCCAGGCAGCCGCTGTTCGCATTCCACACTGACCCCTGAGTAGCAGAGGATGTCTTACTTGCAGTCTCCCCTTCTCCTTGTCTTGTTATTCTCATATCCTCATTTGGCGTCTTAGTTAATTCAGACCTACCTGACAGTTCTGACCAAAACCTTCTGCGTTTATTATCGGTCCAGCTCGGCGACAGGCTCAGCTCTCTAAACACACTGACGACTAATCTGCAACAGATGGGGGACAAATCGGGGAGGAAGTAGTATAAAAGGATATACAACATACCCTCTGAAACAAACGATAGGGTTTCAGCAAAGTTCCGAGCAAAGCTGGAGGAGGGTTGTAATGATGTGCTCAGAAGCTGCTCCCAAGGGCTTAACTGGACATATTACTCGAATATATAAGCTGTCCATCTGCAATTAAATGCCTAAAAGCCCCTTAGGAAGATTCCTGAGGGTCTTCACTGAAGGGAACACACACAGACACGACATGTGTGTATCATATAAATAAAACAAGCAAATGTGCATGGATGCATACATGTACAGAAACATACATACCTCGGATTTCATGAGTGGCTGGCTAGAGATAATGAACACCTTAGGCCCCCGTTTACGGTCTGGTTTTCGCAGTCTTTAGTGTAAACACAAAAGGCATTTATTTACTACCTCATTAATGCAAGTGGCAATTAAAGGTCCCCTTTCACAGGAGCAAACAAACAAACAAAAAAAAACGTATGGATCTCATAGCGCTCAAACCGTCAAATCACTGTTTGTATTGTTTTGGTGACGAGCACTTGGAAAGCCCCAAGCTTTCATCAGCTAACTACTACGGGTGCATATCTTCTACATCCTTCCCTCCATGGTAAGCTTGTCCTACCTGGAGGATATTTTGCTGCTTAGTTATAGGCACAGAGCATCAAAGCGGCGGGAGACTTGTTTAGGAACAAAGAAGTTATGTGAAAAAAACTCTCTCGTTAACATGACAACATTAATACGTTTTCAGTTTGCGTTGCCTTCGTGAAATTTCCGGCAGGGTTTGTACATGCGCAAATATAATTTAAACCTGCAAAATGCACCACTACGGTTATTAATCACTCTTGTTGTGGGCGAGAGCAGTGTGAATGCATGAAAACAGTTAAGTTGAAGGGCGAATAAACTGCAAACGGAGCTAGAAAACGCAAACTTCTCCATGGAGTTGACCCATTTCTGTCTTTTTGGTTACTTTGATAAATATGCTGTACTTTTTTTTAACCCACTCTCATTTATACAAGCCACTTCCTGACTCTGGGTGGCATCAGATTGGCTGGAGCCATTTCCCCTCTGGATGAATTAAAAGGCTGGTATTCCTCTGGGATGGTGTGAGGCTACATTGAGATACAGTTGCAGATAGGGAACATCCCCAAAGACCTCTGCAGCGGCAAATGACCACCCAACAGCTAAAAGGTTTATATTTCCTCAAAGACATTTCTTCCTAAAATTGTGCAGCATACATTTATCGCAAAGGTCTACATCATCTTCTTCTGTTTATTTGTGTATTTATTTATATAGCAGTTTGACAATGATTATTCCATTGAAAAAAAACAAAGATATAGATTCACTACAACATTCTCTGGCATAAGGCCTCGTGCATATTGAAAGAGATACTGAGAGTTAAAATGATTAAAAACAAGAAGGGAGTGAGGGAGAATAAGAAAGCAAAAGGAGCAGACTGTCTCTGATTGGGTTTAAGTTGAGACATTCAGCGCAGGGCTTCGTGTTAGCCTCAGGAGCACAGTGTCCAACACAGGAGAACACATGAGACCAATTTAGAGGGAAAAGCCAGGAGCTAAGTCAAGTTGGATGCACACAGCCAAACAATGATCCTCTGAACACATACAAAAGATCTTCCCATGTTAGTCAACAATGATCATTATTGTAAAGTTGGTTAAATGCAACTAGTTTGAGCAATTTCTGTGACAATATCTCCTTCACTAGTGAAATATGTATTTCCAACATGGCAACTCTTCTCATGTGTTCTGGTGATTTACCATTAACGAATAGATTCAGAAGGGATCCTCCTTTAAATAAAGTCAAAACATGAAACCACCAAAGAACAACAACTGTGAAACAAGATCACCAAAAATCGGACTTCAAAACAAACCAGAATCCCTTCTGGAGACCTTTTATGTTTTTCCCAATCAAAAACAAAAAGGAAAGCTATCATTTGTGTTCTCCCTCAGGGTGGTCATTTAACTGGGAATAATTACGTGGTTGTTGTGCAACGGTCTTGTCTTCCTATACATCTGTACTGTTTACCTTTACTTGAGCTTTAAAGCTTTTTAATCATTATCATCTAATAATCATCACCTTTAATGTCTCCATAACAACTGTGGCTGGCGACTGGCAGTGTCTGGGCAGGTGTGTGAATCTGTGTGTGTGAGTGGCTTTAATCATCATCAAATAGAGCTGTGTATATAGGTAATTAAGTTGGTGCCAAATCGACTCTCACTCGCAGGCACGAGTCAGGAACTCCCAACAACAGTTGAGTTTTGCAGCGCTTTGCAAGTGCTGCGGGCAACTTTATTTTAGCTCAGCTGCAAGTTTTAACATAGAAACGAGAGCAGCTCCCCACTCTGAGTCCATTACTCAGCGTCTGATGTTCCTCTAAGCCCTAGATTATGTTTCCTCCCCACAAGCTGACCATAATATCAGGCTTGTGGAGCCAATGCGACCTGCAGGGTTTGGTCTGAAACCACTCAGTGAATACAAGGATCACGACTAGTGTTCGTAGATCAAGGACTGCCGCCTCCTCGTACACACACCAACATGCACACACATTTACACACCGCACTCATCACCTCCCTCAGCATATCAGCTTAGCAGTGTTTCATGACCACTGTAAGGAACATGTACAGTGCAAAATTTCCATTCAACGTGAAAAATAAAACAGAGCTGAAAACAGCAATTTCTCACATTGACTGTTTTCCATTTAATGTTGGGCATTTTGTTCTTATTAGATGAGCTACAGGATTAATGGTTGAGTTTAGCACTTTTTGCAGAGGTTAATACTGCTGACCACTCTTAATCCTGTGCGGTACCTATGTAAAATTAAGATTCTTAGCTTGAGATTTATTTTGGTTCTTCTAATAATAAAATAATTCGGTTCCAACTACGGGGGAAAGCTGCTTGGCAAGCATATGTGTGAGGGTGTGTTTTCAGAAGATTTGAATGATTTACACAAACCCACACTCCATTAATTCCAGTATGGCAGCACAAACTTGCCTGTGTGATGGTCCGAGTTATTAGGGCGCACAAACAGAACAGTGTTGACTTACTAATAGATGAAGGTCTGACACACATAGCTACACAAACACACACACACTTTTTATATTTATGTTTATGTTTCCTATTGGTTTTGTTTATTTCATCTGATGTCAATCTGTGTTCCAACTCAAACATTGGGACACAGGAAAGAGTGAATGCTGCTTGACCCCAATGAACCGAAATCAGCCTAAGGTAAACCATCCTAAAAGTATACACCCTAGTTTAGAACAATAACAGCATGCAGTGAAACTGTCAGAAACTGCTCTAAAACACTATATTGAATATTGATGGGGACGACAAAGCTAACCAATGGTTTTCATTGCCTGCAA
This sequence comes from Channa argus, assembly GCF_033026475.1. NCBI lineage: Eukaryota > Metazoa > Chordata > Actinopteri > Anabantiformes > Channidae > Channa > Channa argus. The sequence goes on along the minus strand of NC_090217.1, from coordinate 11,036,390 downwards.
AATTTTTCATAAATCTCTCTAGTTTCAAACAACAACAACAAAAAAGTGAAAACCAGCACATCTCGAGCTCTTCGAGTTTTACCACTGTGATCAGATGAGGTGTTTAAGTCTGGGTGCCAATGACTCTAAATCCAGAACACACTTGGTCGCTGAGCAAAAGGTTTTTCCAGGAGAGTGTCCAACAATATCAAAACAATCTCCAGGCTGGATTTCCTCTCTGGCACTTAAACTTCACTGGAGAATGAGAATCTTTCTCAGCATTGCATGAGAGAAAGCCAAGTACTGTAGGATGAAGCCTCATGCTTTTAATCTGAAGGTACACTTTTGAGAAATGAGCCTGTCGATTTAAAACCTGCATCCATAAAGTCAGCAAGCCCTTAAAAAGGTATCAAACCAATCAGTCAAGGGTGCATTCATAATCTTTACACTTCTGCTGCCAAAGCGACACTTAGCACTACACGTCCAGTGAAAGGTCATCTCCCCGTGATCTACTTCCTCTGCTACAACATTTTCCTCCTCTTCTGAATTTGAAGTTTAAACAAAATCAACCTTTGTATCCTGCTTTTATTATTGCATTCCTAGCTAAACCCTTCAATCAAACTGGGCCTGTAATTGTTTAGACGTTTGGGAAATACTTTTATTTGCTCCATTATGGACAATTATAGTGAGAATAGTAATTACTTTTATATTTGTCCATTAAACACAAAGATGCAGACAGCAGCTACCTTGACATATAGCACAACATTGGCACAAAAACAAGAATAGAACTAATTTTATTAGATAAGAAATAATACAAAGTCAAATATAAAGCTACTGCTAGCTGCAGATTGCCGTGTGACAAACACTGGAAACAGCCTGTTTCTATGCACAATGATCAAAATCCTCCTACTGGCACATGTAAAGCTCACTTTATGTCAAGTTATACCTTATGTGTTTGTTTGTGCAAAAACAAAATGTTAAACTTTGTGGTTGGTTACTGTATTGGCTGGGCTTGCGAACAGGGTGGTCGCTGTGACGGCAAGTCTCAAGGCTTATGACAAAATCAGCAAGATATAAAATGCTTGTGAACTTTACTGCAGTTGAGCACAGTTAAACCGATGTGCAGTACTAAAGATAAACCACTCAACTGCTGGCTGTAGCTTCGTGTTTAGCATATGGTCGTTAAAAAGCCAGAACGTGGACCTATACTCATTCTACTGCTGCAGCTGCAACCACCATGGATGATAGCATAAGAGGCACAGAGAGCTTAGCCTCCATTAAATGCACAGAACCATTGGTATGTCCAGTGGTGGTCAGTGGTCGAGCCAAACATACCAATCATTTCAGCTATTGCCTGACTTGACTCTCCCATGTGGTCCAAATGGCTGACCAATTAACAGCAGCTTAACCCTTAAGCCCAAACACCTATCCCCTCTCTCTCTCTCGCTCTCACACACACACACACAAAGTAACAGACATGCAGATCCAGGAGAACCCAGTACCACACACAGGCAAGGAAATACACACACACACACACACAGATACATACTCATTAACAAAGGCTTAGCATTACAGAGTGTACACCCCCAGCAAAGTGTAGCATAGTCTGGCTGACTCACCTCCCACAAAGCGGGAATACACCTCAGTCACCTGATCCTCAGCTGTTCTGATCCTGGATCAGTTAACTACAGAGCAGTTAGTTTCCTGTCCAGTGACTGCAAGTCTGCAGGAAAACTCCACAAGGCAGAGAGCACGTATAAGGTGGAAAAAAACTGCACTTCAAAATATCTCCAGTAACCTATAAAGCTTGTGAATGCAGCTATCTTAAATCAGAATAAAGAAATGTTTGAAATCAAAGCCTTTAGTAGAGCTTGGAAATTAGAAAACCCTCCACAGTATAGCCTTAACATAGACACACAAGGAGCTCCAAAAGCCTGCTGCTCTCACTGCAGCACCTTCACAAATCTCTCTCACCACTAGGTGCCCCCACTGGCTTCACTGCCGATCGCACTGCAAGAAAAGGTCCATCCTTAACAGCCAGGACTGCTATTGCTGTTCAAATATTTTAATTAATGCAAGAAATTTGGTGCAAAGGATAAGACTATAAAAGAACAATATGTGCAGAATGGCGAAGAAAAAAAAACATGAACCAGTTTGACAGAGCTGAAAGAGAATAAATTAACACTGAAGTTTTTAGACCTGTGTCATAAGTAGATTCAAAACTGGGACAAAAAGCTTCCCTTGGTCAATTGTTCTATGTGGCTGAAGTGATGTGGCTTCACTTTGTAATTTTTCTGTGGATGTGGGCTGTGGTCTGTCAACAGTGATGTGATTCTGAACAGTATCAAAGAAACCGAGTGAGCTGTAAAAAGAGGGAAGAAAAGAGAAAAACGGGGACAGAGACCACCTGAGTGACAAGCAACAGCTGAGTCCACACATCTGGAGACCAAAATGCAACCCTCCATTTAGTGCGTCTTTACGCGCACACACTTTCCAAGTTAAACCCCCCGATTCAACCACACATTCACTTATTCTCTCGCCTCCTTCAGGGAAAGGGCAACAGAGCCTTATACAGCTAACTTTTCTCATTAATGCGGAGCCAAATTATTCTTACCCTTTATTGATGCAGGATTATTTTTTTTAAAAGAAAGGCAAACAGGCCTCTCTACAGTTGACGTGTAGTTTATACATCATCACAAATCTATTACAAATCCTAACAAATACACACAACTCTATGCAATTAAACAGCAAGGCTGCAATTTAGAGACAAGACCAATACTTCTGAGTCTAAACACACTCACCTCTCAGAGGCAACAACTTGGTCCGAGGTCGGGTTCGATTATTCCGTTTGTCAAAATGTAATCACGACTTTGGAGGCATCCGGGCTGACTGCAACCGACAAAACACAACTCTGTGCCGTTTCTGCTCCTGAATCACCTAAATGAATGTAGCCTTGAAGTGCATGATCGCTGGACAGAGAGAGAGAGAGAGAGAGACACGGAGAATGACGCACATCAGAGCGAAGCGCTGCGCACGTCTGGCAGCGAGTTAAAGCGTCGAGAAATAACATTAGCCCTGCTCTGCGCCCATTGGCTAAAACAAATGACGCTCCCCCTCCTCCTCAACATGTTTCTCTTTCTCCTTCTCGTACTGTTTACATCCATGACAGGGATTTATTCGTATATTTTCATATACGATCAAGTGCTAAGATATAAGGTTCTTATTTCAATCCAAGTGTTGAAAATATCAAGTACGCCACTGTAAACTCATTAGTCACTACCTGCAAGTGCCCACAGGAGTACAATATGCAGCTTGATAAAACATTTTATGAGTTCATGTTTCAGAAATTATATACGTGGTTACAAATTAGTTTCCATAATGATATCATAAGATGACTGAGGTCAGCAGAGGATCCCTCTGTTTAGAAAGGTTACTCTTCCCAAAGAATCCTTTGAAGACATAGATGAGTAAAAGTCTCCTGTTTACTTAAAAAAAAATAAAATAAAATAAAATAAAATTGTAATTAAAATTTTTTTTAAAGTACCAGAGTCCAGATTTATGGATCTGTTTGAATCGAATTTACATTCTTGGCTTTAGTGTCGGAGGATTGCTGTTTGAATGTCTGCACACTTGGCAGTGGGACACATGGAGCAGGTCAAACAGTATGGCCTATTGTGCCTGCCCGCCCCCACACAGCGAGGGGACCGTGGGTGCCCTCGTTCACCCTGCTGGCTGCTGGTTTGACAGTATCTGACAGCTTGATTTACAGCCTGCTTTTACATTACACATTTAGGCCTTTTACCTAAGCTTTTATCCAGACGGGGACCAACTGTGTGCTACTGTTAAACACCGGCAAAATAAGCTTCAACTCAAAGATTATCCAGCTTTGAGAATGAGCAGCGGTATGGCAACAGATGTAAACAAATATTTTATTTTTGCTTAGAAACACACAGTCTCAGCTTTATTTCTGCCTGTATGTGTCTGTATGACCGTGCAGCTACCACTCAATTGACCTGACGCAGGTCACTTCACGCACACATACAATACACACGCAGCTGCACACCTAAGGCACACACTGCTGAACTTTTTAGGGGGAAATCTGATCATCATCTGTGTCTTGATTGTTCTGTTTCCACCTGTTCCCCTCGCCTCGATCCAGAACATAGAGCCTGTCTCTGTGCTTCGCCTTGGCGCTTTGTGCTCGCACACAGGCATCTGTAACATTAATCCTATTTACAGCAGACACAGAGAGATGGAGAGGGGTATAAAAGGTAAGCCTATAGGCTTGCACATGCAGTCAGAGAGGAAGCAAGGATCATTGCAGCGTGGAGAGCACAAAAGGGGTCTCTGGGTCAGTAAATCCTGCCTCTGTCACCTTCTGGTGTGTGGAAAAGTGCAGTTGATGAAAGTGTCGGAGTCAGGCGCAGCTCGTTGTGCATTTCTGATCCTGTCTTTTATCTCCATCCTTTCTCTTCCCCTTTATGGAACACTGCTTTGAAAACTATCCAGATTGATGTGGGACTGCGCACTTTGTGATGGCGGCTTGGATGTCATGAGGAATGAAAGGCACTGCGTAGGGAGGTTATCTACCTATCAGTGTTTGTGGTGAAAGGCATTTTATCTGGACAAATTAAAGCTCATCTGTCATACTTGCCATATTTGGTGGATGGTGACAATTCAGTTATGATTCTGCTTCTCTGCTTACATTTAAGCAAAGCAAAAGCTTATGCAAGTGTTAGCTGGGACCAGGATATTATGTTTAGCAGTACTGGATGTCAACCAAAAAAAAAAAAAGAGGTACATGATTTCAAAACTTGTCTGAAAGTTGATATTTGGTCATTATAAAGGCTGGATAACCATATCAAGCGTATCATCAACATGACTAATGATTTTACGCATTTAAGTGAAAGTATGTCAGACAGAAGATTCACAACCAGCTGCGAAACCCACAAGCAAAGTGCTGCAAGTTCAGCTATTTGGCACCAAGGCAGTGGGATGCTAGTTAAAATTCAGCTAGAAGCTAAAATAATGGGGCATCAAGCAATCAGTGAACAACAAAAAGAAAGTTTCCTTTACTGGTCAGACCAACTGGGCCCCTTCTTTCTCTGACCCTGTATAACCCAGCTCCAAAACCAACAACCCCCTTTGTAAGAATGAGGTAAGTGGTTCCAGATTTGGCCTAAAGGAAAATTGTCAATCAAGCTGTGGGAATCTGAACTGTTTTGTAATCTGTCAGGTCGTCTCCACATCGTCATCTGAAGGACACAGTGAACAGAAATGTCAGAATTATTCTCATTGTTCTGTCTCACTAAAAATAAAGTTTATTTTTCTGTAAAACCCTTACTTTTTTGCATTGATTTATTTCCCATCAACTAGAAAAATCTTGTGGCTACTGTTAAGTCCATTCACCCACTGTCACTCATCATATCATCTTTCTTCCTTGTCATTTATCTGTCTGTCAATGTCATCTCTGTCATTACCATCGGCAGAATGGGGGCTTCACACTGTTATGGTTGTGCTGTCTTCAGACAAGTCAGTTCACTCAAGTCAGGGATGTATTGGTTACACGGAAGTTGTCAGTTTTTCAAAATCTGTTGCAAAAACTTGTTTTTGTTGGGAAGACTTTTCCCTGGAATAGGGAGAGCATTTTTACCAGTTGCATAACCTCATACTTCCAGTTGTCACTTTAAACAAATGCAGAACACTTCAAACTGACCAGATTGTGTTGGAGTTGCAGCTAATAGACGCTGAACAGCAGTTACGTTTGCTGAAGTGACTCTAAGGCAGAAGGACAGTGGACCAATCACAGTTGTTGCTATCTGTATTACCCAAAATGTAGTAACATTTCTGGGAAAATACTGCTTACAGTCTGTGGCTACGCAGATCCTTTGCTGTAATGGCTGAGAGGTGTCCGTGTGGGTTGAGCAGTGAAATTAAATGTGTGGTTTCAGTCTTTGGTTTTTGTGCAAGTTAAAGCAACCAAATCTAACATGTTGTACACTTGTACAGGTGCAGGTAGGAGTATTTTGTTGTTTTGATGAAAAGCTGTCGATATACCCAACTCACCAATCTTATCAGCTAATGCCTAGTAAAAATAAAAAGGAAAAGAAATAAAATTACATGAACAACAAAGTTGCTGTTGAAAGCTCAGTGGTTTGCTGAAGTGTAACGGATCACAGCACCAAACACATACCTGCATACACGACACAAGTCCTTTGAAAGAAGAATCCATAAAACTCAGAATGACAAATGAACTTTCCAGGGTGAGATGTGGGGCATGACACAAGACAGGCTTAACCAACTAATTCAAGTATTTTTATGAGAGTAAAGACTGAGTGAATGGACTGGAACACAGTCTTTCCGCATTTCTGGAATTCCTACCACCTCAGACTAGTAATTGTTGAATGAAGTAAATCAACAGTCAATGCCCCCCTACAGGGATACTCATGCACACAAACATGCATGCAGACACACAGTTTCCTGACTCACTGTTGGGGTGTTTTTTTAGGCAGGTGTGTGGCAGCGGGTAAGTGCACTGGTTAAATGTTAATCCCATTAAGTGGATGTGCTGGTTGTTGCTCGAGGCACATCTAGCCCCTCCACGCACATAGAAACTCCTACGGTGATACTACTCAAACTGCCCTAATTAGACTAGGGACACACATCACATCTGACTTGCTACCTTCCACCTGCAGGACCTCCAGCAGTTAAGCTACAATAGCTAGAATACCTTAGCACTTTGTCAGACGTTTGAACCCCTCATTTGGCGCTCCACTCACTTGGATGGAAGTCGTCACATTGCTGCCTGCTGGGTCCCCACTCCTGAACACAATTACTGGGGATAACAGTCAATTTGTGGCCAAGACACCTTCACAATATTTACATGTAGCTATGTATTAGATTTATTAGATGTAAATGACAAATATACTGGTATTCCAAAGAGTGCAAGATTGTAATATGAATAAATGACACAGTTGAGCTTGGTACTGAACAGCTTCTTTACAGATTGGTTTAAAAAACTATAAACTGCAATTTATACAATGTACAGATTGTAATACGATTATACCTCAAACCCTTCAACCAGAACTATCAGTTACACCAATACTAGCATTCCTTCCTCACACGATTGTGTCATTAGATCCAAAATCAAGAGCCTTAAGTTTGTGTACATGCAATGATTGGTATTTTAGATCATATCATCACCATCCCTCAATTTTTTGTTATCTATTATTTACCATTTTATCAGTTTAGTCCTAACACTGCCCACATATAGGACTACTTGTCTACCCCCCGATCTAAAAGGTATCAAAGTGATTACCCCACTCTTTGAGTTAATGCTAAACCTCCCCTATACGACACTGTCTAATCTTTAAACCTTCGTCGACCCAAAGACCACCATACCTGATCAACTTTTACAAGCAATAAAACAAAAGAATGTCTTATTTGTTGTTGATGAATAGGTGTAACATTGGGCACAATTTTAAAGCTGCAGTTTTTCAGTTAATCTTTATGGACCATTTGCGCAGTGAGATAGCGAATATATTATTTACTGAAGTCAAGAAATTTAAAAAGTTAACTAGGCTTCTTGAAAATGTTAATAATGATATATTGATTTTAAAAAATGAATTTCATTTAAACGTTAAATAGATCCACAAAAATTGAAGTGAAATATATCATCTATAGTGAGTGAGATGTAATGAATTTGTTTCCAACATTATTTATGAAAATGTAGCAGTACACACTTGATTATGTGTGTATTTCTGTGTTTTGACAAATTGATTACTAAAGTAAACTAAATAGCAACTTTAGAATGAACTTTTATAATGAGCGCAAGATTTTACTCACACCAATGCACCTTTTATGTTTTTTCTGAAAGTGATTCAAGTACGGAGCCAACATTCATCCTTCTCCCCTTCCCTAACATTGTGGCCTCAGGGAGGAAGTGTGTGACAGCACGTAGCTCCTGGACCATACTGAAGAATTTCTCACACACACACACACACGCACACATTAAACCCAGGGGAAGTGTGAAGCCAGGAGCAAGACTGGAGGTCAAAGAGAGAGGGAGAGAAAGTAAGGAAGGAGATGAGGATGAGAGATCATGGAGGAGAGGAGAGGAAAGAGGAGAAGACAGAAGAGAAGACCTTAGGTTGCACTCTCGTCTTGGGAGGGCAAGGAGAACAAATGTCTTTGACAGTCCAGAAATGAATTTTCCTGCCATTGTTACAACTGCAGCCAAATAGCTACTCAAACCCTCTCTACAGTCTCCAGACCGCAGCATGTCAAAGCAGAAAAAAAAAAATTGGAAAATACTTTATCTGAAAACTCTTTGAAGGTTCCAATAGAGTTGTCTCCAACAACATAATGTTCCTCTTTTTTTTTTTCATTTGTTTTAATGCTGGGATGCCAGTTGCTGATCATTTACTTTTGTAATGGAATGTGTCAAAGCCACTTGAGTTTTAGCAAGCGAATTGTGATCCTTGCTAGTCCAAGGCCACTTGACATCATAATGAGAAGCTTGTCATATTGGGGAAAAGGACAATTTTCTCTAATGTTAAGAATGGGATAGGGAGGATTGCCACCAGTCCGCACGAGAAATAGCAATCTACAGGAAGCAGCTGGTTTAGTTAGATCGACAAAAAGACTAGACAAAGGGGGAAGTAGCTATACCTGTAACCACAAAACCACAAGTCATTTTTATGCTGTATTCAGCCATCGTACATACAATCATCCCGAAAGTGTTTTTTTCAGTACTGATCAGGTCCTGTAACACTGTGAGAAACCCAGAGGCTTTGGAGGTGAAAACTGAGATATGCGACTAAGATATGCGAATGAAACTCAGTGAAACCCAATAAGAAACACATGTCACACACACACACACACGCGCATGCACAAATGAGTCCTCTTACTCATACACACTTGGAAAAACTCAGAGCTGTGTTATGTTTCAAATGACATGTGCACAGAATGGTTGTACACACGGTGTAATCAGTGATCCCGCCCCCATAACATATAGTTACATCTGCAGTGATGATGCAATGCCTTCCTAATGAACTACACCCAGTCGAACGTGTACTCCCTGGCCTTAACTAATGATCACCGACTCCGTAGAAAGCCAGGCTCTAACAGGCTCAAGAGAGAAGTGCAGATTTTGGCCGGATAATACAGCCATTATTTTCTTTGAGAAGAAACAAAATACTTTCTGGCAACTAAATCATGTCTGGCGATTTCACGGAGTCCTGCAGCAAATCATACAGATTTACCATGTATTGTATAGGGTTAAATGGTGCTTCTTTTTCTGCACGCACACTTTACCATTTTGGTTTAAATTACTCCTGAAACTGATTCAACACCTTTCAAACACATTTGCATGTTTGATATCGGCTGCTTAAAGACACCAAATCAATTCAAACTTGAGGGTTCTCTAGTGACTGTGTGGTATTTGGAGCTCCTCTAACGCTTCTCATGCTCAGAAATGGTCTGTGTCCACTTCCAGAGAAGGATGAGTTGCAATAAATCCCCCAGATAGAATGAAAAAAATAGTGCATTTCTCTCATCTGCACAATCATATTACCATAAAGAGACTCTCCAAGTTCTATTAATCCTAAATAAAATAGATTTAACTCAAGATGAGACATAAGCTCAAAAGCAGATGTTAAAACCTTTGCTTACTTTAATATGGTTGCTTCAAACTTGACATGCAACAAGTTTAAAGCTACACAGCTTTGAGCCTGTCCACACTTGGCAGTTAAATGGATGGTGCACAGAAATGGACAGCTTTGAACCTCCAAAAGCACAAGGAAAGTTAAAAAAAAAAAAAGAAAACTGCATGTGCAACTATTTAACATGAATAGGAAATAAATGGTTCATATATATGGTGGATGATGCAGTGCATGTGGACTTGGTTGATGATAAAATTAATGTTATACAGACCGAAGCCAAACCTTGTGTGGACATATTCACTAACACCTCAGTTTCTTATCAGAGGATTAAAGTTATATTAAGTAACTCGACGACTTAGATGTACATAATTTACAACATCTCAGCAGGGCGCCTGTCCTGGAGCTCGTTGCTGTTGTAGATTCACAAGTTTTGACTGGTTTCCTTTACCAGCCTTGTGCACGGAGGTGAAAGTAAATTAATACATTTAAATTCAATCTACTTGCATTACATCAAAATCATTAACTTTCAAAAAGTGTTGAACACTTTGGGAAATACACTTATTCACTTTGTAGCAGCTAATTAGCACAGGCCAACACAGTAGTGCAGGATAAACAGCCAGCTCAGTCCAAATACTTAAAATTTCACCAACTTGTATCTCCAAAACTCTCTAACTAACACGTTACATCTCCTTTGTCTGAGTCGCACAAACACAGAATATGTGTTTCCTAGCATGCCCAACCATTTCTCAAAGAAGAATTAGCGTCACTGCAATGGTAGTGATGTGCTTTTAGCCAGAAGAGAGTTAGACAGTCTACGCACAACAGGACATCACAAAAAGACAGGAAGGAAACATGCAGACTGCTTCTAGACTTTACTATACTGTATGTTCCATCAGCATGTCCCCGGCCCAGGTGGGTGAGGTTGAATAAATCTATTCAACATGTGTGTTGTTCATAGGTGTGTTGGTGTCTGTCTAGAGGCTCCAGACGTTCATCTGTGCAACACATGCCAGGGAAGTTTGTCATCACCTCTGTGGAGAGCGGAGGAGAGAGGGAGAAGAGCGGCAAGAGACAGATGGAGGAATATCGAGGGAGGGAAGAGCTATAAAAAGAGAAGGACATAGGGGGAATGTGAGGGATAGGGGGCAATATGGGTGGGACGCACAGGGGCTGAAACTCTCCAGGGGAGGAAGTGAGAAAGCTCTCCCTGTTGGGTTTGGCCCCTCCGACTAACTCTTGGCTCATATCCACTGAACATGCCTCCTCTGTGCCGGCTCCATCTATCATTCTGTCTTAGGCACTTTCTCCCCCCTCTGTTGTTTTGTCTCTCATCCATCTCTCAGAAGTACTGAAAGCAGCTTTGAGCCAAGTCCGGAGACTTTCATAATCTTATTCTGAATCACTTCATTTGCCAAGGCCAATAAATGGACAAGGGTTTGTTTTGGTTTAGAAGACCCTTGGAGAGGCCCATCAACAAATGATGAATTAAACCAAGTAAAGCCTGGACCACTTGGCAGAGGGACTTCAGGATGGCGCAATAGGCTGTATATACCGGTGTGCTATTTATATGCCACTCTTTAAATACACATCCAAAATTCAAACACTGTCTTCATTTAGTTAGTAGTTCTGCAGTTGTATAGAGGGTGGTGTCCACAGCTCTACTGTACACTGCATATTGAGGAGAACAGTTAGTTACTTTAAGTAGAAATTTACACACAAGGGGGAATCTCAATACTGTTGCATAATACTGCCTATAAAACAGTATATAACCCCACTTGGGGCTCTCTTCTGACATGTAACTTTACAAATGTTTGATGACTTCTGGATTTTGGGCAAAGATAAAAATGGCAACAAGCAGTGTGAGGTTGCAGTCAGAGAGAGTATGTGTATTTTAATGCCAGTCAATAAAATAAGTTCACATATGGTGTGTATTATAGCAATATTTGGTGTCTGTTATAGTTATATATAGGACATGTAGCTGAGGACGCATACAATAATTGTCTTATTGAGGTTATGCAATTTTCATGCCACCTGAGAAACCTAGTGGTTCATATCAGTGTACACATTATTTTAACACTTTCAGTTATTCAGTTATGAAGTTTTCCAGTTGTCTCTCTCTCTCTCTCTCACCCTGTTCTGAGACCTAAATACATGCTTCTTTAACCTGGATTCAAATATCTAGGTGTCATCTTTGACTTCAAACTTAACTTTGATGACCATGTTAGAAACATTCTAAAGGCCAAAAATACTGGAACAACACAAAACACAATTCCACCCAGAACCTCCAAAATGCACTGGACACAATTATTGGAACCCTTAACTTGATATATGGTTGCACCCTCTTTGGAAAAAAATAACTGAAATCAAATGTCTCCTGTAACCATGAATGAGTTTCTTACACTTCTCTACTGGAACTTTTGACCACTCTTCTTTTTTCTTTGGGATTCAGATCTGGACTCATTGCTGGCCATTTCAGCACTCTCCAGCACCCTGTAACCATTTCTGAGTGCTTTTTGAAGTGTGTTTCGGGTCCTGCTGGAAGACCCATGACCTCTGGTGGAGACGCAGCTTTCTGACACTGGCCACTACGTTGAGCCGCAACGTATGGTAATCGTCAGATTTCCTGATATCAGTGCCAGACGCAGCAAAGCAACTCCAAAACATCTTTGAACCTCCACCATGTTTGACTCTAGGGTCTGTGTTCTTTTCTTTAAGGCCTCATATCTTTTTCTGCAAACAGTGCCATTATGTCCTTTACCAAAAAGCTCTACTTGTGTCTCATCTGTCCACAGTACGCTCTCCCAGAAGGATTGTGGTTTTGTCACATAGGTTTTGGCAAACTGCAGTCTTGCTTTTTCATGCCTTTGTGACAGCAGTGGTGTCCTCCTGGGTCTCCTAACATAGCGTCCCTTTTCATTCAGATGGTGACGAATAGTGCGAGCTGACTCTGTTGTACCCTGTGTCTGCAGATTTTTTTATACACCATTCGAACAATCCTTCGTTTTAGTTTTTCATAAATTTTGCTCTTCTGTCCATGTCCAGGGACGTTAGCTACAGTGCCATGGGCTGTAAACATCTTGATGACATTGCGCACAGTGGACACAGGAATATTGAGATCTCTGGAGATGGACTTGTAGCCTTGAGATTGTCCATTTTTTTCCCCAATTTTTTCTTTTAAATTACACTTCTTTCTTTTCTCCATGCTCAGTGTGACACACAACACAAAAGGTTGAGTCCACTTTTCTCCATTTTAATTGGTTGCAAGTGTAATTACTATACTACCTGCACCTGTTGCTTAACATAGGTGTGTCTAAATACAAATTACAGGAGCATCACATGCTTGAAAAGCAAATATTTCTTACAATTCTGACATGGTGCCAATAATTTTGGCCAGTCCATTTTTGAGTTCTGTGTGAATTTTTATCAACTTTGACTTTTCTTTGTTTTTTTGTGTTGCTCCAGTGCAAACAAAAAAAATGGATGATGGATCAGAAACCAACGAAATGGCATAATTGTCAAATTCTTTAAAAGTTTAAAATAGCTTGTTTGGTTTGTGTGTTACAATGACTTCTTAAAATTTTATTTCATAAAAGTAATATTCCTACATCATGTGCCCCTGATGTATTCTGTCAGTGAATATAAAATTATGAAAGTGAACTTGTAAAGACCACAATTATGCAACACAGTTCGTTTAGATTAAAAATCACAATCAGAACTCACAATTTTCACTGCGATGCGAACACTGAACAACTTTGGGTGGTTTGCTGGATTCACACTAGTCAGGTTTATAGTTTTTTCTTGTTTTACAGTGTGCACCAATATCTGTTTGGAGTTGCATATGCACATAGTTATGTTGCCTCGCCAGGCCTGACAGTGTTGAAGTATCAGTAAACGCATGTTGATTCTTGTTTTTACCTTTTCCGTTTTATGTGGATTTGTTATCTTTTGTCATCTAAAGCCTAACCAGGGACAGGAGCTGCAAATTAGCTTCATGTGCCTTATAAACAAAACTAAATACTAGTCCACATGTAAATGTGATTACACCCATCACCCAATGTTGAATTAGAAACCCTGTACACTTAAACCTCTTTTCATATTTAACTTTATACGAAATTTCCTTCTAAAAGCCCTCTATGTGGGCCCCTTCTAGCTGGGAGTCTAGGACCACCAATGGACACAGTACAGAGCATTAACATTTGGACACTTTTTACTCTTTGATATCTGTACTCTGTAAATAATGGATTAGATGCAAAGTCTTTAAATTGCATGATGGCATGGTTGTGCTATGGCTTGGCCACTCATACTTTTTAATGAAACTGCTGCATTTGCCAGTTTGCCAATCCGTGGACTTCACTTGACTGGTTACAATAAGTAACAGAAAATTGTTTCACGCTGAATTCAAACTCTGGTCTCCTGTGGTAAAGTACTAAGTGTTGTGCTAGTGTTTCTTCTCGTGCAAACAACCTACACAGTCGTATTTTACAGGGCAACAATCTCATTTAATGCCATCTATTCTCCAGTTGCCTCAACAGAAAACACCTCATCAGAACAACTCAGGAGAGTAATAGAACAGAACTTCCCAGAGAGTGATTAACGGGTAGAGAGGCACTACTTTACTCTAATGAGCTGTGGCTAATGGCTAAAGTGTGTCAGTCATGTAAAACTACACCTGCCTGAGCCTCTCTTGAGGCCGCTGCTGGGTGTAGAATAACACACTCACAGGTGGGCTCAGGTGTGTGCACCAGAAAAAGAGCGTGTGAACAACAGGGAATTAGAGAACTGTTTTAGGAATGCTGTTTTTCTTTCACCCACAGTCCCACAGCGCATCTCCTGTCAAACTATGTTTGAGTAAAGACGCCACCCTTGGGTACCCATATGTTGTTTACAATCTTGTCTACGCGGCACAAGAAAAACAAATACATGTTAAGATAACTTGTCTGATTATTTCATTTCAAAAGAATTATATTATAAAAAAAATATGTATTTGCATTTGTACTGTGGACGCTGCAATACTGTTCTCTCTGTTTGTTAAAGCATTAGCTATGCTTTTCCATGTGTTGTTTCAGGTCACTGCACTTTCACTTGAACTGGCTAATCAGAAAAGATATTATAATTTTCAAATAATGACCATCTGATTTTGTGCCCAAGTTCTTTTGCACTTGGCCCACTCTGTCTCTACCCGATCAGTGTTCCTGCTCATCATGCTACATTAGACTCCAGTGAGGCATGTAGCCACCCCAGCACTGTTATGCTGTGTGGAGTTCTGGACAGAGCAGCCATCGATTTCTCCATCTATTCACGTCACTGGATCATTAATACGGGCTTTTAAATGCAATCTATGAAGGCTGACGTGTGCATGCAGACACACAGACGTAAACCGCACCACCATAGATTTCTGCAACCAAGCACAGCATCACCATCCTCTCAAGTATGTAAACCACCGCTTTGTTTGGTTGATTGTTTGTTGGTTGTTTGTGTCTGTGTTGTCTGACAGTGCTACGGCCGCGGGTTTCAGTGGGTTTGAATTCATGGGACTTGGTTGAAAGGAAATATATAAACAGACAAAGAGAAGAAAGAGAAATATACAACTTCACAGAGACAGAGAGATGAAGACCGTGTGTATGTGTTGTAATGACCCGGTGCCATGGCTCCTTGCTGTGTTCTTGTGAGCTATGACTCACAGTCACTGCTGCCTTGGTCACACACACTTAGCCAGCATGCCAGCCAACTCCCACTGTGTGTGTGTGTGTGTGTGTGTGTGTGTGTGTGTGTGTGTGTGTGTGTGTGTGTGTGTGTGTGTGTGTGTGTGTGTGTGTGTGTGTGTGTGTGTGTGTGTGTGTGTGTGTGTGTGTGTGTGTGTGTGTGTGTGTGTGTGTGTGTGTGTAAGGAAAAAGTGAAAAACTAAATAATTTACACAAAAAGACAAAACCTAACGAAAAACGTATTTTGCTGAAGCTCAAATCTTCCACTCACCTGCATTATAGGTGATTTTAAGGAAACATTCAAACTGTTTAAAGCAGGATAACCATCTGCATATGGCAGGACAGACATGAATTGAGTTAAAACCTGCCACTGAGATCAATGAGTCCCAAAGGACCGAAGCCAGCAGAGGGTGTCCCTGTGGATCAGCTCCTAATTTTGTCCCAAATGCTATTAAATCCCCCGCACTCTTTGGTTTATGTGTAATTTTGTTTCATTTACATGAAAAGCATTTAAATGTGGTTCGAGTCACAATGAGTAAGAGTAAGTAATGAGTAAGTATATACAGAAAAATCCGGTGGACAAAAACAGAAAGGAAACCTATAAGTATGAACTCAGAGCATCTTAAAAAAATATGTAATTGTTTGGACCATAATTTTCATCTCAACAGACAGATGCTGTATGAAGAGGAAATGTTTTTTTATTTTATTTTTTCCACTAAAACTCAAGCTTTAGTATTATATTAAAGAACAGCTTGAAGCACAGCTTGAAATAATAAAAAAAAAAAAACATAGGCCGGAGATGGTTCAGCTTAGCAGCAGGACTTAATGATTAATTTACCAACAGTCCTACAGGATATACAGAGATTACATAAGGTTAGAGATCCCTCTGTCTACACACAAACACACGAGAGAGACCCACAGTGTTAATGATGAACTGGTGTCTGCAGTTAATTGGTTGCTTTGTACAGGCTGTGTGTGTCAGTGTGCGGCTGTGTGTGCGCGTGTGTGTCTGAGACTGAGGGAGTGTTTGTTGAGTTTTGTGCCGACTCACTGTAGTTTCACCCACAGGCGGTTGAGCAGCACACATGTGGGCAGTGTGACATTGCTCATAATAACATTTTAGTGTGATTGTGCTGAATAAATTCACATCTTAAAGAGGAGGTGTTGTAAGAAGATGATTTGATCTTCATTCATCAGACAGGTGGCCGACAAAAAATATTAAAGTTCACAAGAGGTTGATGAAGGGAACAACGTCTAAACTAATGAAGGTTAAAATTACAGACTAACATCACAAATATTAATTTTTTTCAATATTGATGCAACTGTTGAACGCTGCAAGTTTGGCTGCACCCTTAAACAGGGTTGTCTCAAAAAGAGTCCATGATTCACCACATGGTCAATAATTATGGTACTTATCTCATCAGAGACCACAGCCCTTGGTCTTCCTCTCTTTCTTCCTCTCTTTCTTCCTCTTCCTCTTCTTCTTCTTCTTCTTCCTCTTCCTCTTCCTCTTCTTCTTCTTCCTCTTCCTCTTCCTCTTCCTCTTCCTCTTCCTGTCACTCTTCTTTATGCATCAACCTGTCCTCTTTGATCCATATTTCCAAGAGCAACATTCAGACGACATCCTCTTATCTACTTGCCAATCAGCCAAACACGGGTCACCTGTGTAGCTTTTCAGCTTTAGGCTGCACTCAGCTGTGTTTGTCCAAATGTTTAATATGATTAATATGAAAAAAATTTTAAAAGTGGCTGCAACAGAAATATTTTTTTTCCATCATTCTGTTTTAATTCCATGTTTAGCTGTTCTGAACAAAGTATGTTGCAGAAAAAGTATATTGTTTTATAGGGGATGGTCTCTGACTGAGAAAGGAGCTCGTGGATTTTGGTAACTGTGGTCACTGAATTTATGAAAGCAATAAAAAGTGATTCACAGTTTGCCCCACTTGGACTTCTGTTTTGACCAGGTTTGAAAATATGACTTCAGTTTTGACCAATGCTTGTTAGACATTGGAAAAAGAACTGCAATGTCCAGCCTATTGAAAGCATTTCAGAGAAAAGGTTAAGTTGATAACAAAGTTTACGAGGTCAGCTTGTACACAAAATTTTTAACTGTGAACTTTTCCAAAGTCAAATCAGAGTTTAAATGTTCTGATTGGAAGACTCTCTTAAGTAATGTGTGTGTGTGTGTGTGGGTATGACTTAGGGTTCTTCCTTTGACTCCCACTGTGCGTATAGCAGCTCATCCGTGGGCAGAAGGACAACAAGTAACTGAGAAGAGGAGTCAGGTCATGTCTGTTATGTCAAACTATGCCCAGAGACTGAATTTGGAAACACAATGACAGTCATGATGATTCCGCTACTTCAAATGCCCGAGTAGAACAACTGTAAAATTCTAATTCCAAATTTTAAAAAAAAATTGATTTAAAATTAAATGTTGGAAACTAAATATTATTTACCCTTAAAAGTCAGTTTTGTTGTGGTACTTTTTAGTGAAAACTTTAAAAATTGTTTTTCTGGTATCAAATTGTAGTTGGTTTTGCATTTGTTTTTTTATTAATATTTTTTGCATAAAGAACGTTGTACACTATTGTTTGACAAGGTTAAAGTGCAAAAAGAGAAACAAGCCGGTTTCAGACA
This sequence comes from Channa argus, assembly GCF_033026475.1. NCBI lineage: Eukaryota > Metazoa > Chordata > Actinopteri > Anabantiformes > Channidae > Channa > Channa argus. Next base: position 11,018,410 of record NC_090217.1, on the reverse strand, counting down.
TGACCTCTATGTCAGGAGGATCAGGTCCTGACATTGTCTGGAGTTTCCCTTTCAGACATGTAGCCAACATTGGGAGATGTGAAGAAATACTCTGTTTAATTAGGCAAGGGGTGGTGCCTGGGGTCTGCGAGCAGGGGGCAAGACATGCGCAAAAACAAAGCTGGGGAAATGACAGTGTTTTGCTTTGTAATCTGGTCGTATCCCACAGAATATCATGCTGTTCTTTGTATTTGTTTGACAATTTCCAGGTCTTCCCCTAGCAATAAAAGTTCACGAATCTCGTTGTTGTGTTCGCATGAATGAATGAGTTCTTCACCTTCGGGTGTTTGCCCGGTTTCGTGTCAGTCGCAGGAAATGGACATCATCAATATACCCACTCAGTCATGGTGAATCCGTCAGAGTATTACCTCCTCTATTCACAAATGAGCTCCGTTGGAGATAATCCGGACTTTACACTAGTGAGCTGGCTCGGTACAATCCGAGTAAAGTCAGGGCCAACGGACTTGGGTGTTTTGCGTTTACACATTCACCCTTACACATTCACCCTTGTCTAATTTCCAGTGCATGTCTGAAAGGGACTACAGAGAAAGGAAAAATGGTGCGTGTGTGTGTGCGTGCGTGCGTCACATACAGCAACATTGATCAGAGAAACAAAGCCTAATAAAAAGCAACACATACATTAGTGTGCAAGCACGGGCCTATACTCATGCACGTGAGGCTACCACAACACACACTTACTGACTCACCTTGCTCAGCCAATCCTCTCAGATTCCTAATGAACGCTTTCATTATGTGTGTAAGGCCACTACTTAAAGTGTCTCACAGACTAATGATACCTACTTCCACCACTCTAAACTCTGACACTAAAGATTTAGACTGTAAATCACTCACCACTTACTCCACTAATTAATAAAGATGTGGCAGACTTGGAGGCTCTGGGGGAGTATAATTGTTCACAGAAAAACCTTCAAAGTCAAATTTGATTATTAAAACAAGGCAGTTTTTTTGCTGGCTCAGCAGCAGAGCACAGGAGGGTATTCTGAATATATTTATGACTTTGAATGTGTGTGTGTGTGCGTGCGTGTGTTTGTGCGCACATGTTTGTGGCCCTGGGGGTCCAGGCCTTCAACCCTAGCAGTGGGAACGTACCCTTGTAACTGCTGAGGTCAAACTTTGGTGACCTCTAGGCTATCAAGGGGTCAAAGTTCACCAATCTCAAGGGAAGGCAGTGGCGACACACTGGACCTACAGGTTTGGCTCAACAGTCTGAGCTTCACATCAAATTTGACAGCTTGGACTTTACGCAAAAAATGTCCAAGGAAGGAAAAAAAAAAAAAAAAACTTTTCACAAACTGTAGAACCAGGTCTGCCAACTTTTCACTTCTGATACCCTTCCAACAGACTCTGACCCTCTTTGCAATTTGCCAGACCCATTTAGCCACTTTTAGCCTAAGGACAAAACCCAGAGTGACCTCAGTTCACCACAACCAAAACAAAGACTTTCACAAGGTTGCGTGTGTTAAATTCAATGGTTCTGAAATGTTTTGAAGAAAGAAACTTATTTCCAAAAAACACTGAGGTAGAAGTTTCCTGTTATCCTGCCAAAAGTTCTTGGAAAAAGAAGAGATGTAATATTTTGTGAACTATATCTTAAAAGCAGAATAATTATTACAGAGTTCTGAAAATAAACAAGCACAATTTCTTGACTATTTATATACTAGACTATCTGTCTACATTTTTATTGGTACTTACAGAGTCCACCATCCCTGCGCTGGATTCAGATTACTTTTATGTACAGGATTTACAGAAAAAGGGTGCTCACATGTAATTCAGCACTAAAGATCCTATAACAAACTCATTGCTACAATATCAGTTGTCATGTCAGAGCCGTATTACATTACTGTATTGAGTTGCTACAAATGCAAAAAGAACATTCACTATTGATCTTACTTCAGATAACAAAAACTGGTGAAACACAGTGAGGCTTTTATTGTGAAGCAGACACAGGAAATGCAATGTGTTTGCCATCTGAAACTATGACTCAATTTAGTTATTTAGGTAAACCTAAAAACAGAGCTTTCTGTCTTTGTTTTCAACTTTTTTGACAACGGCCTCAGGAGTTTGTAAATCGGAGACAACCAGCTTGGCGTCGTGTGTTTGGGAAAAACAAAGCTTTGCAGAACCACTGCTGTCTGTACCCAGATAGATTTGGGCAGTGGCCTGGGATTTAACTCTTAAAAGCAATCGGACAGAGATTTTCTTTTTCCGTGATACTTTCCACTGCTTGATCAGTAACAAAGCTACATTGCCTTGTCAACAAAAAGTCACCACCTGCATTTAACTAAAAAAAACGGTGATTGACCACCATAACCCCTTTTGAGAATCTTTGGGATGTGCTGGACAAAACTGAACAGTGGTTTGACTCTGGTGAAAGATTAATCAACACTGGATGGAAATAAATGTTGTGACATTGCATAAGCTCAATGAAATGATGCCACAACAAGTGTGTGCCATAATGAAAGCTAAAGGTGGTCCAATGAAATGTTAGAGTGTGCCACATTTTTTTTTTTTTTTTTTTTGGTCAGGCAGTTTAAATAGCTTTCTCACTAAAAACAATACAAACAACAAAAACTTAGGTAAAGTACCAATTTGTTTTAATTTGTTCTGTGGGCTGGTTGGTACTCTCCACTTGTATGAAAATTACTCATGTTCCCATTTATTTGCATTTTAATGTGCAAATAAATGCTAAGGAAATACATGGACCTGACAACAGACTCTGCTTACCTTCACCTTTTAGCCTTCCCTGCACCTATCTGCCCGCTCACACGTTCTACCCTCTCTCAATTCTCACACCTGCACTTTCCCTCCTCGTCTGTCCTTCCTGCCTCTTTCTCCCTTACCATCTATCTCTGCACCTCACTCTCACTCTCACTCTCACTCTCACTCTCACTCTCACTCTCACTCTCACTCTCACTCTCACTCTCACTCTCACTCTCATTTCCTATCTTACCCTGTTTTTCCCCGCTCTGCTTCCTATTTCCAAGCTTTTATTTTGTAGTCCCCCACTTCCTGTTTATAGCCTTTTCAGTCAATTTATTCACCTCATTAATCCTGATTGTTTTCACCTATTCCCCTGCCTACTTAACCCAGCTCAGCCCTCTAGTTTCCTTTCCTCCAAGGTTTGGCCTGTTGTGTTCTTCCCTGTCCCTGATCTGCTCTGTAAGTGTGCACATTTTTGTTATTTGTTTATACCCTCTGTTTATGACCTTAGTTTGATGATTTTGTACCTGTTCTGAGACTCTGTACACATTTTTGATTCCCTGTTTACACTTAATCCTGACCCAGTCTGTTCTGGTGCAGCACATTTAGTTTTATCACTGCTGAGTTTGTTTGCACTTCTTTCATAAGATTCCCTGCTGTGCACCCATGTTTAGCATCCCTAGTTATTTCTATCTCTGTGCAATTCTTGTTCTTCTGGTTTTGTTCTCAAGCGTTAGATTTCTGTTTAATACCTCAGCTCTTGTTAGTTCACAAACTCACGTACACACATTATTAATGTATGTTTGTGATTAGCCCTTTTAGTTACGTAGTCTAGTTACTCCTCAGTTCACTCAGCTTAGCTCCCATTTAGTCTCCAGCCGTGATTTTGTTTAGTTGAGCGACCTCTGGTTATGATGTTCACTCGGTTTTTGTTTGTTAGTTCTGTCCTACTTCTCGGAGTGAATTTTTGTATCTTTTCTGTTTTCTTGTGGTTATTTATTTTGAAAACCATTTTCAGTTACCACACACCCTACTGTCTCGTCTCACTTGAGTCCACCCTTACACAAAACCTGACAAACTATAAAACGGACTACATGGATGCATGTTTCTCCTTTTGCCTAATTTAAAGTCTTATTAAAAACAATGAGCCAATGGTGGCTATGTTGCTTTCGGTTCTGTGCATGGAAGCCATCCTTGACATCAGTTGCACAAGGGCCGTGTTTAAAAACAGCACAAACTCTGCTGTGTTGGGCTCAGGTTGGATTGAAACAGAAATGTGGCCTGTGTGTCTTGTGTGGTCACTTGATTTCTTATGAAAATCTAAGTTATGTAAATGACTGTGCAGCTTTCTTATTTCTTTTGACTTTTAAAACTGCATAATGTTTGGCTTCACTGTAAACAGTTTCACATTAGCTGAGAGAGTGTTGGCTGTAGTATAAAGCCACAGACTTCCCCAAAATAGCCAGGACTGAAATCCTCAGGATTATAACATAAAGATAATTTATAAGATGGTCAACAATGTTCTATTGATGCTGGTACCAGCAGTGCCTTTTGTGTGTATCACTTTTATCACTTTGAAAAATGACCTTCAACTGTCAAAATGTAAAAGCCCAAGATAAGTCTACCTAATGGCCACCATGTGCAAATTTAGTTTGGAAACACTCTTTTGCAAAACTCAATCAAATTAGGCACAATTTAAGTCAGAGACTAAAAAGGTTGGCTGTTGGTTTGATGGATGTGCATTTCCTGCCAAGCGATTCCCAGTCCAACACAAAACCATACATCATGTTTGATTATGTCTCACTTTCAGTGCCCTTCAGCTCTGACACCTCCACTGTTTAAACTGATTGCTACCGAGAGGTGTAACATTCATACGTCTGCTGCTTTAAAAGATGCATTCATATGCCGACCAACAGTCTGGTAATCAAATCACAGCTTTCTAATATTGTTACTGGGCTCCTTCCAAAATCCAGTTTTAAAGGCAAAATAAAACATTTTCTGTTTCGTGCATTGCTACTGTTGTCGTTTGGAAGTTTTTCGGTCAGTAATTCACTGTTCACTCCAGTCTGCACTTGAATCAAGACCACCTAGGAGATATTTTTGAGTAGATCCTTGCTGCAACTATCCAGGTGGAATAAAGACACCATTCACTGACTAACTGGCCCAATTGCTGTTGACTTAGGCAGAGGGGGAAAAAAACACTAAAACATATGTTGATTTAGACTGCCCACCTACCTCTGGCCCTGCCTGAATGAATTCAAATGAAATTACTGAGCAAGTAAACTGAAAATAATACAATTTCGAAACACTTTTCATTTACTATAAATCAGACTAAAAGCATGAATGCATGCAGTGTCATAACCTAGTTCTGTAAATCCTTCTGACTGTATTACACTCTTCTTTGATTTCCTCACTGTATCAAGCGTGTTTCAAATCTGCACAGTTTTCCCCTCAAATCCCTGATTCATTTGTTTGCCGGAGATCATCTCACTGCTCAACTGTGTACTCCACAAAGCCTGTTCTTGCTATTCACACCTCATTGACTCTCAATGCAAACCCAGCAGGCTAAGGCCATGGTTCATGTAGCTGTGTAGCCACTCTCTGCAGTTAAGAGGAAGCTTAGACCTGGATAGGAGGCTGGAAAATGACCATGGTCGATAGTATGTTTGGATAATGGTCTCTTCCCATCATTTATTATTGGAGTAATGACCTTTAAGCTGTGACACAAGAAAAGTTTAAATTCTTTATTTCCTTCTACATGCGTGAATCACCTGCTGAGGATGCTTAGTTTTATGTCTGCAACATTAATCCTCAGTCCATCATGTATGTAGGCTGCTGCATATTTAGGAGCTTTTCTAGGGTCCTTGTTTTGAACTTAATCAGCCTGAAACATTTAACACAAGTCTGCTGAAGTTGTAGACATGGAGTTGAAAAGCTTAGACACAATGGAGACAAATGTGAGGAGGTTAAACTTATTGCTTGATTAACCTCATTTGCATGAGTGAGAATGGGTGCGTGCATGCACATACTGTACGTGCATGTACGTACGTACGTACGTACTGCAAACACTTAACACTATAAATTACCTTACTAAATACAACTGCATAGATCTTGGGATCAACCAGCCCAACTGAATTGTTTTACACTATCTTGCCAGCATTTTCAGTGGTAGGAAGCATTCATTTTTCTCTTCTTGCATTTGCTGTTGGCTTTGCAGTGCCACTCTGAGGTCTTAGACACTGGATGCTTTTGAAAATGTGGGATTTGTATCTGGAAAAAGGCCATGGAGAGACATTTGGGATTTGACAAACATGAATTTTAACAGGAGCATATCTCCTCAGTCAGTAGTGCAAAGGAGATTTTAACACTTGTCAATGCAGACTAACCAGGAAAAAACAGGTATTATGTTGCCCCTTTCATCACCGTTGTCAGATATTTGGCAAAGAACATGTTGCCTTCAAGAGCAAAGACAGATGCTTTTGATAACATGTCAGTGGGGGAGTGGACTTTTCCTCTCTTTACTGGACTACACAATTAAATAGGACCCGGAATTGGCTGATGTTATGAAAAAGATGCCTCGTAACACCATGTACAGCTGTCATGACATGCAAAATAAACTAATAAGTACTCTCAGCAGTGCAGGGACGGAGGCTATAGTAGAGGAAGTGGGCGACTCCTGTTACACTTTAAAAGTAAATGGGATCCGTGACCCCGGTGGGTGTGAAAATGTATCGATTGTCATTTGACTTTTAAATCAAGTCATACAAGGCCACAGAGCGCCTGCTAACCTTGGCAAAGGTGACGCACAGACATTAACAGATCTCAGAGGTTGTAAGCCAGGTAGATGGAGCTGCATTGATGTGAGTCTACGTCTTAAACGTCTGCCCCAGTGTCTCTTCTGACTGAATGACTCTGCTGGCCTATGGCACAGCACAGAGTTCAGGGTCGCCACAGCGGGTCATTGTCCGCATGTTGATTTGGCACAGCTTTTACGCCGTATGCCCTTCCTGACACAACCCTCCCCAATTTCTACTGGGCTTGGACCGACACTGCACAGCTGGGGATGGGAAAGGGCTGTTCAGTGTCCGGCTCAGAGACACTTCGACATATAGCCGGGACCTGGGATTGAACCACTGACTCCGTGGACAACTGCCTTACCACCTGAGCTACAGCCACCCCAGTTGTTTTGGAACATATTTCTTTTAAAAACTCATATATATTAAAAGAATAAGTTAAGTACTGTAACTTTTATGCTCTTATGCTTATGTCAGCTCAGGATGATTCTGGAAGTGGCAAAATGTCAGTATCATGCCATGGTGTTTGCATTCCCAGCTCACTGCCACCGCTGGGTATGCTGACATTTGTTCTTTGTCTATACCAGCTGTTTGACTGAAGACAGTGGGACTAATCAAGAGGAGTATTGTATTTTAAATACAATAATTGCATTTTAAAACCATGTGCATTACTGTTAAGCAGGTCAATCAGTAAAAGGAGTTTTTTTTTTTTTTTTAAAGACCTGTAAATGTTTTTTTAATTCCCTAAATGTTGAAACAGACAGACCTGAAAAATGCCTGCATCTGCTTTACATTCTACTGAGTTTTCCTCTAACCTTTTTAATTTGGATGACCTTAGTGGCAGCTGAATGCCGAAAAATCCCCATGTTTTCAGCCCCTTATCATACCCAGTGGGACACAGTGAGCTTGTTGTTCACTTTTAGCTGTGCCCTTTCTGCTTGGCTCGGCTGAGATTTTCACATTATGCTGAAAGACACTTCACATCGATCATCTGCCAGGCTCACAGATAGACAGGCAGGTGTGTCTGAACTCCGAGTGACTTTTCATTCGTCCTCAAGCAAAAGCCTATTAGTTGCAACTTGTTTCTGTCAAACTGCAGCTTTACTCAAACTATGAAACACCAAAACACGTGTGAACCTTTAGAAATGCTATACAATAAGGTTTCCACACTCATACTTCTACTGTTACCAGTAGAACTATCATTGTTAGACTTTTTTGAAATACCAAAACTAAAAGGTCAAAATCATTATATTGAGTGTGACCTCTTGTCTGTGGCTGGACATGCAGCATTAGGATAATGCACTGACTTGTCTGACCACAGTGGCCCTTGCGCAAATTATTTGTGACAGGATCACCAGCCTCAGCCCAGCTGATTATTCATCTCATTACCATGTTCTTTTCCAAATATGTGGATTTTAGGGAAAATACATATATTTTTCTTAATCTTTTCTTACTGGAAATGACAAATGTTGCTTGAACCTTATCAAATAAACTGCTAGAGCTGGATTATAAATGGCAGAAATAATCAATCACATGTGCAAAAAAGCGAGAGAATTATATAATAGTGACATGATCAGATAAAACCTGAGAATCTTACTGACATCGCCAGGGCAATGACTTGTCAGGTTCACGTCACCATGGAGACTAATCAATTATTTATGCAACAGTGTGAGTTCGCATTCTATTGACAATGCACTGGGATGACATGGGAAGAACAGGCCTGCGGCAGGGATCAGTGATGCAAAAGCTATTACAGGTTTATAGAAACTACATTAACTGATAACCATAAATGTACATGGTTCGAACTCATAAAATTATAATCATACAAGTCAGTCAGACACACAAACATGAAACATGAACTCTGTCCTTAAGAATAGTGAGAAACTTTGATGGAGTCTTAACATTAGACAAACATTAAAACTATAAGTCAAAGTCATTAATTATTTTTAGAATAAGTCATTGTGGTAATATGTTGCATATTAAATAGCTTTGAAACCATTTCAGTCTAAAGACCCTGAAACTGGCAATGTGATAAACTGCATGAAAATCTGATATCATCATGAAAACTGCAAATGTTTAAAGGGTTAAAGATGAAAAATATAAGGCATAATTGATATAACTTACAGAAGGGGGCATTTATATCCATTTCCTTTTTACATGCAAAAATAAGTTTTTATATGAGTCCCTGGTTTGCTGTTAAACATAGTTAAAGCACCAAACCAGGCTCTAGGCCCATGTCTGCTGGGCCCCACAAAGGTTTTCATGTCCTTGAGGCAAGGACAAAAATGTAAAAACTGTCTTTACAGTGACACACATTGTCACTAGGTCTATTTTTTTTTTAAACCCCCATCCCCTAAAAAGACCAAATGATCACACTTATTCTGGCATAAATAAGCCTTCAAATCTCTTTGTTTAAACAAATACACAAAGAAGTGATGAATATAATGACCCTGCTGTCCTACATACTGCAGCCTTGTTTATTGTTTTTCCTCATTATTACAGAACACGCACACACACACACACACACACACACACACAAAATTACTTGTGATGGGCAATAGTGTACTGTGTAAGCGTATACTGTACAGTGTGAATCAACAATGTTTTACTACTATATAATACTATATTTTTGGACACTATCCAGATACTAAAATTACTTTCAACAGTTAGTCGATTACATGTTCCAATCTTTCTGATGGTCACTCCTAATGGATATACAGTCCATTAGGACAGTCCATCAACTGACTAGACAACTCTTCCACATCCCCCATTATTATATGCTGTCATCCTAAGAATACACAGATTGACCCCAGCCACATCCCAACCCCCTCTCCCGTCTGTATGCCCAGATGATGTGGGACAGCTTGAGAAACAATAGGGACGTTTTTGAAGTCCAGTCTCTTTGTTTGCATTCTCCTACTTATGCAATGCCTGATAAATTGTATCTCAGTGTAAAATCAAGTCTAAAGGCTGCGGTGGGAATTTTGACAAGTTGCAAAAAATATCACTAATAAAACCCATGATCACAAGTGATGATGGAAACTTAGGTCTAGTTGTAGCCAGGGCAACATGGTGGAGTGGTTAGTGCTCATAGCTAGAAGGTCCCTCCTTGCATCCGCTAACAGTTAAGATAATGGAGAGATAGTTATAGCCATTACTACATACTGAATGTAGTGCACATGTATATAATGGAGGTTGATGTTACTATATGTTGGTTTTATCTAAGATAGAAACGGGCCCAAAATGTAAATACACATTCCAGCATAGAGGTGTTTTAGGGAAATGAAAAAGTTTTATTTGATCTTTTTTCTGTTTACCATTTTTTATATATATATATATAAAATATCTCATACTTGCTACCACTATAACGTACACTCACTGGCCACTTTATTAGGTACACCTGTACAATCTAATGCAATCCAATACAGCAGCTCTGCCATGAATTTTACAATTTTAGAATTTCTCAGTTTTATGAGGTGAAAGTGTCAAAGGTGATGATTCTAATGTTTATTATTGAGTTCATAGTGGGTAGTTGAGTTGTACTGAGGTGGTTCTAATGATTTGGCCTTCTTGCGGAGGCCAAAATTTTAAAACCACCTCTTTGTGTAATACACTACAGTACATAATGTCTGCTGACAAGTGGACTTGAGTACATTTCCTTACAGTACAGACATACATCTCTGTAGCGTCTCTGAGGACTGGAGATTATTCAGGAGAGAGGTTGAGTTGCAAAGGTTTTGGTGACAGGACTCTATGTCTCCATCTCTCCCTACTTGACCCCCTGGAGTCTCTCAAAAAAAATCCAAAAAGGCCTCAGTTGGAAGCAGGATCTCTACTTGAAGCCATACCACACACGTTAAAAAAGCATGAATACAGTATTGTCCGACACACACAGGATATAACACATTCAAGCTTTTCTATGCAGGGGTTAATCAATGAGCATGTCTGCCCAGCAAGGACATATCTGTGGACAGCTGGAGGATGAATCACAAAAGAGAGGCAAATATTAGGACAACTAAAAGATGCCAAAAAAAAAGAGAGAACAGCCATGATTACAGATCAAATTAGTAAAGAGTAGACGGAGAGACAGATACAATAATGCTGCACGTGTTCTTCATGACAGCTGTTACGACATACAGCTTTAATTTTATTTGGACTTAAGGCCACTTTGCTGTGGCCAGTGTTCATGCTCTGCTGAGTAAAAATCAGTCTCATGTCTAGAACGTTTGTAGTAAAATCCCCAATGATCCACTTTACAAATTGGAAATATATGATTTTAATTGATCCCAGGGAAGATTTTTTTTTTTTTTTTTTTTTAAGAGTCGACTATAGACAAAGGTATCAGTAAAGCTTTTTATTTTAAGGGCAATTATGTATGTGAAAACTTTAATCTTACAAGCTTTCATATAGAAGTCAAATGTCTAAATTGTAAATAAAACTTACTTTTTTTAAGCCAAAGTAAGTAAATTACTTAACTGTTGCCTAACATGCAGTACACGTGTTTAAAAGCATCTGCATTAATTTTTTCAGATTTTTAAAATCCTGCATTTGTCCCACTGAAAATACAGCAAAATTCTATAATATGCTTTAAAGGAAGCAGCAGCCACTACATATCAGCATGCAAGAGATTCTTTATCTGGTGTGTCTGTGTATATACAGTACATTAAATTTACTGTCCATTTGTACCCTATGTATACTGTATAGTAGCAGCAACAGAAGTAGGTAGGAGGAGAAACACCAATAGTACTAAATGTGCAGTGAAAGTTTACAAGCATGTCATGCTGTTTGAGTTTCCATATGGGATAGAAAGTATACATGTAAAAACTGTACATGTGTATGCATGTACTGCAAGTACTTGTATACAGAGAGGCGCTGTTCTCAGGCCCATGTCCCCATTCCTCTACAAGTCCACATGTGTTTTACTAGCAGCCAGACCCATCGGACTGTAAATTCCAGCGACAGGCTTGCCTGGGGATATGCACAACCGGAGGCTGAGAAGGAAAGATCACAGAAAAAAATGACAGGCATGGAAGGAAGCACCATTCTCCTGTCCACGTTTTGCATGTCCTTCCTCCAAAGTGTCCTTTAATTTCACTTTCTTGAATTGTCTCTGCCTTTCGTTGCATGCACAACCCCATTCTGCTTCTCTTTTACATGTACTGATAATAAACTCTGGTTTGCATACAAAGTCTTGTAGGCTCCTTGTTTTCTGTTTTTCATTGTCTGTTGTCTCAGCAGGTCTGCCTCTGCCTTCTCCTCCTCCCTCTATCTGCTTTCCTTTTCTCCTCACTTTGTTTCTCATACTGTGCCACCACGTTCTTGTCCTGTGACTCCCAAACCGCAGAATTCCCACAACAGCAAACACTTATAAGACATGGGTTGAGGCCTAAACAATGGTTTCCGTTTGCCCCGGGATAAAATAACTCACTCTTCACCGCTGCTACATGAACTCAAAGATGCGCACACACACACTACCACACTCCGACATAGACATATCCACAGCCCAGCACCTATTATTTAAAATTGGAGCGTGGCACTGTGGGTCATGACCTGCACCCTTCTGATGTCCCGTGAACCCTGACAGCCTCTGTTGGGTGACTGGCTTATACAGTATGCAGAGAGTTCTATGGGGTCCAATAGTGGGCTCTCACTTTGATTGTACAGATGATAAAGGGAAGGTTTGGTGAGACGGAAAGGGAACTAGATGCTGTTTTGTTTTTTTTTAAATAAAGATATTAGGGTGCATTATTATGATTATGATGATTATTATTGTTATTTCTTTAATCAGCAACTTGGGTGAGAAGATCAACACAACACTAAAATATAATCGCCTTCTAAAAGTTAAGGGCCATAAAACCAAAGCAATGAGCTGAGGACACTAACACATACAGACGAGAGGAGCTGCTGAGTTGGGTGATTATTCTCATGAGTTTATAGAAGTGACCACTTATGCATTTCAAAGTCACATCTTCCATGGTTATTATCAAAATGCTGCTTATTGTAGCTTTAATATGTCAGATCAATACTGCACCACCGCAGAAACTGTAATTCACTTTAATTGCTACATAACTTCATTAGACATCCAGTAATTGGGCTACACTTAGCTAATTTCAGCTGCTGGCTTCCAAAAGTAAATTATAAGCAGGGACACGGGAAACAGCATCCATGGGAATTGTCTGCTTCTAGGGAATAGAAAAACTATTACTAACAATCATGACAAATCATGACAAATGAAAAATAAAAAAGCAAAAGTGGACAACACATCAGTTCTCCATATTTTTACTCTAGATAAGTCTTTCACGGGGGACAATTTAGCTCTGTCATCAAATTAGGTGTAAGTACGTTTTACAGATCTTAGAATCAATAGGAAAAGAAGGAAGAGTAGGGAGATAAAAACTTGAATTGAGGAGCAAACGTGTGGTGACGCCATTGTGCTGTACAGTTTAATTACCTCTCTACCAGCAGGTCTGGTTCCCATTATGTCTAACAGCCAGCTCTCCTCTGTGCTGCTCTCCTCCCTGCTGCCTTGTCCTCAGTTGGCATCTCCTTTGCCACAAAAATACTCTTTTCAACATGTGTTTTACTCTGGCATTCAGATTTACAGTCACTGCAATAAATAAAATTGTTTTCCGGCAAAGTTGCACCTCTTTCACTTCAGTCTTCTAAACCAGCATGTGGTGTACTCGTGTCAAATGTCAGTCACAATGGGATACCTGCATCATAAACGGCATTAGCTAGAACCTTGATGCTGGGTCATGAGTGTTTTTCTATAGGACAAACTTGGCACTGGAGAAGGCGTTGCATTCCTTCGTGATGTGTTTGAAGCTTTACAGCTTGACAGTTCACTGGCGTTCACCCAAAGGATGCTAAAATGGACATGGTGGCTCCAACATACATGCATGTGGTACTGAAGGCATGTTCATGCATCCCTTTCCAAATTATTCTTGATTTCCTAGCAGCTTCAAAGGCAGGATGTTAGGGTTTTACACCACTAGGCTGCATACAAACAGCAAGAAAGAGGAGTGAAATCAGACGAGAGGATTTAACACAATCCTTTTCTGGCATGACCGGATGTGGTTGCTCTCTGAAGCTAAATAGAATTATTCAACACAGCATCTCAATGACGTATGCATTTGCAACATTATGATGGTTTTGTCTGTCTTTGGGCTTTCAGAACAATGAACATTTATCTTCCTTACACAGACCTATGTTGTCTCGGAATGAGTTAGTATGATGTGTTGTGCTAAGAATGTGCACCAAATTGAAGTCCTTGGCGATGTCTGAGACATTTCTCAGCACCCACTGCTCGTTTGTAGTGATTTAGTATTTCTTTTGAATTATTGTGGAGCTATTTTTGTTTCTTTTAAATAAATATTGTGTCTATTCGTGGTCATCATGTGTCTCATTTCCCAAATTTTACATCTCTTCTAGAGGCACACTCAATAATCCATTCATGTCCCCACATGATTAAAATTTGTTTATTTAAATAAATATCTTGATAAGTGCATGGCTTTGATAGATTTAGACACGTGACTGATATCCCTATAATGCTTAGCTGTACGTTGTGTTTAGTGCTAGAAAATGTTAGTCTGCAAGCATTGTTGTTTTGAAGATTTGAGCATGCAAGCACGTGCAAGCTCACAGAACTGCTAGAAAGACTTTTTGAATGAGCTTTTTAGCAGCTTCTGATAAATAGCCTTTGCCTGTTTTTCATGTGGTTATATCCAAAGTCACTTGTGTGTTTAACTGATGTTTAATGGCTTTTTCCTCTATCATCTAATATTTTTTGGACACAGATGATAATGATAAATTTCATTTTCGTGGCAAAAAAAGGCCACATATTCAGTTCTTCTCTGGTTTGTTTTCCCACGGTGCTGCCGATGACCAGTCAAGATAATTAGCTGTAAACGGTGGTCACTCACTAGCTGGAGGCTCAGTACCTTTCGAATCATGCTGACATGCAGACACATTGCAGTCGGTGGCTGCCCAATCAGGCATTAAAAAGCAAATTAATGTTGTCATTTGTGGCAAGGCCTTGGCCGTTTGCATGTTTCACTTTGATCATATTCAAATTACATTTGTGTTTCTGCAGCTGGGCCCCCGTGCAGAGGTGAGGATGTGCAACTGAAGCCAGTTTTAGATTTGACGACGCAGCTAATAATGCTATGTTAAACATTTGGGTTAACACGCATGCACGCACCTCTGTTTATCATTACACATTCCCAGCTGTGGGCATTCTCATCAGGCGAACAGTAAAGTTGTGTAATTTCAAAACTTTTCCTCAGGTTAATACACCATCTAATGATTTGGAATGAGACCACAAGATAAAATGCGGCAATAAATTGAGGGTTAGAGCCGCTGTCTTTCCAAGTTTAAAGAGTTCTTACTGTCAACCCTTTAGATAGTAGAAAGTGTTTTTTGGCAATAAATTTTACTTGCCCATGCCATTTCCTGCTGCCTCTTAAAAATGCACTGTAACAACACCTCCTGTCTCATTACCTGTGGGGCTTTAGGGTGAAGAGTATGTGGTCCGCTTAGCCAGGATTTACTAATGTTTTCCCCATCACAGTGTTCAGACTCCAGCTGTGAGCACAGACAGACAACTGTGGCGCACACACACACACACACACACACACACACACACACACACACACACACACACACACACACACACACACACACACACACACACACACACACACACACACACACACACACACACACACACACACACACACACACACACACACACACACACACACACACACAAGTGTAGTCCATGATGTGTGCATGCTGAGCATATCACCCTGCAGATACCTGTGGTGAAGGTGTCAGGGTGAAAAGACAGATATTTTAAATAAAGCTGAATGCCAAAAGGAGAATGAGAGGGAAGTAGATGAGCCACGATGCCCTTAACTTCAAAGTCTCATCACTCATCACTTCAAACTACATTATTAGTCATCTGTGGATGAATGTTTATCATGGGGAGTGGGCGTGCCAGTGTAAGCAGGCGTGGGTGCCGTACATTTGCATTTCAGAATATTAGTATGGGGTCAGCCATGAGTGTGTGGGCAGACACAAAAATAGACTGAAGTCCTATTGTAAGGCTCCTTTTATAGATATACATTGAATTTGGGTGTCACAGGACTTTTCCTGGCCTCCTCTCAGCTGAAGTGAGAGAGATGGACACAGAACACATGAAGTGAAGAGGGTGAGAGAAGACTAAAGCTAGAGCACATGAAAAATGGGGTAAAGAAATGAGGAGTGTGGTGTGGGAAAGAATGGGGGGAAGACAGATATGATTAGTGCATAGTTTTAGCTCTCTTTGTAGGTTGTCCAGGCAGTGTCCTTATTAGGGTTGGTGCCACATTCCAGACAAATGCAGCACTACATTTCCTCTCTCTGTCTCTGGGATGTCGCTAATGTAGCCATTATCTCTGTGATTTGGTGAAAGGGGATGGACCTAAACTCACAAAGGTCCAAGTAAATGATGAGTTCAAGTAACAAAAAACATTAAAGGTTTCGCATGACAGCAACTAATTGCTATAAACTCCCTAAATGTGAATTATTAGTAGCAATTTGTGTGAGTCATCTGGGATGCTGCCAAAGTTTGAAAACAGTCAAACATGCCTAGTGATAACTTTTAAAAGGAGAAGTGGAGCTAAGTGGTAAATATGACCTCCGTGCAGAATTGTGATAACATTCAGGAGCTCATCGCTCATTCCCAGGGGGTGAAATGTAGCTGCGGGCAGAAGAACCAGCTTGACCCTGCTGTTGTCTGAATAATTGCCGGAGGGAGAACTATCTGGTTTGATTCTGCAGATGGAGAAGGAGGGATACAAAGATAGAAACTACATCAGGCAGGTGGAGGCAGAAATTTTCTATCATATAAAAATGTTGATTAATGTTAAGAGAGGAATAAAGTTGAAAGACAGGGAGAGATAATGGACTAATGGGCTGGGATTGGCTCTAATAAGTCTGCAGGTAGGGCTGATACAATCTCTCTGGCAGGCAAGTAGACAGTAAATCACTCACACACTGATTCATAAATTCCTGAGGAGGTTGGCCTTGTGCAAAAGCCAAATCTTTAACATTACATAGTGTGTACAGTATACAGTACAAGTACAGTTTCAGAACGTACACATGCAAACTTGGCTGTGTAAACTGCAAGGGCCTGTGGCTATATTCTTCAGACCATGCAAGAAAGAAAAGACTCAAATTCCTCTTTGCCTTGTTGGAGTAATGTATCCTAATTTAAGCTACCAGTGACAATAACTAAACCCTTTGTGTAAGAAGATTGATATCACTCTCACATCTATGCGCAAATTATGGAACTAGAGCCAGGAGGTAATTTTCCTGGTATAAAGTTTAAGGGGGACACAGGTAGGCCTTCTCAGTTACCTAGAGTACCTGTAGGTGTACAGAAAATTGTTTAATTTCCAACTACACTGAAATGTAAAAGTGCACGTGTGGTATGTGGTTTTAAGGTGAATCACATGGTGCTAAAAATTGACCAATAGGAGATTTTTAATTAGTCTAAGCTTGATTGTTATCCATCTTACAGTCAGAAAAACAAAAAAAGGATAAGCCTATCTAAAACTATGTGCAACAAATTGCCTTTTGAAGAAAGTCTTGCATTATAAAGTTTTAAAATGATTTAAAGGCTGCTGTTTTGCGATTGTCGTGAAAATTTCAGTTTTTTACTTTTTTAAATGTATTTTTTAAAGGCTGACCTCACAAATTATGAACTTGCTTCCTATGGATCTATCGAGGGAGGAGGCAAGTTTAACATAAAGCAGAAAAAAGTGTAATAGCATTTATATGCATAGCAGCCTTGGTTGTCCACACATAGACTGAGTTTCCTTGGTGACTCATCAAAAGGAAGTAAATGGACTTCTGCTGACTTACTGATGGTGTTGTTTGCAGTGTGAATGTGGAAACACCACCTTCTTTTTTAGTTTTCAGTGTTAAACAGATGCTTGTGGGAAGTGTAAGTTCTGTTGTTGCAACGTCACCACTGGAAATCGGACAGAAGCAGGTTAAAAAATACTGAGAAAAATATTAAAAGGCTGCCTAATTTGTCAAATGGAAAAACTACAGTATTTGATTAAGATCCACATCATCATCTCACAAGGGTTCATCCCATCACAGGATTCTGGCTCCAAATCATTATTGTCACACATAAATGAAGAAGGACACAGTTGGGTGAACAACATGTATGTGTTTTTCACGCGGCAGGAAAGAGTTGTGAAAATGCTTTTCACACTGGCCCAGACCTCCTGCTGGTTTTCTGAGTATGTGTGGAAAGGCTCATTGGATAACACTTTAGAGGGCAGTATTTCTTCCTTTCAGTTAGCTGTAAAGGCTGCACTTCTTCCAGAAACATGTAGTTTGTGTGCAAAATTATTAAAAAGAGGGAGAGGATAGCATGAAGGGAGGTGGACAAATACAAGATAATGTAGAGCGATAGAGCTGGGAAGACGGATACGAGAAAGATAAAATTAAGTAGGAAATCCAAGCAACAAGACGGTGAACTTTTTATTGCTGTGATTTAAGAAGTGGTCATCTGTTCCAGGGCAGGGTGATGTGGTTTTTGGACAGAGCAGTAAAAATGAGCTGGTACCTGAGAGCATTTTAAATCAAAGAGATGTTTACAGAACAGTACTGGGGAAACAAAGTAATGGATATTGAAGGAGGAGGGCGACACATCAGACGCTTGTGGCTAGTTTTACTTTGTACCGTGGATTGTTTACTTTGATTTTATTTTCCAACGACAGCTCATCAGATTCATCAACAAAGGCCACGATGCAGCGGCACCTTTTTTAGGAAAGAAATGATCTGGGTAAAATAAACAGCCAACCATAAACATTGCAGGCCCATTCAGACTGATAACATGCACAAAGCAGGGCTATGGTAAGATATACAATGTCAGCTGCACTTTCTCTCTGTTGTTTTATAGCTTCACCATTCATCTTCCCATTCACATAACTATGCACCACCATTTGTCTCTGTTATGTTGGAGGATGTCATAAATCTGAGGGCTGTGTGTGTGTCAGTGTATGTGTGTGTTTGCATGTCTAGTTTAAGTTACTAAACAGACGTGATATGAGTGAATGTGTTTTCATCGATGTTTTGGGTTCTGTTTCCTTAGCCCTATATGTCGGTTTCCTGGCAACACCTTACCTAAAAGAAATATTTAAATAAATTATAGGCTTATGTTCATTTGTCCATTCAAACACACTTGTTTTAATGATGCCGAGGCCACTAATTGTTTTAAGATGCTTCTGTGCTCTCTGGCCATACTGCTAAGCTTAACAATCAACATCAGCTGCAGGAGCACAGCCGGGATTTGGTGTGATGAGAATGGATGTGTTTTGTTTAAAATTACAGAGCAACTAAAAAAAGTCGTAGAGAACAGTTTAATTGGTGGCATTAAATATTTACATAAATGACACTTGTGTAAGGATAACCGTCTAAATCCGTCTTTATTTGCTACTTAAACCACTTAACAAACTACTGTAGGTGGCACGCTTCTTGCTAAATTACTAGAACTATAGCTAAAAGCTTACTTCTAGATCCTTGATACTATGCAGTTGATGGTATTTTGTTCTTAAAATGATCCAGTATTTCCTCCATTCATTTACAATTTTACTGGAGAAGGGGAAAAAAATCTCTTTAGCCTGCTAAAGTGGCATAAAGGTGACACAGTTGAGCTCCTATTTGTACCATTCATTCCTGTTCCTCAGCTGTCAGACAAGGTTATCAGCTGTAAAAACACTCTCCATTTTAAACTCCGATTCTCAGTCATTCAAAGATCACTAGTCTCGTGCTATCAGTCAACAATGTGAACCTGGAGGTCAGTCAATTTAAAATTTAACATGACCTGTAACTGCTGAAGTTTTGATGAATGTGATGAACAATTTTCTTGTGGACTTAATGTCAATGCATCTGTACCACATGTTTCTTTGTCACATTTGCATATTTTTGCACTTAAATTGCAGGAAAGACATCTGAATGAAACATTGCCTCTAGTACAGTAGGTAGTACTTGCCACTCACTTAGTTTTGACCCTCTCTCTCTCTATCTCTCTCTCTCTCTCTTCTTCCTTAGACTGAGTGACAGTCTGGTATGGCAAGAATGTCACACTTCACAAATGCAAAGGCAGCAGCCATCAGGGCGACCACACACTTGCGACTTTACGGTCAGTTAGCAAGTGGATTATTGGACTTTGAGAACCATGTAAATCATGCACGTACACAGACACACACCAGTGGAAGAAAATGTACAGTTGAGGCTGCAAATACATAAACTTATCATGTAAACTTCTTGTAAATGATATATGACCTGTATGTATAAATTTGAGCCTCTGTTGTTAAAAATTAATTACTTCAATCCTTCGCTTTTTGTTCATTAAAGATATGTTAAACTGTACAATCATTCTGCCTCAGCAGAAAAAAAAATTCCAATAAATCATTTAGTCCAATATTGACAGTTATGACTGCATGTAAATGCTAGATCACAGCTGTAGTTTCTTTGGTTTATGTCAGTTCTGTAAAAAATTCACATCGTGCTGTGTTTATTGTTAGGCAGAACCATCTATGTGGTCTGTTTTCCTGTGTCTGCTACAGTGGTTAAAATGGATTCCTGCATTTTGTTTGACTAAACAGTTATTTAGACTGTTTAGAATTGATGGAGATGGGAAGAGATGAAGATGAACGAAAGGGACCCTACATGCAGAATTTAGGCCTCAATAGCAAGCAATGGTATTCAGAAGTACTAATAATGATAAATAAATGTGTGTAAACAGTTTCTAGTGGCTCTGTTGAAGAGCTGCTAATGTGAGCTAACACTTGTCTACTGACCTACTATGGAAAGTGGGAGCACAGACTCCTAACTCACCAACAGGAAGGCAGGGGAATCCACATAAGATGGTCTCCCAACAAATTTGCAATCTTTAGACACAGTGGATGATAATGTTCTCACCCCAGACATACAACCCTCAGAGCAGGTCAGCAGGCATGGGTCAAGGGTCAGTCTCTGTATCTAATGAGAGACAAAGGCGGATGGAGATACAACACTAAAGTGAGGTAATCATTATTGGTATGACATTGAAGAAAAATGGCATCACATGAAAATGTTTAATGCTCTGAGTGTTTGGTGAGTTTTGAGCGCTGGTCCGATTTATTTTTTGGCATGTTATGCATAGCCGGAAGTCTCCCTAATATTTGACAGCAACATGGACATGGTTTTCAGTTATTAGTTTTTCAGATGTTTTTTCTTTCGTGGGACACTGTTTTAATTAAAAAGGCCACCCAACAAGTAGAGTGATGTAGCCCGAATAAAAGTGCAGCTTAAACTGTAGACCTTCATAAAGCTGACCACTGTCCAGTCATGGAGATATGCTGATCTTGAGTTAAACTTTAGGAAATGTCATAATGCTTATTTAAGAGTTCAGTGCTCATCTGATGAGGTGTATATATCCTCATGCAATGGGTTAATGTGCTTTCAAGATCCACTTAAGTATTTTAGGAGTGGACAGAGAGCTCATAGCTGCTCCGCAAAACCAAAGAAGGGGGAAAGCAAATAATTATAAAAAGACAGATGTATAGTTTTGTCTAAATTGAAAGAAGAAAGGAACATATCTAAAGGAAAGGAGTGAAAACAAAAAAAACAAAGGAGGTGAGGAAGAGTTAAGTGGCTTCAATTAAATTCAGAGGGAGACTTACAAACTAGAGCAGAATGAGAAACTGGCTGAAGCCACTTTGTGACATTTAGACGAGAGCATGTTTTCCTCATTCAGTACTGCATGTATGGCTTTGTCAAATATTGCATTGCATATTTCCTAATTGCCCATCTCTCTCTTTTTTTTTTTTAAGTGCAGACATATGACTTTATGTTTTTCACATCAGATACATTCTTTTAAGCAATCTTTGCTGTATTGATTCAAAGGAAAGGGACAGTACTGTAAAGACCATACACACAGTTGCAGCTAACTCTTCTTGCAGAAATAAGTAATTGATGATAATAATCAATATGGCTGTATATTGTTCATGTGGCTCAGTTGGTTGGTAAACTGAATGTGTCATTCTGATTGTATCATTCTGATTGTAAATTGAAAAGCTGAGAAAGGAAAACATTTTCATTTATCATAATCAATAACATCACCAGTGATATCAGGGCCTATTAAAATACAGTGCTGCTGATGCCTTAATTTTTTTTGTGTCTACCACTACAATAGTATTTAGCCTCACCATAAATGCAGGATTTTTGAAAATGAAAAAGGTTTACCCAGAAATGAGGGGGAGTGAAAATGGCATGCTGATGAGTCAAGATTATTGTACTTTAACTGAAAATCACTGCATATTCTAACCATCTGTTTTCTCTTTCTGCTTCCACTTGTATAAACATTGTTCCACAGAGCTAATAGTGGACGAAAAATATGACGGGGTACCTTTAAACTCAACTACCGACCGAGTTTAGAAGTCAACCCTTCTTGTTGACACTCCCTGATCTTTGTCTTGAGTCAGGTTGCGCTCCAAAAATCCCAGAGCTTCAAAGTAAAGGAAGAAGTTAAAAGAATGAAAACAATTCTGCTAAAAATGTTGAAAAAATGTCGCCACCACTACAATTCTCTCCACATTCTCTCTGAACAACTGATACTGATATTATGGAGCAAATGAGTGGTCAGACCATTCTTCCTCTGACTTCATGTTGAAAACAAAGTGAAGTGTTTTGAACACTGAAATATGTAGATGGATGATTGTTACAGTGAATACTGTCTACTTACAAGGAAAACATTCTTTGTGAACCCCTGCCAGTTCCTTCATTAGGCCCTGCACTAGATCTCATGCAATCCTGTGCAACTTTGTGTTCTTTGTATAAACATTTACATGTTAGGCGTCTCCCTGATACATTCATTCAACATGATTTACACTGAAAGTAACAATAGAGTGAGCTTCATTTCTCAAATGACCAACTTTGCAGCCAGCTAGATAGCTAAAAGTAGACAGACTAAATAGTCAGTTTCTCAGGAACTATGATAGTGCTAGAACAGATTAAAGCTGATTGCAACTCAAGAAGCAGCCTGAATGTACTGTACAATTCTAATTTTCACAGCTGATACACACCAAAAATGGCAGCACAGTCAAAGAGCAAAAGTGATGCAGAACAGAAGAAAAGAAGAAAACACAAGGAGGGAGACAAAGCCAAGCTAAACCCCATTCAAC
The DNA here is from genome assembly GCF_033026475.1 of Channa argus. Classification (NCBI taxonomy): domain Eukaryota; kingdom Metazoa; phylum Chordata; class Actinopteri; order Anabantiformes; family Channidae; genus Channa; species Channa argus. Next base: position 10,995,630 of record NC_090217.1, on the reverse strand, counting down.
ACAACCATGCTGAAATGATCAGATCTACCTCTCAGCAGACATCTTATCAATCAGGGACATAAGACCACAGCGTGTGTTGTGTGCGTGCGTGTGTATGAATAGGAGAGAGAAAGCATGTGATGTGACCTGCCAGGAGATGTTTGTCTTAAGGCTGAGTCCAATGAAATGCTAACAAATGCTGTGGCAGACGTCCGAGTTTGAGCACACATAGACTGAAGCTCAACACACACATAAAGAGATGCACACAAAATGTGCACACACATACATATGCACGTGCAATCACAATGACAAATTACTCTCTGAAGGTCTGCAAATTTGATAGAGATCTTGCAGATTTGGGGCACTTAGCCTTGGCAGCTGAACAGACAGAGTGATTGCATATGTGTATATGTGTCCGCATGTGTGTGCAGGAGTCTTCTGGCTAAAGACGCTCTTCAGAACAGGAAGAGATGAAGAGCAAAAAAAAAAAAAAAAAAAAAAAAACATACTCACAATGATCTCACAGCTGGAAACATGAATGAAGCCAAGGTCAGGCCTGTTTTCTTTTTCACTGTCTTCCCTGTAAAAGTATCTTCAGCTTCTTCCACGAAATGTCTCAACCACTATTGTATCTTAAAAAAACAACAACTAACACACAATGTTAAAATATGTCATCTACCACGTTTTGCCAATAGCTCTCTGCCACTTTGGGAATTGATCACTCTAACACAACAAAAAGGGAGGGATTTGGGTTTTAACTTAAATGAATGGCTTCAGGTTATCACGGTGTCACCACACTCAGCTAGTCTTCCAACAAGGAGTCAACTCTTCAAGAGGGAGACTATCATATTATGCAACGTGTGTAACTTGTCCAACCGAATATCATCATTCAACTAAAGCTCTACACTGAAGATCAGTGTTTATTTTTCCATCAGAAATGATGTTTTCCTGATGTTTAAATATATGTCAGACTTTGTTGTGCAATATTGGATTTGTGACCTTTGATTTGATCCATGAATGATGATGATAATGTCTAAGAATTTGTATTAGCAGGAGTTTACATGAAAACTGTGTACAGTTTAAGGATTTTCCTTGTTTGAGGTGTGAGGAAATGGCTGAGTGGTATGACGCTCTGCCAAAAAACAATTATCTTCCTGAACATAAACCTAAAATTTTAGCAAGTCTATAACGTGCTCCTTACAATTGTGGAAAGGGGATATCTATGAACAGCATGTTTTAGATTATCCCAAAGATGAAGTATTTTCATACAACAGTAAATTTTACAGCATGTGCTAGGTACTTTAAAATATGCTCTTCTGGTTTTTCTTTACTTTACAAAGACATTATGAAAAAGGAAACATTACTGTGTTTGTGTTTAGTTAGAAATGTGTGCAGATTCCCAGTTGTTTCCAGCCAGGATGCCACAGTTTATTGAGGCCTAAGCTGCTGACACACTACAGGACTGTGATTCAACCATTTGCAGATCAGACTGTCTTTTTTTTCAGTGCTCATGTGGATCCAGCAGTTCTCCAATAAACCAAAGCCCACTATAAGGTCTGTTTCTCTGTCTACCATTTTGTGTCACTCGTTCCAAATTTCTAAGGGGAGCTCAGGTTCAAACACACACCTTATTATCCACAATTGACTTCAAAGTTTGAAAGGGGAGCAATTGTAAGGAAGAGGAAAGGTGGCAAGAGGGAGGAAGAACAGATAGAGATTTAAAAAAGCGACATACAGACGAGGTTAAGAGGGGTGATCTCCTGACGTGTTTGTATGCGTGTGCGTGTATGCATGTGGACGCTCTGCTCCCCTGCAGTCGTCTAAATCCCAGGGAAGATTGATTGCGTTCCAAGGATAATCTATCCCAGACACTTACAAGCACCTCCCCACAACTTCATGCTCCGCTCTTCTCCTCTCCCTTTTCTCGCCCTTGTCTACCTTCTCTGCCCTTTGCTCCTCCACTTGCCGTATAACCTCCCCATCCTGTCTGCACGCCCTGAAACCTTCTGCCCTCAAGCATTTTTTTTCCACCCCCCCCATAAGGTTTGTTTTCTTCATTCACACATGCACACTTTCACAGAAGTAGAAGGGAACGTGATAAGAGTATTATCCAGTTCCTGCCTTTCACCTAAATCTGAAATCTAAGTGATGACTTATGTGACAGTTTACATGTCCAATGTATCAGCTGCTCTGTCTTTTCTCAACTTTCTCTCAGCCTGTTCTGCTGTCTGGAAAAAGGGAAAATATCACACTCTTTCCATGGTCATTGTGTCTAATAATGCTTGATTTCCATCTCTTCATCCCCAACCGAAGCGGATGTTTCAAAAGTTTATGACAGGCTGCGTAACAAACCTCTTCCATCTGGCTTTAAAGGAGAAAATGAATAAAACATCTGACAGAAAGGAACCTCCTGCCTTTTTTTTGTCTTGTTTACCCTCTTCACCCTGTCCCCATAAAGGTGTAGAAGGAAGAGTACACTGGGTGATAAATAACAGTGATAAACCAACTGTATGAATGATTCTGGCATCCATACAAAAAAATAAACTCGTGATTTCTATCTGCAAACACCCTATTGCTATGACTTAATAAGTAAACAGACACGCAAGAACACCTATAACCTGAAGCATAGTTTAGTCCAGCACAAAGAGGCAAGAAAGCAGACCACATGAACTGGTCAAACCAGATCCGGTTCACCCGTAATGGGGCAAATAAGCACTGAGCTCTAAACCAAAAGCCATAATCATGGTAACAGGTCTGAGTACAACAGCAAGGCTAATTGTGAAAATGATGCCCTCTTCCCTTGAACTCCTCCTGAACCTCCTCCCAGCATTCAAATGATGCCCCTATATTTGCGTTTGACCCCTGCATCAGAATAACCTCCTCCAGTTATCCTTGGAAAATTATAGGGTTTGGGTAGAGTTGGCCGGGAGCTCACATGGCTATCAGCTGTGCAGGCATCTGCAGAGAGAGAAAACATCACTACCATTAGTGTGTGACTCAGCCTTTAACAAACGGCTGATCTGTTGTGACATGCTCTTCCTGTCCTTGGTGGATCTGTGACTGGGCTGCTGTCATTGATAAGACTTATTAAAGGGGAATTTAAGCCCGGTAAGTTTAGGTTTTCTTTCACGGAATAAGAACGTTTTAAGTGGAAGTTTGATCCTTTTACTTTGAGAGTTTAAAACCAAAATAACTCATATCTCATGGTTTTCATTAAAATATTTGTTTACTGCTACGATATGAATATTCAAATATCTACAGTATCCCAGTGTGATTTGTCATTGGAAATAGTAAAACTGTTTCAAACAAAACAAAAACCTTTCATGACACAAAATAAGTACAGTAAAACTTATTTCAACTTTCACTTTGCTCCACATGTACACAGCTCCACCTAACAGGAGTGCAAGAAGAGTTGCATGGAATGAATCTACTTTTGATTTTTCTTCAATGGAAAAAACATCCACTACTTAAAAAAAAAAGGTGACAGCTGCTCCTGCAAAATGATTTATACTGATGCTCAAAATGAAAGCACGTTGAGGTCACTTAGGCTGACAAACCAGCAGAAGTTTTCTTTATGAAGTGATGACACCAAACTTTCCTTAAGAGCAATGTTAAAGTACACACATGTTTTCGATCCTATTGGGAGATGTAGGGCAATAACTTACAATAAAAAAATGCTGATGGATGGTTTCATCCTTATCTCATGTGTCAAGTGTCTCCAAACACACCGTTAGCTAATTCTATTACAGCAAGTACTTTAATGCCACTAGGTATTTGAAAGTGTATGTGTCACTCCTGTCAGATGGTGGATATGGCTGTGTTGGCATAAACTTGCGTTTTGTCTAAAACACTGAGCCAGGAGTCGGATATCAAGATAAAGGTTTGTTTTGACCTCAGTCTGGAAAGCCTGCAGTAATACTGCACAGTAAGAAGTGTTTCTTCTTTGTGTGAAAAGATTTTTATTTACAAATGTCCCAGAAAAATGACTGTAGAAACAACTCTTTTGTACACATTCAGTTCAATGTTGCTGTTCCTCCATTTACAATGCGGTGAATTTATTTTTTAAATGCTGCCCACATCTCCAAGTTGGAATAGTGTGACCCTAATAGTCTGAGTGTAGATCCTTATGCTGCCCTGATAGTAGGTAGGAGTACACTAGTGATACAGATCTCCTGCTGAGGAGAGAGTTCATCCACTCCATTAACGGGTGAAAGGGAAGCTTAGCCCCTAATGGGACACCACTTGATTTATGTGCTGACTTTGCTTGTACAAAGAAAAAAGATGAGTTAGAAAGGTCAAAGAAGTGGCACAGTTCCTGAAAACTAAGCATACGCTTGTCACTCTAAAAAAAAAATCACTATTATTATTGATACATTTGAGGGTCGTGGTTTGAATTCTAGATGAATATAATGTATTCAGGGGAACCTAATGCCTTCCAGGTTTTTCTCTACAACTCTGTCATTTCTGTTCATAAAGCAGCCTACAGTGTTTCTTTATTATACCAGACAATAAACCAGCACATGATTCGCTGTGGCGACCCCTGAAAGGGAACAGCCGAAAGGAAAAGAAGAAACCACTCTAGTTTCCTTGGGTGTTTTTTTTATATTTTTTTTTAGCAGAGTCACAGAGCTACACTGGCCAACCTTAAGCAGTGTAAACTGCAGTACCTCGTCTTTCTAACCAATCAGAGAAAAGTCAGAAAACAAAAGAGTGAACCTTCTGCATACCTATGATATACAATGGTGTGTTAGGTTGATCTTGAGTGACATGCTACAGTTAACTTGATTCCTAAACGTTACATATTGTAGCATTTAAAAAACCTAAGAAACACTGTTAGAACATCTTTGCAGTGCAAAGGACATATAGTACAGCAATGGGCCAGTGCTCATCCCAATTCTCCGAGACATGGTAGAGCCTGACAGTGAGGTCTCATATTACTAAAAAATAACATCCATTAGTGATGGAAATATTAACCTGATCCTGTTTCTATTGGCTGGTTTTGCTTTTCAGTAGCTAAGGAGGAAAAATTGGCAAAGTCAGAGACATTAAGGCACTATCACACTAATTTAAGTGTATTCCACGAAATCCTGATGTGTGGAGCTTAATCTTGGACATTGCTCAGGTCCTTAAAGAGATTAATTCCATGCTGAAGGGGATGGCCTGTGCTACTAATAACCAGCCATCCAATGACATGAACTACCACCTTAAAAACAATGTCCTTATTCTGAACTTTAGAGTCAGAGTACATATTATACTGTATATGTACTTTTTTTGTCCGTAAAACATTTGCCAATGAATGAGATCATTTCATTTATTTTCCAGGGCAATTTAATTTTTTAGCTGTGATTTTCCTCCGTGGACATGTGACTGTTAGCAACTAAAGACCATCATCTCACTGCTCTGACATGGAGCCATGGGTGGAGGTGTGCAATCAGGGTAGCGGTCCCTTTGGGTTGACAAGGGTCTGGTGGCCAGAAAGATGAAAACGACTGTTTCCATCACATTTATCCCCTAAGTCCAACTTAATTTACAGAATGTTTTTCTTATAAGTTGGGCTAAAATGACAGACTCCACGCCTCAGGATCAGACGATACAATGAGAGGCATATCAGTAAGATATAGCATATCCAATTCTATGACTCTGTTCCTAACAAAATCAAAGTCTTTGTGCAGTTTTAACATTTGGACATTTTTCTTGAATCTTGCGTATTGTTATACAAGCAGATCTGTCCTTAATCAGTACTGTGCTCTGAGCGATGGTTTAACAATACTTTTCATGATGAAACTGTATGCTCAATCGTAAAAACCTCAAGCCAGAAACCATAAACATCACAAACACATGTTTGTTTACTGGCCAGCCAGCAGTGACCATGTGGATGTGGTGTCGTAAACTGGTGATACTAAGATGTTAGAGAGTCTGTTGGTTGTGGGAATGGATTAGTTACAGATTTAGTGCAGGCCCTTCCTTTTTTTTCTCCTCACACTCTCAAAGACACACATACATCCACATAAGCCGTCCACTAAAACCAGCCCTCAAAGGTATGTGTGAAGCCTTTCCTTCCAACGTTAAATGTCAGTCCATTCATGTGACAGTGCTGAACTTTGATGTCTGATTCTCACCCCTTACTCCATCAGCCTATGGAATATGAGTCCCATGTGGGTGCTGTAAAAGCCTCAGGAGGGTTTTTTTTTTCCTTTGGAGGCAATTTACAAACCTCAAAGACCTCAAAGTAGTGTGATCAGACAAGTAGTCTTTTACAGAAACATCAGCTCCTGGGTTAAAAGTCAAGGACTTATTTCACTGTCAGGGCTATTTCCTTTAAATAAATAATTGGGCAATTTGGGAAACACACACTTACTCACTTCCTCAAATGACAAGTAATTGTATGCTAAGTATTGAGTAACAGCCAGCAGCCTTTATCTCAGCAGCTACCCGGGTAAATTCAGATTTTTACATTCTGTTGTCTGTATGGATTAAACAAAGAGACGTGATGATGTAAAAACAAGAAAAAGAGAGTTAGAGGTGCTGACATGTAGATTTGTTAATCATGGACAGTTAGGTAAAACACGTGCTTAATAGCTTCATGTTTGCTATAGAAAAACGAATGCATATTTCCCAAAATATCAAATGATTGTTTGAACATGACACAGTCTTCATCATTAGTTTTTTTCTCTATACTGTTCTTTCTTTCATCTCTCGTATCTATCTTTCAGCATTGTCTGTGTCTGGAGACTTTCTGCCCTGTTTTCCACAAGAATGTGATCATTTTAATCTTGTTGACAGGCTCGTAGGTGTCTTCTAACTTATCTTAGTGTGATGTGCATATGAGTGCATGCTTTTTCATTTCTTACTGCAGTTTATACACGCACAAGGACATCACTGTGACTTATCTGCGTAGGTGTCTGCATCCCTACAGTATCTGTGTGGGACAGTTCTGTTCTGACTGATGCAGTGAGGCACTTGTGAGGCCTGATCGCACCGTCTTGCCCACCCACCTCACTCTCCCACGCTCGACTGGGAGTGTGGGAATGTGTCATCCAATATCATAACTCCAGCAGGACCTGTGAGTACAGGGAAGGTAATGCAGCAGGGGTGAGTCCCGATCTAATCTGATCAACACAGCTCTGCTGATGGGAGGAAAGCTAACGGAGTGATATTTCATAGGCTATTACTACAGTTGACTTTATGGTGCAATGTAGTTCACAACCCTGAATTGGAGAAGGGTCTTGTTTTAGCATGCTGAAACAAAAGATGCCCAGCAGATGTATGAACTTGGACTATGTGTCAATTTACATTCTTTAAGAAGAGGTAACAGCTGCTCAGGTGCTGCAGTCTGCCACTTCAGCTGCAGTGAAAACGGATTCGTGGACTTCAACCTCAACCCAAATGAACTGTGCTGGGGTCATTTTAAATCAGTGTCACAAACTTTATATACAATCAAGACCTAAGTAAACTAAAGCTGTTTGGCAATAATGAACCGCCACTCTATCAGGATACTTAGGTAGGTGTTTTCTTTAGCTTAGGGGTTTCCTTTAGTCCACATTTGCCGGTCACACTATTTTCCATAGTGGTTTTCCAGTGTTGCATACTTTTCTCACACTGAGCCATGCTGGCGTACAGTAGAAATATTTCCAGTGCAAAAGGTGCTTTTCACAATAAAACATTTGAGAAAAATAGAAAATACTATATAAAAAATATAAATATAAAAATCGTTCCAAAATCTGTTTATTTACATTTTCTGTATTTATTTATTTATTTTTTTTACAATTTATACAGTATGATAGCCTATAAATATTTAAGCTTTAATTTAATATGTTTCCTTGTTTGAAGCGGTGCAACACCTTGTTGAAATGGGCCCCTAATTTTAGTTGGTATGGTGAGGAGGAACTTTGGGAATCATTTTTTAGTTGTGTTTTTGGTATCTAATGAAAATAATATCCTCTCCTGCTCTTGAGGGAATTATCTGGTTCCCCAGCTGCAAAATGCTCCACAGCTGTGGAAAACTATACCTAACTGTGCTGGCGCTGGGCAGTGTATGGTGGATTTATAAGACTTTATGCAGAAGCAAGCTAATAAGGCTGATTAGAGCCCAAACATTAGAGTTGCAGGATCTGAAACTAAAACAGTGAAACAAAGGCCCTAAAATGTTCAGAAGAGTTGAGTGGAATTGAATGAGCTTCTTCTGTTGGCTTATAACTAAAAAAAGATTTGTTCATATTTCCTATAAGCAGACATATCATTTGACTTTGTGCACAGGTTTTGGTTTACGTAAATTACACCATGTCACATAAGAAAGCTTTCAATGGCTGTACCCTGCATTATGCTTAGATATTAGCAATAGTACAGAATGTCGGTCAAATATATGAAAACATTAAAAAGTCCAATTCACAGGGATTGGGTGAATTTGCATCAACAGCAACACGACAAATTCCTGAAAACGTACGTCTTAGAGGAGTAATGATGCAAATGTATGACACTCAATTCAAAGTCCATTAAGTCACTAAGCAAAGGAGACGGCAAAAAGCACAGGACAATATGCTGTAAGTAAAATAATGCAAACGATAAACTAGAAAAATGGTGTGTAGTCTAAACACTACATCTTTGTTATTGGGTTAATGAGAAAAAAATTCTAATAGTCAAAGGGAGTTTGAGTTTCGACCTTATCTGTGTCCCTGTAAGACCATCAGCAAGGTTAATCCAAATAAGCTCTTCACAAGAGAGCACGGAAATCAAACTGAAGAGTTACATAATCATTCACAAGCACAGTTTTATTATTCTAAGTCTTATCGGTCATATTCTTTACATAATGTTTCTTTAGGCACCCAGTCTAAATATACCCAAATAAGGCATTTCTTTCCCTTATCCTTGTATCACACTGTATATACTGCAGCAAATGTTAAGATGTCTTCATGTTAGAATCTGGGGAATTTTCCTTGAATGCTGCATGCTCCCATATGAGAAGGTTTCCTTCATGTGCTCTGACAGATTGTACATTGTACATTGAAACAAGGAAAATAAGTCTTCAGATGTAGGTGATTGTTACTCAGGCTTACTCTTGGTAAATCATTCAGACTCTACAACAATAGGAAGTATCAAAGTGAAGCCCTGACAAAGGCCAGCACAAAGCAGCAGAATTTAACTTTTGAAATAATCTTCTGAAATGCTGTGTGATAATGAATTTCACACACTGTCATTTATTACAACTGTTACTCAATCAAAGAAAGTTCAAAGATTCTATGCATGGATGTTTTTAAAGATAACCAGCTGTTCTCCCACAGCAAATGCATAGTTACTTGCAATGGAAGTTTATAAATTGAGGCAGTTGCTCTGGGCCACAAGCTGCAGCTTTGTGAAGTATACACGACTTTTATCACCAAAGTCAGTAGAGAACATCTTTAGAGAGTCCTGGATGCCTGTATCAGACTTTCTGTCAATCTGTTGCTTTCATTCTTCACATTTGTACGAGCTATTTAAGAAAACATGCTCTGTGACCTGCTACCCTGAGCATTTCTCAGGCCAGAGCAGTGAAAGTTTCCCTCCTTTAACGCTACATTTCTTCTTACTTGAATGCGTGACTACTCTAAAGCAAACATCCAGCCCAAAGATAACCAAGCACCCTGTCCTTGCCCTCTGTTGAGACATCTTTTGACAGCTTGACTGTTGACGAATCAATTTGGGATAAATTGACTGTAGCGGATGTTCTCATGTCTCTCTCTGAATGTGGTGAACTCGCATTGGAGATCAGTGAGACATGCAGGCTTTGTGCCCCACCAAAGAACCACATTAGGGAGGACATGGCATGGTTCTCCATTGAGCCTGTGTATTCACACAAATCCTAGCAGGGAGCTGATAAGAGAGCTCAACAATAGAGGGAAAATGACTGAGGTGGTTTGGATTAGTCATGGTATGGCAGCATAGCTACAAAGTAATTATGGTTAATCACTTCGAACATCTACAAACAGCAATACTCATATCTGTTTGAGTTTCATCACCAATTGTAGATCATCCCATCTGTTGTGCTCAGTTGATTCTATTCAGCAGAACACCACCAATTTTGTATTTTCATCTTCATTAATGATGAATGGTTTTCTGCCTTTTTTCCCCTCTAACCTGCACCTAATTCATTTCCACTGCAGAACAATAGTTTAGAAAGAACTACACGCACAGATGCATGTCAGCTTTTTCCACATGCTCCAAAACAATGACTCCATTCTTGGCAAATTTCCCCATGCTAAATTTAATTAGACATTGTTCCATTGGAGAATTTGTTCTTTCTGTTCTTGCTTCTCAAACTCTTTGTTTTTGCCGTCTCACTCTGTCTCTGCCCTCTCTCCACCAGCACTTTGTGCCATCTGGGTTTACAAACCAGCCATGTGAGTGCACAAGAATAAGAACTGTAGACATGTGGAGGCTGACAAAAAACGTGGGGAGGCTTAAATCTACTGGTACAGTGGAGGCTGAGGAACATCTCAGTAATGTTTTGCAATGTAGATCATACATAATGGTGGTCTTCCATGTTTTACTACTCCACTCAAATCACGTAACAAAATCACGTTCAAAACATAACAAAAATATATTTTATAGGCCAAATTTAACCTTTAAAGAGTTGGCTTCATTCAGTTTTTTTTTAATTACCAAAATACTGCCGCACATGAAAGTAGTTGCAAGAATGATCTTGCTTTTAGTGCTTTTAAGTTCTTGGGGAAAATTCAAACCTCTGACACCAAAACTGTTTTTACTTCAGGATTTGAATGCATAACGTCCAGTGAGATGAAGTAAAAATCAATGTTTTTGAAGAAGACAGAGAGAATAAACATTTAAGAAATCCGAAACACCTTTTAAAATAGAGGTTAATGTTGAAATGAAGATTGAAATTTAATTGAGGACCGCAAGATAATTAAACAGGAAGCTAAAAAGAGGGGGGCAATTAGGGGCTCTGATGCTGATGAACTTGTTTCAAATAATTGTGGGAACAGAAGATACAATGTATTTCTCTAACATGGGCCTCACTCAATTTATTAAGTATATAGGCTGGTAGTTACAGTGTTTGCTCAGGAAGTAATGTGATGTGTTTTTACTAGTTTTTATGGAGTTAAACGAGAAGAATGGTACTGTTTTAATGTTTGTGATGTGAAGCCAGAAGCAGGAAGTGGTTGGCATAGCTTATGCAAAAAACAGACTACAGACGAAAGCCTAAAGACCACAGCCAATGGCCCAAAAGCAAGTTTTTGTATCCCTGGAATGACACGACACCCAGCAACGATCGAGTTAAAAACAGTCTCTGCACTAAGTGATGTTTGGGAAGTTGGAAGATTTACAGTATAAGGTGGAAGTTCATGAGCTTTCAAGGTGCTGGTAGCTGAGTTTTGTTAACCAGCTGTTTCCAGTCTTTGTGTTAAACTAAGCTAAATATATCGTAGCCTGAAGTTTTCTTGGCAAAAAAATCTAAAGAAGCATATTTCGTCACAGTTTAGGCATGAGGCAGAAAGGAGAACGAAGTAGGATGAGAAGCGAAGAGAATGGGAGCCGAGTAAAATGGTCAAACACAGAGATAAATTTGGTTGATGTCTGACTGTATGTATAGACAAAAAGTGATTAAATGTGTACCATATCTAATTTTAGGCTATAACGTGTCCATTAGTTTACATCTCTGATAAATAGTGCTTTTACTTCGGTCAACATATTACCTAATGGTCTAAGCATGCTGTGAGATATGGTGTAGATAATTTAGGGTATGGAGATATCAGCAGGCCACATGTAAATGAACGTGTCTGTCATTACTATGTAAAAAAGGAGGGAGAATGAGGGGTGAAGGAGTGAAAAGGATGGAGAGTTAGGGTGGGTTAGAGCAGAGTATTTAAGAGCTTTGTGAAATACCGATGTCCCTCAAAGCTCTTCAATAACCACCACCAGGACAGGAAGTGGTTCAATCTGTCAATGAGTAGCTACAGCTCTGTTTCTCTCTCCCTCTTCTCCTCAGGCACTGAACCCAACAGATGTACTGTTGCAGCTGCTCCAAAGTGGACTGCCTCCTATTTTCATTCCTATCTCTCTATGAGCACACACACACACACACACACACACACACACACACACACACACACACACACACACACACACACACACACACACACACACACACACACACACACACACACACAGCTGGGATTTGGTCAGCAAGGTAATTACAGGACAACAGTCAGGCTCCAAACCAGCTCCACCACTGAGACACCGCTATGAAAGTGAGATGTCTATGGCAATAACAGGGCACAGAAACATTTATGTGAAACTAATTTAAGAAAACGAATGTCACGTTTTCCGACTTAACATTCTGATATGATATGTATAAAATGCTTCACATCTGAAATAACCTCTCTCCGCTCTTCTATCTTACTAGTCTGTAAATGAAGATGCCCACCATGGAAGATTTGGGGCTTGGCATGTGATGTGACTGCATATAAAGTCACTGGAAAGACATAAGTGGTTATGATTTGCCTGGACCCAAACCTAAATCTAAACCAAAAAACTGGTTTAGTTAAAACTACATACTCATATGTATGTACTAAACTGCTTTTGCAAATACCTTGTAGTTGGACACAGTATTACAGCTGCAATACTTACATTTTCTCTCATAAAAATAAGGATTTGTTGATGGCTAACGTTGAAGGCAAGTTGTAAATACAAGTATTCGATCTTGCAGCCTGATATGCAGCTTGTCTGACTGCAGCATGATTAATCGTGTTTATGGTCATGTTTATGCTGTCACAACACTTGGTTATTGTAATTTACTTTCAGAAAAAACCTGAAATCCTCTCTAACCTCACCCTAACTGCTGTTGTTACCTAAACCTCAGAACACTGTCACTGTCGGAGCTGGAGTCAAACTTGAGTTTTTTTTGTGAGACAATCTTTGTGCACCTGCCATCCACTCCAACTACACTATGACTCACTTTCCATTAACAAATGTAGCACTTCATTCATTGAAAAGATCAGTGATTATTTTCCCACAATCCTACAATCTTAGGAAAGTGGATTGAAATGAAAAGCCTTATGGGCCTAAACCTGCTAGTTTTCATGTTTATTATTGTAACCGTGGCAAGGAATGTCTGGTGTGTCTTACTGAGGCATCGCAGTACAAAAGCAAAGTTTATTGCAAAAGCTTGAAACAATGTACAGTATACAATACCTCCTACTTATGGCCTTACAAACTCACAGCTGTTGTCGCTATCGCATCAGGTGCCACAATATCATTCAAAGCAGTTGATATAACATACCGTTTTCCCCTGTGTCTATCAAAGACAATTGTGTCATGTTAAATTCATAAATGGAAATGGTATTTTCAAGTTAACTTTGTTTGCCAGGTGAGAATTTATGATGATGGAAGCACATTGCAAGTCCATGTTTTTGGTTTGTACATGACAGCATGGTGTGCATGCTTGCATTTATATTGACAAGGTCTCAGTGTTGCAGGCTGGAGTTAGGCAGTATTATGCTTCAGCCCTCTCTGTCTCCAGAGAAGAGGCACCATTAAAAATAATGAGCTTTCCTTCACCTCCCTGTGCTGTGCAGCAAGTCAACAGATTCTTCCACTCTGGCACAGACTGTTCACTGTACCCAGGCAAAGTTTTTTTTTCTTTCATTTTACAGTGTGAGAAAAATTCCCAGTTGTAGCAAAGTCTGGTTGTTCGTTAGGTCACAAACAGGGTAGGAAATTATCCGCAGACTGGACATGATGACTAGTTGGATCCAAAAGTCAGACAGCACCTTTTTTGTATTTTAGCAGCCATCTGATTTATAGCTTTTTCTTTATTTTATGGTAGAAAAGAGCCGTGCTGAGATTACATTTACCAACACTTACAGTATGATTAATTGTCCAACCAGGTCAAATCCACACTGTGGCGGTGCTATTCAGACCAATCTAATAGCAGGATAAAGAAACATTTTGGATATTCAAAAACGTGTAGACTCAAGCATCCGAATTGAATTTGTCACGTGATGGTTTTTAAATCCTTGTTACTGACCTTTTTAGGGACAGTTGACTGAGCATTTTGCAGGTTGGTATTAACCAGGGTCTGGTACTGTGCATGGGGCAACGAGGTTTTCTAACACTACTACTACAAGATCTTTCTGATTTTTGATGAAAAAATATACATTTAAATTATTTTTCCACATACATCTATTTTGGTACCTTCAGATTGAGCGAATAGCAATAACAGTCCAACAGTTGTTCTCCTTGTCCATCAGATTAGACTGCTGTACATGTTCAGGAACAAGTGATGCTCACAAAGCAACACACCATTACTTTATCCCTGTCGTCAATATAATACAGTCATTGTTTTTTCTTTCACTTTCCGCTTGTCAATAACTCAGCTGTAGTTATCAGGTCAGTGTATTTTCCACATGCAGACCTCTCACATGTGGGACACTGTCTGGAGTACTCTAAATGGGTGACTGAGCACCCTCTGGGCAGCAGAGAGGTCCCGTGGTTTTATTGCTAAATGGCACTGTCCCATAATGAAAAGATCACAGTTCAAGTCTTGCACATGGCTCGTGTGTCCAGCCATGTGTGCCGTTCATCTTCACTTGCATTCTTCTTAGAATGCGTTTTAAGCTAAATGGATTAGTTACAATTACTCTGAGCTTCCCTTAAACCTGTTAAAACAGGTTTCCTGCTTTAATAGAAGAAAAACATCTCCACATTATATTAAGCGCTTTATTTCACTTTTGTAACAACAGTTTTGCTTATGCTTATCTGACTGTCTTGATCACGCTTAGCCACCTTGTGTACACATCTGCCTCGGAAAACAGACACACACTCTTTCACTCTCTCTTTCACAAGCACACTCAAGCTCATACACACACACCTGTGCTTTTTTTTTTTAGAAAAACAGTCTCATATCAGTGTCTAGTAAAAACACAGCGCCAATCAAGGGCGCTGTGTTTCGGGCAGGTCACAGGCCTTTGGAATTTTTATGTCTATATACATGTTGATATGAACTGCCTGCATTGCCGGAAGTGCTGATGTATTTATCACACCAGACAAACTAGTGGGCATATAAAGTCCTTTATTTACTCGCTGCTTATAAAACTGAGTTAAGATGAATTTAGCTCAGCTTCTTTACCTCCACACCAGACATTGTTCTCTCCTTCCATCAATTTGTCATCTCCATCCAGAGGTGATCCTAGACTCTGGTGGGAGAGTATAGGGAGCCTATCGAGGCCCCCTCAGCAGCGAAAAGGGATCCCAATTAGGGGGTTTCTGGGGCAGCAGTGGTGCACTTTAGAGTGTTTTCATGGGAGGTTTAAGGGGTTTCTACTGCCGTTGCCTTTGCAAAAGGTGCTAATAGATCCCTATGCAGACGTGGGCTTTGGTTTTCAAATTCATTGGCCCTGGGTTCAGATCCAAAGTTGTTCATGGTGACATTGCATTCTCATGACTAAATAAGCTGCAAACAGAGTTATAAATTATTACTTTTATTGCTGCTGTTATTGGTTCTTATTGGTCAACTGATGCTTTTGACATGTTTTTTTTTCCAACTGACTGTTCACTTCCAACCAGTGACAAAAAAAGTGCAGGAAAAAAATCTCTCAAGCGAAGTAACTGTAACAGTACTGGGAAAATCATTGTTAATGCAGGACCCCACTACTCATAGTAAAAAGCTGATTGAGAATAAATGTTCTCAGGGTCTTTTGAAAGCCTTGTTTTAGGCTTGCAGGGGCACATATCCAGAGAAAGCTGTACTGCTACCCCATTCCAGTTTAGTATACTCTGCTGTTTGAGACATATAGTACAGTTGTCATCGTTGTTGCTGAAGTGGGTCAACATTCATCAACATCCAGCTGGATTATGAATGAGCCTGAGGTTGAGGTGAAGTCACTCACCCATGTCTGTCAAAGTAGAGAAATCCTAGTTGAGCGAAGTGTTCATTAGTCCTGTTCTCACTTTGTTTGATGGAGAATATGACCGATTGTTCTTACTTTCATATGTTACCTAAAGTAGGGGTAGTGATAGGAGACTGTAAGTGCATCATAAAGGTTATGCAAGGTTTGGGAAATCTATAACTGATTAAAATAATGTTGTGATGTGAAGGAAGTGCAGTTAGGGTGAGATAGATTCAGTAGTATCTGCCTCACATATTTACTACCCCAAATAAAGATTCTATTCACAAGAGGTCTCCACTTGACTTGAATCTTATGGTTTTATGCAATAGAGGTTTATGGTTAGGACACTCAGGAAATGCTTTATTTCACATCTGCAGGCAAAGTTTAGAGCATTTAATGAGGCTGTCCCAGGGGCCTCATGATTAACCATGCAGCCTTTGTTCCCAACATGATGGATTCACCCAGCACATGACTCTCATTTAATATCAGAACTATTCAAAACAAAAACCAAAAAACCAAAAATTACTTTATTACAATGAGCATAAGAGCCATGAAGATGAATTTGCACATTACCTGCCAAGATTAAGTTTGCCTCCTGAGGTTAAAAAAAAAAATCATTTGTTTTAATCCAGTGTAGGATTTGATTTGAAGTGTTACTACATGGATCTCAATTATCCACTCTCCTGTCTGTTTGGGTAATTTGTTATTTAGTTACAAAGTCTTCAAATTGCGAAGAAACTCATTAGTGCTAATGCGTCTCTTTGGCAGACAGTTTGGCTCACAGGCAGGCTCTCTATTACACAGCGCTGTGGGTTGATGACAGGCTGCATGTCAGAACCCACCTACAAATAAAGCATCCACAGAGTCACTCACTTCTCACAGTAACAGGTAGTAAAAACAGCCCGGAGGCAAATCCAGTGTGGTTTATTCATGAGAGGGGGGTTTCTGTGCTCCTGCCTTTTAAACATTCCCATCAAACTTGCATAAATTAGTCATAGGAGGCAATGTTCCTCAATTTTTATATACTTTAGATACTGCAGCATAATTACACAAGGGGTTTTGGGCTTCATCATAATTTATATTGGTTCTTAAAATGGCTTTTTCACTCTGTGTTGAGGATCATATGAACTACGTAGCTTCATTTCCATCTCAGATTATGTTCTGGACTTTGGTCACGTGGCACAGATGCTGTTTACTCTCTGATGATGAACTCAAGATCCTGTCAGGTTGCCCAAAAATAAATTAGTGATAGTTGAGCAAATAAATATTCAAATACAAGTTAGTATAAACAACCCTCAAGTGTTACACTTGAATCAAACGCAGTACCACTGGTGTGTAATGTGCCTGACAATAATTGTAGGGTGTCTCCACCTAGTGGTGATGGGTGCACAGTCATAAGAGCTTTTGTACTTTATGTGATTTTTTTTTTAAATTTGACCAGATTTCACCATATGGTGTTTTAACATTTGTGAGAAGAATTAAAATGAATATACCTAAAGAAGTATAGTCACTAAATCTGCTTTCTGTCAGTGCTGATGGGTTGGCCCTTTATTCACTCCAGTGTGTTTTTGGGCAGTGGCAAAATTTCTTCAGGAAGCTTCCAGCAGACAAAAAAAGTATTAAATATATGTTTTTTAATATTTTTACATTTGTTTATAAAAAATTGGAAAGTATATCTCTATACTTTAAAAGCCTTATTGTTAAAATTACTTTAATAATTTTACATTTAACTATCAAATGTATTTTGTTATTTTTAACAACTATTTCTTGAGCACATTTTACCACAAGATTTTTAACAACAAAATAATTACTCTGGAGGTAAATGTGAACACTTTTGGGGCCTTTTTTTGTAATATTTGTAACATTTTCATGGTGTGATGTCATGAGGATTTATGTATGTAAAATGTATTAAAAATAAACGGCTTTATTTCTATTCTTTTTTACTTTGTGAATAATCAGAGTATTGCCAGACTATTCGGGCAATTTAATATGAGCTAAATCACAGAATTCACAACTTGCAATTAAGAATATAGATTTATTTGAAAGCGTAACGAACTGTGACCATTTAGGGTCAGATAGGTGGCTTGTGAAAGTGCTCCACAGCCACCATAATAATATTTTAGTTTGGTTCATTTATCTACCACTGGTAAAACATTGCATGCAACCTAATCAGATCACTTCCTTGTAGTGATTTGCAAATAATTAATAAGCAGTAGGTACAGTTCAATATACAAGGTATTTGTACAATATATTGCACCAGCAACAAAACAAACCACCAAATATCAGGTATCAACATCAGAGATGCACCTAACTGTTTGTGAGGTAAGATACTTACTGTCCAGTAGGATATAAATAAATGTAACGCTTTATGACTGTTTATTGTTAGATGCAATTATGATCACTTCAAAAGGCTGAGAGGAAAGCAAAAACAAATGTATGTAGATTTCCAATAAACAAAGATTTATTCATGTCACAGATGTTTCCATGCTTTTACATTTAGATTTGTGCAATGGCCCCATTTCAATCAAGTTGTATCAATTGCACATTCTGCTTCGTCTTCTCGTTTTCTTCTCAATGACAAACTAAAGTGCTACTGACAATGTATCACTATCACTGTAGGATCAAAGAAGGTACAAAACAGTGTTGAGTGAGTTACAAAAAGCTGCCTCTTTTACACACAATAACCCCTTTCTCTTTTAAATTATACACAATTACAGTGAGCACCTTAAAGCTTAGGGATCACACTTCATGGTCTCTCTGAGGCAGATGGTAGCATAGCACGAGGAGTCTAGATCAAAGCTTAAGGCGAGAGCGAGTGAGTCCTGCTTCCTTCCTCCTGATGCCTCTCCTCCTCCCTCCCTGCTTGTTTCTCTCTGGAGCTGGTAGCGTAGGTTGCGTGGAAAGGCCAGCAGGGGGCGGTAGCAGCCAGGCAGATTCAGTTTCAAGCTGCTGACTCTGAAGCGACAGTCACTCAGTCCGTCTCTGGTCAGTCTCTCTTGGTACCAAGTCCCTATGGCATTTTCCGGATACTTGACAGTGTTTCCTGGCATTGGTAGTAACACCTGATGGGATAAGAAAAGCACAGTACCAATAAACGTGCAAAACGTGCAAATGTCATATTTAAAGTACAGTCACAGTAGTTTCCTGAACTTCATACTTGTCCCAGTGTGTAGATTCCTTCTTGCTCCTCTTGGTCAGTCACCACATGGATCTAGGAAAGCAAAAGAAATGTCAGTAGCATAGACAGCGTGTCGTAAATATGGTGTCTTGCAATTCCTGAAAAAACTGTCCTTAAGCAACACTATTCCCAACTGAAATGTCCTACAGCTAAATGCGTCAACATTCTTCAAAATGCCTTCAAAATGAGTATATATTATAACTAGTCTGAGTGAAGT
The DNA here is from genome assembly GCF_033026475.1 of Channa argus. Lineage (NCBI taxonomy): Eukaryota > Metazoa > Chordata > Actinopteri > Anabantiformes > Channidae > Channa > Channa argus. The sequence goes on along the minus strand of NC_090217.1, from coordinate 10,976,375 downwards.
TTAACCACAAATTTCAAAAGACTACAGGGGCCTGATTCAACTACTTATTTTAACTACTTTGGAGAGATTATTATCCTTGTTACTGGTGTTATTGATGAAAACACTTTCCAATCACACAGACAAGATTATCTTAGTAAGCATATGCATAACTGTTTTCCTTCCTACTTGTTGCAAACATCCAACAACTTTATGCCCCTCGTTAAAGAAAAGGGACCTCATAAGAGCAAAAGCCATCACCCTACCCTGCCTTCTTTTGCATTTCCCTTTTACACTGTCAGGCCTAGATTAAAGTGTGAGCTACCACACTGTTTGTGCATACACTCTCAACACTGACCAGCTGTGTATATTCAGGGTGAGGGGAGTGAACGATCTGAAAGCTATGTCACCAGCATTTGTGGACACGTATTCAGTCCTCTGTCTTACCTGAGCCGAACAGGTTTCTCCAGCATCCTCCAGTTTGTTTTGCCCTTTCTTCTCCACCCACACCAGGTCTCCTCGCTTGGCTCTGTGGCCCAGGGTAGATAACCTATGAGCCACCGCCTCATTCCACACTCTGACAACCAAAAACAGAGTGATCAGCACAATTAGCACTATTAAAGAATTAAAGCACTGTGAGCCGGCTCTCCAAAACCTATAAAATAAATATAATAAACGTTCAGGTCCCAAGTCATTAAAATGCTACAATATGTTTGAAAAGGGCAGTGTTGTATTTTTTCCCTTGCAGCTGACCTGCTACAGTAGGCATGTAGGTAGAAGACTCTCATGCTGTGGGGCAGACTGAGCCAAGCTTGAGTACAACCATCCGGACCTGTACCGTAACGGTTGAGGGCCCGTAGCATTAGCCGCTCCCTGGCCTTGGACAATGGCATCAATGCTAAAGTCTCCTTAGCATTATCTGGTGTGGAAAGCAACACAGACAGGTTTTTTAAGCTAAAACTATAAAACTGTGCATTTTTCTATTCCAACCTATGTTAGCTACACTCAATGGTACATAAAACATTGTGTTTTCTGAATAATGTGATAAATATCAGCATAATCCTTAAATATAAAAGTAGAATTGGATAGTTACTGAGGTGGTCGTCATAATGGCAAAAAAGCACCCAAAGAAATTCTTAGCTCCTGTAAACCTGGCCATAAAAGCTTTGGAAAGAAACTTTCACATCCCATTTGATCATTTTCAGGGGAAAAAGAAACTTAGATCGCACTTGTTTGGAGGAAGTGTCTCTTTGCATGACTCGGAGGATCATCGCCTTTCTCTGGAGTGAAGAAAAGACGGACAGCACTCACCTGCAAGACACAAGATTCAGTGCATGAACAAAATACAGCAAGTATTTAAGGGCATTTTTATTTTACTGGCTTGAGACTCTTTCGAGCTTCTGGAGATGTTATAGGCATCACGTAACCACTGAAGAACAAGTAAGTTCAGCAGCAACAGCAGCTCACATTAATTTCATATCTTCATAGCATAGTATTATCCTATTCTGTGGTATATGATATATATCTGCATCGCTTACCATGTCTTCTTTGAGTAGAGCTAGCCCTACTTGGTCAGATTGAACACTCTGTCCGCTCCCAAACCTCTGTGGTCCATAGTAGTTGACGAAACCTCTGGCCTGGAAAGAAAAACAACCAATGGCACTGGGTATTGGCTGTTACTACAGACGATTATATGATGGTAAAGCTTGAAATTATAACACAAATCAAAACATTTGTTGTAAAACTCTATTATTATATTTAAATGTTGACATAACATCCGTGACGTGACCTAAATGTGGATAATTTCTGGTGGTTCATATGTAAAAATTATATAATTTCCTATGTCTAGATAAAGCTAAAAGTTGTGTGAAAAAAATAAAAAGTAACATGCATGTAACAGGAAGTCAAAAAATGACTATGGTCGACAAAAAAGAATAATACTTTGACATTCTCCAGTGCTTCCTCCACAAGGGCTGCCAGTCGGGTGTGTGTGTGTGCACCAGAGGAGTGTGCGTCACCAGTCCCATGCGGTCGCAGGTCACGCACTACCAGGTCAAAATGGTTCCCCTGCAGTCGTCCAAGCCTGAGAGGCTCACTGACAGAGTGGATCTGAGACAGGTGGATCCCTCTCTTCTCAAACTCAAATGTCTTCTCTTTTAATCTTGATACATGCAGACAAATAAATAATGAATGCTCTAGAAAACAGGACCCTAGTTTCACAGGAAATAAATTTCACATATAGGGACTATTGCAAGACTATTGCATTATTTTTTGACAATGACAAGACCAACAATACTTGTGAAGAGATGCAGCATTACCGTTGAGGTGAGACTTTTTTGATCACCATTGACTGGTAGGTGATGGCACGCTTATCCTTGATCCCAGCGTAGGTGAAATCTGATGGCAGGACTCCCAGAGCTGCTGCCATGTAACTGATGGCCTCCAGAGTTTCCAGGTTCTCCTTACACAAAATGAATGCTGAAAGAGTGCACACACATTATAGCACTTGCAAAACCTTTGAGTTTTAAGTTGTTGATTTAGCAGGTGTTACCTTGAGCAAATGTTTTTCAATTTTATAGACCAAATGTGAATTACATATGAAATTAATCAATTATGAAAAGTTGCAGTCCTGCAAGTTACCAGTGTAAACTTCTTCTTCCTTTCGCTCATCTGCACATCTCTTCTTCGGCCTCCCTCGCTCTCTCAGCCTCACCGAGATCGCTGTCGTCCCTTTGTCATTGAAGCTTTTAGTCTCCACCAGTTTCCCAAACCTCTTGCTCAAAAAGTGATGGACCGCCGTCCTGTGCTCCTTGCTGTCATCAGGACCAAATGTATAAGATGATCCTTGCACTTTGGCATCTATGAACCTGAAGAAGTCCTCTGCTTCGTCCTCTGTGACCAGCTGGGAGAGCTCTCTGTAGTCTGGATCTTCTCTCACCCTGATCTCCGGCTGAATGGTGACAGTCATGAGGAAAGGAAAACGGTGTCTGATGGCCCGGTGGACATTAGCTCTGTGGTGTTTGTCAGCGAAGGATCCCAAGGAGAGCTCCTGCTTGGCTGGATTCTCATCTTTGAGAGTCAACACAAACTGCTCAAGCTCATCACTGACTGATTGGCCTAAAATCACACCTAAATCAAAAGTCTCTGGACTAGGCAGGGCGATATCCTCCCCATACTCAGCTGAAAAATCTGTACCCTGTGAGACTAATGAATGACTATTCTCCTTACATTCTGCACTTGTTTTATATGAGCTTGAACAGTCGGATGTTTGTTTATCTGCTACTGTATTAACCTGATGTCCATTGATGTCTATTTCAGTCACCACAAAGTCTTTAATAAAGTTTTTGATGCTTCCATGAAAACCTTCATGGCTAGATACAAAGCAAGCAGGCACATTCACAGCATCACTGTCCTGCTTCATTGTTGCTTCATTCAATCTCTGCAGGGTTCCCACAGACAATAATGTAAAAAATAAAAAAAGAAATAAAAATTGTTACTAAAAGAAAAAAAAGTTAATAATTCATATGGTATAAATCGAACAGTTTATAAAACGTATATCAGGAAACGACTGCAAGTAAGATCACTTATAATGTGCTTAATAAAACATCAGCAATAATAAAATGTTTAAATCTGATATAAAAGGCAGTCGTAGTTAGGATAGATCTTAGAAAATACCATTAGTATTCTTAAACACTAATGTTTATAGGAGCTTTATTTCTAATTAAACATGCGTTAATCATGCAAAACAGTCTTATTAAAGTAATAACCGTTTCTTAGACGTTAATCCCACCTCGAAATTGATGACAAGGGGGTATATCTGCGACACTACAGAAAATAAAGCGGATCCTTGTCTTTAAATGGGAATATTAATGTATTATAGGAGAATAATAGCTCTGTGTTTTTTACTCTACGAACCTGGGAGAGTATGTAAACGAGAAGCTTTCGATGTAAATACAACCGCGGTGAAACCGTCCAGTCTACTTCCGCATCATGTGATCAAATCACGTGACGTTTATTAAAGCGACACTCTTGTCAGCGACCTGACCACATACATGCTTTTTTGATTGTTTTTATTCGTTTGCTTGTTGTCTTTTATTAATAATGTATTTTCAAATTATTAAACCACACAATTTCAAAACAGTTTCCTTTTCTCCCGCCTCCCGTTTTATGAATGAAGACATTTGCTTACAGGTTTTTTGGTTCTGTGTGCACACAGCTTATAAACATTGTTGTCATTGGTTCAGTTTCTTCATTACAAAAATTATATCAATTTTATGACATCTGGGCAGATTTGTTACAAGGGTATCTGTGCTCAGTAGTAAATGAAACATCTTTCCCTTAATTAGTGAGGAGAAACTGATGTGGTGGTACTAACTGACCTTGTAGTAAGACCCATTCAAATATAGCTGCTGGGGAGGATTTCCTGTTCAGTAGTTCTCTTACTTTTTTGTTTCTATGTTGTTTAAAATAAAAATAGTTTCTTTTGGCATCAAATTATTTTTGTTTGGACAAATGTTGATGTTATATTTTTGATTTTATTCATGCAACAGTAAGAGGAATTGTCACTATTCAAAAAACGTTTTTAATGAGACAATGTCAATGTGTCATTTATAATACAGTTATTGGTCCAGATTTAACATTTGTGTAGAGAAATGTTGTAATTGCACAGTAATGCAAAGCATGTTAGTGCTTGCTCATGAAATTCTGGAAGGAAGTTTACCCACAGCATGGGGACGTCAAATAAGAAGTTGAGCCATCCTGGCTGTAAAAATATTCCACATGCTGAGAGGGATTTTATCAATGCAGTTTTCAGAGACTGATTAAACAGTAAAAAGTCAATAATATTTAAGCCACCATCGGTGATTTGATGTCTTGAATTTTTTCAAGACATTGAATTTCTAAAGTCATTTATCTAGGCCAGTACATGATGAAGGTGTGATTTGTTGGAGTTGGCCCGCAAACAGATGCAAACACAGAGACACAACCATAAATGCACAAACTGCTTCTAAGACAAATAACATACGTAGCTACAAACTGACCGCGATACACTCAAAATAGCCACAAAGAGACTCATAACAAGCCCAATGTTGTGCACAAGGGCCCATTTGCTCATAAGCTGCTGAAGTAAAGGGACATGGAAAAGCGGCCTAAATATTTAGCATCAATGATAATTTGGACTATATAAATATTATTGAATTTATATTATTGCAGGGATATTAGTATTTAACTCTGCAATGGTCTGAAGTAATGAAATAAAATGTATCCTAAAGAACTTGTCCTAAAGACCTTGTGGATGAGTGCTGGGAAACTGACTGGGGCATTTGGATGGTGCATAGTGCAAAGCTGAAAAATTCATTAAATTATATTGTGTATTGTACCCTAGTAACACAAACTTAAATTCAGGGATTTAGAGTACATTTTAAATAACAAAACAATGCAACAGAAATTACAAATTCATGCACGGAAAGTTCTTCTCCTAAAGATTTGGTTGCATAATGATGATGATGAATGATCCTGGAATTCTTAATTTGAGTATCTACAACCTTTTGGTGTTTTGCCTACAATAATGCTTTTTTCTACCTCCTTAAAGCCTTTGAGCCATATTTTGGTTCATTATTATGTAAATACACTGTGGAGATATTATAAATACTATAGATATTGTGTTGTGACAGGTATCCTGAACGTGTGAGAACAAAAACATTAAAAATGAAGAGTGGAGGGAAGTAATGCAAGAGCTTCATGGAAGTGGGTATGTGAGCTGAAACTAGTTTGGGATAACTTGAGCAGCTCCTGGAAATGGCAGTGTTCAAACTGTACTTTGACAATAACCAAATATTACGTTACAGACTGACATGAAATAGTCAATAGGTCAAGGCAATAGGTCATCTGAAAAATGTTCCACAACAGCCAGACCCTATAACCAGAGCCCATTTCTCCAGAGTGAAGATGCATTTCCTGGCTGAGGCTGACCTCCATGTTAAGCTTTCAGTTCCAGATTAGTTATATAACTTCCTGCAAAATGTTAACCCACTGACTCACAAGTGCACATTTTATTATTTATATTTTTAGGAAGTGTCGCTGCTCCTTCTGGACAAGAATTAAACAAAGAAGAGTAAGAATTAAGTTAAGAGTTTGAGTTTTATGGCGGTACATTTAATTCATTAGCAAGACTTCAAACTAGTGAAATAAGGCAGCTAAAACAAGTAAAACTTTAAATTATTCATTTATAATATATTCTACTGTGTGCTTTTTTTATTCATGGTTCAGGTGTCAGTATACTAGACCACTGTCAAGTCATGCCATATTTCCTTATAAAGTAACTAAATGTAATGTAAAATATAACTCAAACTAACTAAATGCCAAATCTTTCACACTCTATGCCCCAGTTTGACAGACTTTCCATGCAGATTTTTAGTCTTCAAGCTCAAAAAGTGATAATTCGCATGATACCACCCAGGTTGTTTTTCATAAACTTTTCCAGAGCCAAATAGGAGCTGATTTTTTTCATATGAAGCAATACAATTCCTGTGTGACACTAAATATTCATTTTTATCTTTCTCCATTTATCATTCTAATTTCTTTAAGATGTTATGCAAAAATGTGAACACTTGCACAACATTTGTTTCTAGAGAAAATATTTTCTTTCTCTTTGTGTCTTTCCACCCACTAACATCCTCTGTGCCACAGAATGTCTCTATGCACATACAGTACAGTGTGCACCAAAGATCTTGTTGATGTATGCTGGGGATTTGTTTGTTACCTAATTACAGCCAAAAAAGTTTTTCCAACAATGTGAGGACATTCTGCCGATACAAGTCTGAAGGCCTGTTTAAAGGTTAAGACTTTATTTTAGGGTGAGGGTTAAAATTGGGTTAAAGTAATGGTAAGGGTTAGAGATTTAGTTGGGATGGTTATGGCACTAAAAAATCCATCATGTCAATGACAGTCCTAACAAGAATAGAAACACAAATATGTGTGTGTGTTCGTTATCCACTCCAGATGTTCAGTGCTCCACTCTGGATCTGCTTTAACAATTGAATGTGAGCCAGTAATGTTGCATGTGTGGCTGTGTGTGTGTGTGTGTGTGTTTGTGTGAATGACTAGATAGATACATGGTACAGGTGTGTGTCGGATTCATGTGATGCAGCTTTCCCCTTGTTCCCTTGGCTCATGTGATAATGGGTGATTGAGCTAAAGGGAAGTTAATTCATTGAAACACACACAAACACACACATAAAAAATAAAATCTCTAGAGACCTTTTTGATAGCAGTTTGCCTCTTGATTCATCTGCCTAACAGTGTCTTTGTCTCGTGGTCTTTCATTGGTAACATTATCAGGTTTGGTAACCCCCTGCCATAAGTCTGTTGGTGCAGGTTGTCAATCTTTTTTCCACTTTTTCCACAATGAAGTCAACACAATAAACTCCAAGCTAATTGTCTAATTAAAAGCTAAACAAACACAACGTTCTTCTGAGTCTTGTTTACTCATGGATGGATTGCTGTATGGTTACTGTTAAGACACGGAATGACTACAAAGAGTCTCAAAACAACCAGAAAATGACATAAATCAGGTACAAAAATACACAAAATGACCAGAAAGAGATGCAAATAATTAAATAGACACACGGTGACTGAAAATACACACCAAATCCTTGCAAAAGAGACAAAAGTAGCAACACAATAACCAAAAAGAGAAACAACATACAAAGACAGTACAAAGAGTACAAAGACATGCCAGTTTTGTCAAAAGTTGGGGGCCTTTTGCTTTTTTGTGCCTTTGACCCCATTTTCTCATAATCCGTCCATGAGTTGCTGCAGGTGTGAATACAGATGTTATCCGTCTATAGATTCCTCACCAATAAAGCACATGGCAGAAAAAAACATACCGAAAACAAAATGGTTGTAATTCCTAAATAGTAAGGCCCACACTAATGAGCTTAGTGCCACTGGAAAGGCAATTTTTACATTTTCTAGTTTTATAATAAAAGGATGCAAACTTACAGAAGCACAAAATTAGTATAAATTTTGGGATAGCTTATCTATCTGTTCCTGTGTGCTAAACTCAATGTTGTGCATCCTGCATGCGCACTGCAGTTGTGCGTGTCCGTTATTCTCGGTGAAAGATGCGCATTTTACTGAGAGCAAGGGGCTTCTGCCATTTACAGAGTGCCAACGAACTATACATCGCCGAAACCGTTATTTCATTGGCTATGGAACATTTTAACGTCATCGGTTGGGTCGATAATCGTCACCACATACGTAAAGTGCGTCTGTCACTGTCGGGGGCTTTGATTAGTTTATAGGTCCCCGGAAGGGCCAATCCGTGTCCCAGAGCCACAGGCGAAGACTTGTTTCAAACCAGAATGTTCGCCCAGTTCAAAAATGGTTCCGGTAGCGATGTTTTTTTTATATATATGCAGCGAAAATAAAGAAAAATACAAATTTTGTAGCAACGACTGAACAGTGAAGAACAACAGTTTTATGGCTTTTTCTCTTGGAAACGATAGTTTTTGGACTGAGAACTTGGTACCGTTTTATTCTGTGGAGTCTCACGTAGACAATGGTGTGCAGCACTTGAGGATTCAATAACGTTATGCGCCTGCAAACATCTTGAAATACAAGGGACGGCAATACGCAATTTATGAACTCTTGTTACATTTTGAGAAACTATTGTTGCAGTGGTTCTTTAATCTTAGATTGCTTTATATAATTGGAATCGTGAGGTTTCTTGCTTTTTACTAAGGTGCAATTGTGAAATATATTAGCTGGTTGTGCCTTTGTACCGCGGGCGACCCAGGCTACAGCCATCAGGTTAACTACGGTGGCCCTGAGAGCTCAATGCACTGCAATCTGAGAAAACAAATGCAAATAGGAACAAAAAAACGAAAACAACTTCATCAATTTGATAACAGAGGCGCAACCTTAAGAAAGGCAGTGGAAAAGCCACAACACGATGAAAAAGGCGTTGTAGATAACTTTCATAGCAATATTTCCAAGGGACACTAAAATGTGACGGACATTCAACTTTGTATATGTATTTGTAGTTGCTCACAGAGGCATTTGTCATCATTTTGTGGCTTCCAAGTGTTTCTTAATGCTGCGCCGGTGTTGTCAAATTGATAAAGTTGTTTCGGTTTTTTTTTTCTATTTGCATTTGTTTTCTCAGATTGCAGAGGGCCACCGTACTTAACCATCACTACTGTCAACACGAATCAAGGACTTTCATCAAAAACACATTTATATGAAGCTCATTTTGCGTCAGATACAGATTCACATTTTCCATGACCAGGTTTGTTGAGGTGCTGGGTTGCACTGAGGTCTGTGTTGTGCAACTCCCTCACTGAGATGAACGGCTGCCTTGGTGGTACCACGCTAATGTGGTCACCTCCAAAACTCCACCCACACTCCTCAGACCTGGAGAACCAGCAGACCATGAGTTGACATTTGCAGTTCTTCATCCGTTCAACGCGACTTTAGACCGGGATTATCTCTCTGTTATTCCTGGATTTTTTATAGATAAGAGAGCTTCAAAGTTTGATATTGACAACGTGTTCAAGCTTAACAAAATGACAAGAGTAAACGTTTGGTTGAAGAGAAGTTACATAATCGCAACAACTTTAATCGGGGTAAGTGTTTTTTGGGTTTTGTTTTTTTTGTCCTTTTGGCTTAATAAGTTTTTATTTATTACTTTTTTAATCCCTTTTTTGGCTGCTGGCCAACGCAAACAGGACTCATAGGTAAGAAAAACATGTAAGCAGATCTTTGGGTTGGGATGTGTCTGAGTTGTGAGTGTTTTAATGGACCTAGTGGAGCCGTGTAAACAAGCAGTCAAAGCAAAAACTAATAAACCATCTTTCAAGACATTTGATCTCTGTTTACAATGTACTGGGAACTTTATAATGTGTTTGTTTGCTTCCAGTTAAGCAATTAGGTTTTATTGCCATGTTCTAACTGTATTCTAACAATAGACTATTAATATAAATTAGTACTATCCTGCTGATTCCTTGCTTAGGTGAGTCATTTTGTGGCTCATAGATACCGTGGACGTCTTGGGCCACTATTAAATTTGTTGTTTTAGCAATGCTACCCTGACCGTACGTTTTTATTTTCCAGTCTCTGTCTTAGAATAATAACTAAAACAATTGTTGGAAATGTCTACACAATGTTAGAAAAACACAAACATGTTGGGAAGTAAGCAGGTTTTAATGTGACTTTTTTCGCCTTGTTCCCCACCCAAAAAAAGGGGTTTCTCTTCTGCTTTTATAAAGAAAATGCCACTCCCGATCAAGCTTTGTCCACCGGGAAAGAATCAACTTGCTATCCAGATGAGGCTGCCAGATGCTGAGCCAGCTCCTTGCTGGACTTCTTCCGGTCTGGAATAGAAAATTCTGAGAAACTTTGTGGTTTCCACTGCAATTGTTTTTGTGCCCAAGAGACTTTAATTCTGTGTAAATATTTCCTAGATTTTCTAGAGACTATGAAATATCATCATACCGTTGTTTAAGCAACAACAATGTTGGCCTAACACATGACACTGTATGTGTAGACTATTTATTGTCATTCATCTAATTACAGTTTTGCAATGTGTCAGCTTTGAACCCACAGTATGTCACTGAAAATATATTCTTATTAAAATCCTGATTAACCTGCTTATTCATTTTTGAATGAAATTTGATTATATAAAATAGCCACTGCAGTCATTCAATGTGATGCAAATCGAAAACTGATCAAGTTGCTTGTTTTGGTTGAATAACAGACAAAAAACCAAAAAATCTTGTTAGTGCAAATGGGGAAAATAAATGCAAAACGAAACTCTGAGCATGTACATGGAAGTTAAAACCTATAAGTAGCTGGAGACTGGATTGTGCAACATGTGGTTTTACTTGTTTGGGTGTCTTACCAGCAATAACTGTCACTGCTGTTCTTCAAGGCTGACGTTTGCCTCTCAGGTTTTTGGTTTCATAGATCCATGACACAGTTTAACTTCAGTTATAGGCTGCAACATGCTCTTTCCCTGATTGACTCAAAGCTCTTACTGTAAAAGCAGACTTTGTGAGGTCTCACTAGGTTTAACAGTACCAGCATTTGGGCAGGTCTTTTAATGGCCAGACAGAATAAATCCAGGAAACAATCAGCCCAAATCTTACCAGCTTTATATGTATAAACTTGAAGAAATGAATAGCAAGTTACAGCAAGTTACAGCTACATACCCATTATTTTAGGATAACCTCAAATAATGCAACACATCAATCATCACATTGTAAACTTTTAAGTTGTTGCTTGCTGCCTGGATATGCAGGTTGAAGACAACCCTTTGGTCTGTGGATACTATAAAAATCTTTGACAGATTGATCAATAATGTAAAGTGCTGGCTGCAGTGCTGACAGTAATGAATAATGCAGTGTGTTGTTATTGTTGCAGATCATCAGTACCCTGCTGTTGGCCCTCACTCTGTTTAGCCATGGATACTTACATGAAGAGGAAGAGGTATCATGTAGATTTACTGTAAAAAAGACACATTCTGTCTAACTTGCTGTCAAGAGTACACAGTCATCTGCCCATCAGACACTTCAGCTGTGTAATACGCTCAGGTTGATCAGGTTTTATCTCTGCTAACCCAGTTTTCTGTGTGTTTTCATCACAGATTGAGAAGGTACTCATAGGCCTACATTTCCTGTATGGTATTTCCATTGCAACTCTGGTCTTGGCCATCACTGGTGTGTTTGGAGCATGTAAAGAGAAGAAGTGGGCACTAATTGTGGTAAGTAAAGAGAGGTAGCAGTAGAAGAACAACCATAGTTGTTTAAATCCTTTCATCTGATCGTTCATGTTTGTGTATGTGTCTCTCTCAGTATGCAGTTGGAATGATCCTGGGCTGTCTGTTCATGTTTGTTTCTGAAATTAATGGTCTGGCTGTACAGCCTAAGGTATTATAAAGTCAGCTTTGAAAAGTGTTTGCAATTGTCTTCTATTCTACTGTATTTTAAAAAAAGAAACTGCTGCTTGTCTAATTATACTTTGTTTTGCTGTTCAGATGATTAGAGACATGAAACAGCAATACCTGGATTTTATGCCCCTGTCTAACGCTAGTGAGGATTTTTTAAGAAGTTTCAATCAAGCACAGGCTGGTGTAAGTAGCCTTGTGTGGATGTCTGAGTGTGTGGATGCGTTCAAGCCTATTTTGTTCACAGCACAATCTCTAAACACAATGTTCTAAACCAATAAAAAGAATATACAGCCACCACGTACTGCCAAAACCCTATATAAGAAAAGACTAAAGTGAACAAAAACACAAACTAAATAAATCCGATTTTTGTGAGAGAAAGCATGACAGGGACACTGATGACACGGTGGCTCAAATACAGAATGAGCTACAATTTTAGAGTTGCTCAGAATAAAGACAGAAATTCTGTGCATTGCTATTGTTGTTTCTCTTGACACAGAAAATTAACCCAGGCAGGTACAGGATTTCTTTTTCTTTCCAGACAAAGCTCAGAATAGCACTGTAGCTGAATATATTAGTGGTAGTGGGAGTAAGAAAGTAGAGATGTAAAAAGGGGCAGACATTGCTGAAAGATATTGCCTTTGTGGGGTCACCTGCAGAAATTCTAAATGGGGTGGTGAGTAATTTCTGTGGGAAAATATACAAGTCTGATTCTAAAGATATAGTATAGTTATTAGAAACACACTGATGTTTCACTATTGAGTAGATCATTAGCTCAACACATACATATTAAAATTAACCATCACTGTACTAACAGAAATTAGAATAGCGACACCCACTGTATCTGTTGCGTGTATGCTCACTGCTTCATTAGTTGCTCTTTGTGCTGTGAAGGTAGAGTGATTCAGCTCCTCATCAGTGAGAGGCTGTGTGCTACTAAGCTGAAGTTTAATAAATAAAATGGTAGGTTATATACTGTTAATTTGGTGCGGTAAGGGCTGTATGAGCACCCACAAGCCCATTTGATGTTTGTAGGTTCCGAGATATTTTATTTTTATTTTCAAAACTAATGAAACATTAATGTGTCTTGGAACAGGTTGTAGGCCTTAGATGAGGCAGAAAAGCCTGTAAAGTAAATTGATTGTGTCTCTATGTATTTTAATTTTATCCTCTTGTTTTTAGATTCAGTGTTGTGGACTGGAGCAGGGCTACGTGGACTGGGGCTACGACATCCCACAATCTTGTGTGTGCACTGAAGAGTCCACACATCCATGTGTGAGTGGGCCACTACAGGGGAGACATTGGTGCCTCAGGATGTAGTGTCTCAAAAACCTCTAGTACACACATTCAGATAACTTAACTAGAGCAGTCATAATCAAGTGAGATGTAAACATTTGTTCCTGCAAAACTACAGCTGTGCTTTCTGATGTTAGCATACAAAACTTGTAAGGTAAATGTAGTTAATGTTATACATCCATCAGCATGTTGGTATTTAGCTCATTAATATGCTGCTGGTATTGATGTAGACAACGTTGTTCTGGTTCACCTGTTAGGCCTCATTAATTTTTGGGATAATGAATCATATCTGTGTGTTCCAGGTGGCAGCTCCTAGAAACAGCAGTCTGTATGAGAATCACACTGATGACGTGCCCATCAGGATCTTTCAGGAGGTAATAAAACCATTGTAGTTTGCCCTTCTCCATTGATACTGCACAGCACGTGTGCATGCTCACCCATCTTTTAGCACATTTTACTGTGCATTGATAATCTGGTGAATATTAGCTAATGGCTATTACAAACATATACTCGGTATATTCCGCATAATGCTGTGCAATAGTTTTTATGTTTGGGAAAACAGTCACTTAAATGATGCAAAGGAAGCATATTAAAGCAAACAAATACAAAATGATGTACAAAGACATGTAGTTAAGATGTCTATGAAAAGTGACATTGTGTTATCCACTCTCTTGTTTCAGCCATGCTTTCGATACTTCACTGAGTATGTGGTGTATCTTCTTGGTATTACAATCGGCGTAATGGTGGGAGTCACACTACTCTGGGTATGTTGTGTTGGTCTGTTTTTCCTCACTTTTCGCCTCCCTGTTTCTTCTCTAACTTTACCATTTCTTGGTCTTTGTTTATCCCCCGCTTTTTTTTTTTCATTGATGACCTGAGCATTACAGTATCTCCAAACTGGCCTTTTTTGTCGGTTTGATTTTACTAAACTAAAACCTCAGTGAACATTGTTCTTTGGCTGCAAAGCTGCCAGCATCCAGACCTGCTGATATAATGACTGCATTAATAAATGTTTAAGGTCAATGACTTTTTAACCAAAAGCAGCTAGTTTTGCACAGGCAGTAATGCAGTGCAGCTAAAAAGCATGCAGAAAGAAATCTGGGGTAAATCTGCTACCCACACAAATTATTTTTCCCTTTCATGACCCCCTATATGTTTAATTTTGACCAAGACAGATCCAGCTGTTCTGTGAAGGTCCTTGTGATATTTACTTTGCTGTGTGTTTTCTGCCTCCCTCAGTCTCTTTTTGAAATTGCAGCTCTGCTCAAAACTGTATTGGCATAGAATGAAATGCTCTAAATGAACAGGAAGTAAATAGTGTGTGTTTCTCTGTCCTTATAGGTTTTGTCAGTAGTGTTGTGTATTATCATCTTGTGCCGGCTAAATAGGAAGGTAAGTAGTGGTCCTGGTCCTACAGTGGTCTACAGTCAAGAGGCAAAGGCTGGAAATTACAGCATTCTTACAGAACCTGCAGAGTTGACCTGATTTCTTTGTTTTAGTTTAGTTGTCACAGTGGTAAATGTCTTTGTTCCAGCATATTTACCAAACAAAACAGTGGTACCAATGGGCTTTGTACAAGGATATGGTTTAATAATGTTTATGGTTTTTTTAATATACCAAAAGTTGCCTAAGAGTTGTTGTTTTTTTTTTTTTTTATGTATGTGATGGGTGATGTTTCTCTTTTAAGCTATTGTTGGTCATTTCTCTCACCCATTATGATACATGTGGATGTCTTGCAACGTGGTATTTGCAAATTGTATGAAACAAAATGTACTGTGAGAGAGGAATACTTTGACATAATAAAAAAAGCACAAGCTGCATATTAACTCATTCACAGAATAATTTGGAAGATTAAATGTTTTTTTTTAAATTAAATTTAGAATTCTGGTTTCATTTCAGATGGGATTCATGGTGATGACATTTAAAATATAGTACTTAATTAAATTGAAAATTATAAACATTATTCAAAACTCACTATACAAAACATGAGTGCAGACATTTACATTATGGATGTATTACAGCTTTAGTAAGACTTTATGTTATTTGTGTTTCTTTCACTTCCTATGCTTTTCTGTACCATGTTCTGCCAAATTGAATTTATAACATTTGATTTGAAACTTCTTGTGCAGTTATGCATGTTGACATTTTATATTACCATGTTTGTGTCTAGTGTCACGGATAAATAAGCTATAAAACTTTTTATATTGCATGAGAGGGTATTTCCAGGAACAAGCGTTTCTCTACTTTGCACAGTTCAGGGAAAAAGACAGGAATACCAAAGAAATGAATCCAAAGTCTTATGAAACCTGTCTGTTCTTCTTTGACGTGGCTGTACCGCTGATTTTTTTTTAACCTGCATAAATCACAATGTACATGAACACTGTTTTTGTCTTTTGGCCTCTCATTTATCTGTCAAACGTAAGCAAAGATCACACATTTTACATCAGCAGTGTATGGATTGCTGTGTTACAAGTTTACTTCTCTAATGCGAAGTTATTGTTCCTTCATAACCTTAGGAGTGATTATTAGTACATGTAACACTACTTTATGTCTCATATACTGCAATGTAGTCTATAACTTTTAAAAAGTACATGTTATGGGGAAAAACTAATACTGTACATGATAAGTACAGTTTTAGTGCATCACTAAAACTATAACACTTTTACTAAGGTAGGACTTTTAAAATTAAAGCTAAAATAGCAAAGGAACAAGAATCACTTATTTTTTATTCCTGCTATTTACAAAATATTACATAATTCCATTCCATAAATAAAAAAAGTTTATGACAGAAATAAATATACCAGACTTTCCAGAACACGTGTAGTAGGCATTAATGGTTAAAGTGCACAGGTAGACATTGGATCTGCTCTTCCAGATGAAAATAATTTGACAATACATCAGTCAAGGAGACATTTTCACTGCAGGCAGCTCATGCAGCAAGTCATATTATGAAGCAAAGTGATGTAAAGGCTTCTTCGGTGATAGTAGAATCTGTTGGGACAGTACAGTCTCTGCAAGATCACATGTTTTCCTACAAGAGCCTCAACCACAACATGTCTGCACAGGCTTCAACAAAAAGTTCCCCAGAGATCACAATTTGAGTTTATCTGGCAAAATAATTGTGGATTCACTGGCATGTGCATGGACTCAGTTCATTTGTCTAACCTGATTATTTATCCAAGAAATTACGCTGTGGAGAAATGAATTATATTCAGATCACTTTGTAAACAGTTTAAGAAAGATGCTACATACAGTAAAGGTTAGTATTATTACTATTTGCTCAAAGATTATTGGTTACTAATACTGAAAATGTGTGCTTACATACAAATAACTGAGTATACTTTATATATTTAAAACACTTTGGTCCAGATGACAAGTGTTAAATGAACTCATGATCCTCCACTTTCTACAGGTGAGAAAATGGCTAATTTCTGTGTACCAGGAGGTGTTGAACAGGCAGCTTCACTCCCCAAAAGAGCAAATGAACACTGAGGTTTGAAGTTTGTAGGTACAATAGATGAAATTGGAATAATATCTGTCTTTACTCATGTACAGTATATGTCCAGGTGAGGAGGCAACAATTAATGCTTGGCAAGATTTAAAACATAACCATAGAGATCTGATAAAAGTATGTGAAAATGTAACAATTATTAACGGTTACTTAATATTGTTAAAATTACATTGTTTATACAGCCAAAAAAAAAAGAAAAAGGTAATTTGCATGTACAGTAGATTACATGTAGATTCAGTTACATGCATTAACACTTAGAAAATCATAACATCAACATATGTTGCTAAATAGCCTGGTTATGGTATATAGCATAATACGTTTACATGTGCAAATTCAAACAATGTATGTTTAATAATTATGTGTGTATGAGGTGACTAAAAGGCACCGGGAACGTATCTGTTTGATTGGAGAAGAGCCATGAACTCCTGCTTTCTTTTTATCTGGCCCATCAGCTTGATGCCCATAACCAGTAAAACCAGCTGGAAATGGAAACACGCATCAGATCAAGGCCAACGTTTCAACGTACTTGGTGGCTGTCATATATGTGTAAATAAATAAAATATAACTTACCCAAAATACTCCACTACCGAACTGTATAGCCATTGCCAACGAGAAGGCAAGCTTCAATTCAGAGACATAAATGGGTAGGCAAGGCTGTGAACAAACACAGAAGGTTTAGTGAAGCCGATTCATTAAAAAGTAGCTACATTGTCAATAACTGAGACAAAATCTGGAAGGACTTCAGTAAGGTTTGTTTTTTCTCTTCTTTACCTCTTGATAAACATACTGGTTCTTCGGGGCCCCCAGTGTGGCGCTGCCCCGAAGTCGAATCTAGAGAGAATTACATAATAATAACGTGACAAAATGTTACTAGTGATAATACAATTTCAAATAAAACAGTAAGGCAGTTATCTTCTAAATGATACAAATATTTACAGGTTTTACTAAAAATACAAGTTTTTCCTCTAATTCCTCTCCAGTTTTCCTCTTTGTTTTTATCAATATCATGCTATATATATATGTACGTGTGTGTGTATACATATATATATACACACACACGTACATATATATATATATATATAGGTGTGTGTGTGTATATATGCATATATATACATATATATGTATATGTATCTGTGTGTGTGTAACCCTGTTGCTGTCATTTGTTGCTGTTTTCTATCCCTGATGACTTAAACTCTTAATCTTAACACTCTCTTGACAGTAAAACTAGAGCTGTGTGGTCACTGGTGTGTCAATAGGTTTCAGCAGTTAAACTAAAGACACAAATATACGCAAAGATGGCTAACACTATGACAATAAAGAGATAAATGTATTTTAAACATCTTGGTTGCCTGAAATACTCCTGATGAGTCATCTTCACTGCCTTGTGTAAAATGTGATACTCACACATTTTCCTGGATAATGACAGTCACAGGAGGGAGGGATGGAGGAGCCCCAGTCTTTGTAGCCTTCAATAAGACCACAGCACTCGAACTAGAGGGGAGACACAAACACAGGCAGTTCATGTAAAAAGCAAATAACTCAAACAAATAATTTGAAAATGCATTAAACAATAAAAGAGACATTGTTATGTTTTCCTACCTTCAAGGCAGCTTTCTGTCTAATAGCAGATTTGGGGGCTCTCACTCAGGAGGCTAAAATTAAGCCCTAAAGGTGACTCTAAACTAGCAGCAATTCACAGGAGAGGCGTGAGCAGCAAGTCACATCAAAAATAATGCCGCTTCTCAACCATAAATCAGTTAAATTTGAACATATAGATATTCATAGACATATTTTAGATTGAGTGTAACGCTTACTACATGAGAATATCTGTCCTTAAGTTGACTGTGAATAATTTTCCATAAATCGCAGAGATAAATCTGCTCCACCGAACTTGCATGAGAATCCTCTTGTTTTTTTTTAGCTTTTCTTCATTGTTAACATACTCCAGTTATATTAAGCTGTGCACCCACGGCTACAGTATGTAGCAAACATGAACTGCTATCACCAAATTTGCCATATTTTTAATGGTGCCCCTTTGCCAAATGTAAACAAATATGGACTAAAATATCAAACAGGCCACATGTCCAAATTTTACTTGAATCCACAAAGCATGATGGAGGTATACTGTAGTTCCAAAAGTCCAATCCTGATTATCCCAAAGATAAGGAATACTTTGAATAATATGAGTGACAAAGCCCTTAACATAATTTGTTTGTCATGTTAGACACAGCAGGGATGTTTGCAGATGACATTGTGATTGAAATTCTCGAGACGTAGATGTCTGCTCTGGAAAGCAGAGGAATGAACGTGTCACAGCAAGACAGAATACATGTGTGTGAATGAGAGGGACCCGAGTGGAGGTGCCAGACTTAAGTACGTAGTGTCAACGGTTTAAAGCAACAGAGAGTGTGGAAAAGAGGTGAAGAGGCGAGTGCAGGCAGGTTGGAACGGGTGGAGAAAAAGTGTCAGGTGTGTTGTGTGATAAGAGTATCAGCAAGAATGAAAGGAAAGGTTTTCAAGACGGTGGTGAGACCAGCGATGTTGTTCGGCTTAGAGACAGTGGAGGTAGCAGAGCTTAAGATGTTGAGGTTCTCTTTGGGAGTGACGAGGATAGACAGGATCAGGAATGAGGACATCAGAGGGACAGCTCATGTTAGATGTGTTGGAGATAAAGTCAGAGAGGCCAGATTGAGGTGGTTTGGACATGTTCAGAGGAGAAACTGTGAATATATCAGTAGAAGGATGCTGAGGTTGGAGCTGCCAGGCAGGAGGTCTAGAGGAAGACCAAAGAGGAGATTCATGGATGTAGTGAGAGAGGACATGAAGCTGGTAGGTGTGAGAGAAGAGGATGCAGAGGACAGGGTTAGATGGAGGCACATGATTCGCTGTGGCGACCCCTGAAAGGAAGCAGCGGAAAGGAAAAGAAGAGAAAGCAGCAGAGAACAAACAAAAAAGTGTTGTCAATGAGATGACAAAGGTTAATATACTGTGCACTAAAATGTTTATAGTGTAAAAATACCAGATCATCATGAGACATCCTTCTCCAGAATGTCAGAAAAGAGTTTTAAAAATTATTTGGGACGGTTTTATGGCTAGACACTCTTAATTTGTGAGGGCGATGGCAAAAAATAAGTACATGAACAATGAACATAAATTAATAGAAATAATACTTACCTCTTCTTGAATACTATACAGCAGAGTCCTGTTGGCTTTGCTTGTTCCACTGAGGGGCATCATGGACAGCAGCTTTGACTCCTCACGGAGCACACGTTTCTGAGTAGGGAGAAAACACACTGAACTTTGTCGTATGCATATCAAGATATAAATAGCACTGTTGTCAAATAATAAATATTTAAAAATCATATTACAATTTGCATTCAAAAACAAGGCATTCAAATACTATACCTCATAAACATCCTGGTAACTTAGTGCTGTTCTAACAATTATTGTTTGACTGGCTGCTGCCATCCCGGTTGCATACTTCGCACACACATGTGAACAAAACACATAATGTCAAGAGTTTGGAGAAACCACGTTTGAACACAAATGTAGTAGGTTACAGTACAGTATTTACACACCTTCCTATTGAAGTAAAAAATATATTATAGGACTCTGCAAACACACACACACACACACACACACACACACACACACACACACAGCAGTAGTAGTTTTTACCAGAATCAAACACCATCTCTTTCCTTTACAGGCTCCAAATATCCCGAGCAGTGAGAGCAGCAGACAGCCGATCTCAATGACGTACATTAACACGACAGAAACACTGGACACCAACTGGGGAGATGAATAAGAGCGGTGTTAACGGTTTGCATCAATTTTTATGTTTAAAAAATAAAGTAAGACAGCCTGGTAGCTCAATGGGTAGAGAAGCAGGATGGGATGCAGAAATCTGCAGGATTATATCCCAGGTGCGTCCCTGAGCGAGACACTCAGCGCTGGCTCCCCGGGTGCCCCCCCTGTGGCTGCTCACTGCTCCCCCCAGGGAGATGGGTTAAATGCAGAGAAAGAATATGATTTTAACGTGTATGTGCTCAATGATGGAAATAAAGATTCTTCTAATCAAAGAAAAAGAAGGAAAATCAGTGTGAGAAGCGTTACTCATCTCTAATAGTTTATAAAGAGAACTGATTTATTTATTGACTCATGGATGCAGTGCTACAAAACAGGTCAAAGGTCAGGGTCAGCTACAGAATTGAAGCTTCAGTGCATGATGATAATTCACTGTTTTGTTCAAGGACACTTTAGCAGATACATGTAGATGCTTACTCTGCTCTTGGAGAGAAAAACAACACAAAAAGGTGCTGCTCTAGTGCGGTCAGGCATTATTGACCACGCAGACCTGTGCATTAATAATTCCACAGCTGTCCCTAGATACCCCCAGCATCTCTTCTGCTCCTTTAAAGCCTGACAAGAGAGCAGTTATTTCTGGCTCCAATAGAAAAAAAACAAACATTATCCGTTCAGAGAATTTTTTTGTCATCCAGTCTGTAGAACATCAGAAGTCAGTCTTACTTTGCCAGTCTGTATGAGGTCTCTGTGCCACGCTACTGTCATCATCAGCATGAAGAAGCACAATGCCTGTGGAGGAAGGAACACAAAAGATTTGTTTACACATGACTTGAAGAAATAAAAAAAATAAAATAAAAAAACATTACCTCATCTATTAAATCATATCCAAGCTGTAAATGCTATTCTGTCAGCCCTTGGAGAAGTATCACCTCCATTGTTTTACATGTATTCAGTCTCATGCTATCCGGGAGACCTTAACAGGGTGTTTCAACCAACATGAGGCCTGCACTGCACGTAGTCAGAGCTGAGAAACACAAACACCTAGTAAACATGAGCATTGTGAGAGATTATTATTATTATTATTATTATTGTAATCATAAATTACAAATTAAATCACTGCAGCGTCCTTTTTAAGCTACCATTAATGTTCTTTCTCACCAAGTTCTATGTGTAAAACCTGAAAACATTTGTGATACTGTATAAAACGTGCTGCAGACATCGCAACACAGTCCGTTATATTTTGTTGGGGAGGGGGTTCGCTGCGGCATGTTTCTGACACAGACGTAACACGAGTCTTGTTCAGGATAAAAATAGACTGAGTGGTGAAATAACAGCAGCAATACAAACATTTATTCAGAAAAAAAAGCCTTTAGAGGGAAATCAAATAGGCCTCTGGACTCAGTGAAATGCACCTACCATATGCACAGCATTGGCAAAAATAAACGGCCTTTTCAGGCTCGTTTTATCCGCCACCACGACCACTGCGTTCCGCTGCATGCTGCTGCTCTCCGCCGCTTCAAAATCCTCCTGTTACATACAGAAACTATTGTGGCGTTTACAAACCTGTGATATTAACAGTAAGGGCATCTACCCACTGTGTCTATCTGCACAGGACGTCACTGTGATGTGCGGTGCTGCCTTCACGTACGGTCGGGAAATATTGGAGTTCAGACTAATAAGGGACTAATTTGAATGGACGATTCAAGGGCAATTCAAGTGTGCGTAAGTGCCTCACAGCTCACAGAAATCTATGTCCTGGATCTAAAAAACTCAATTTAGGTTATATTTTTGTTATTATATGGATGTTTGTAATTAGGTTTTGGTAATTTTGTTACCTGAAGTGAAAGTCAAAATTATGTTTCACAGCCCTGTTCGTTTAAAAAAGTAATTCGATTTTAACCAAGTTGCTAAATAAATGTACTTAACTAGGTTACTCCTTTTGGTGTTCCCCTACATTTCAAAAACAAACGTTGTACTATTAACTCTACTAGATATACCTACCAACTCTGCGCATTTAGATTTAAATAAAATACACACCAATAGCAACACAATCTGATGAACAGGGGTCAGCATGGACACTGTTTTCTCACCAAATTTGTAATTTGTAATATTATTTGTAATTCACCTATCACACGAGACAAAAAACAAAATCAAGTAGTACTACATGTTTGACCAGCTGCAACATCATGTATATTTCATGCTAAAGAGATTTAAACACATATAAATATATGTATTGTGGCAGCCATAAACTTAAGACATATTGATTAACAGATTTGATTGTAAAAAAAGACTTCATTTCCCAAGATCCAACTGTGATCAATGGGGCTGGGCTACATTCATAGAACAGGTAGGGTGGGTTTCTATTGTTACCACAGGTGCTGTGAAGAGAGAGAAATGCAGGAGCTTGCAGGTAAGAGGAGAAACTGATGAGAGAGGGATACAGAGATAGGAAACTAGAGGGGGGGGGGGGGGGGGAAACCTGACACATGTGAGTAGGAACAACAGGTGTCTTGGATAGCAAACTGGATTATCAACCATTATCTTTTTTAAATTCTGTTTTTATTTAAGTTCCTGTTTTTGACTAGCACAAAACTGAGCGGGAGGACAAAACGTGATGGGAGTGTGTGTGCCATCTGTATCTGTGGGCCATAAAGTGGGGCAACACCTGAGAAGGAGCTGAAAGGAGAAGCAGAACTGAGACAGGTTTTGTCCAACTGACAGAGCACAGGACGGGAGGGAGAGACTGAACTGGCAAAGACACAAGACTGACAGAATCTAGCGTGTTTAGCTGAGCTGAAAACAGACACGGCTGGCTTGTAGTTCTCTAAATTGAGCATTTGAATTTTATTTTTGAATTATTGATGAAGTGGTGAATAGTGCTTTCTGTCCTTGTCCTGTGAACACCATTTCACTTTTTGTCAAACCCACTTTCTCACAAAACCTAAACTGGTTTTACAGGCTGCATGTGGACTAATTCAACAAATCTTGATGCTGGAAACCTAACCTGTGGGCTGACTTATCAGGAAGTGGAGTTTTTATGGATGAAACTTTGATTCAGCATTCGACATTCTAAGTCAGCCAGAATATACAATAACTGAGAGTTTCTGCGCCTCAAAACCCAAACATCAAAGTATATGTGGGATCATTTCCTCCACTGGTACACACTCTACCTCCACCATGCAGACGCAAGGACCTGAACACGATGACTTGTTTGATTTTCTTTTTAAGATAATTCTGATTGGGGACTCTAATGTAGGAAAGACCTGTGTGGTTCAGAATTTCAAGTCCGGACTATTCTCAGAGAGGCAGCAGAACACCATTGGAGTGGATTTCACCGTGCGAACCGTGGATATCGAGGGGAAGAAAGTGAAGGTTAGTACTGTGTGTTTAGGGAAGATATGTGTATGTGGAGTCATTTTAACATATGATTGTAAATTATTTACATTTTCTATATGCAATAAATTTGTTATCACTGAATACATTAGCAGCATAAATGACATTTGGACCTACCAGCTTGTGAGTGCAGAGGAAGTAAAGGTTTGGGATTAGGATATAAATGAGGACTTTAAGAACTCACTATTGAATATTGTTGGTGATAGGAGATATTGCACAATTAAACCATAGGAAGCTTTTATTATGACTACTAACTGTCTTATCCTTATCATTATCTTTATAATGTGTTTTATAGATTCAGCAGGACATTCACTGGCTTCACAGCAGCCATTTTGGTAAAACCTTTGATGAACAATTATGTGTTTGTCCCATGTGGTGGACTTTCCTAGCTTTCGAAATAAATGCAACAACAGTGAGGTGGCTTTATCTGAGAGTCTGACAGACTCCAGAAACAAGTTGAACTAGCCGCTCACCTGAAAGACCTGTTCATCACGTTTACCTGCTTGAGCCTTTGTAAAGACAAAAATAAACCTGAATTGATAATTTGGTGCAATGGTTGTGCTAGAAAAGGAACTACTCCACGCTACTTCCACATGCACTAACAGTCAAGCTGAAACCTGCGCACGTCTGGTCTGAACAGCTACAGTATTTATTCATTCAGCTAAGTGGTGGCTACATCCTGGTTAATTTGTAGGTTTGTCATAGCTACAGGGGAAGATCGTCTGTTACGCACACATTATGGCACCTACAGCAACCGTATGGTTCTGTAAACGAGACAGTTTGTTGACTGCAGGATACAAATTCGTGGCATGTGCTCTGTACTTGACACTTCATCATATGACCTTTATTACAGTAGTAAATATTTAAAATCTCTCCATCCCAGGTATTACCAATTAAGGGAACTATGATGTGAAATAAAACCATCCCTGGTTTTTATATAATGAAGCCGAGAATATGAATGTAAGGTTCACCAGTAATATCTGCAAACTGAAAATGTGAGAAGATGTTTGCAGACAATGGTTTTCTGTCTTTTTGAATCAGTAAATTTAAAATATATAAATATAATAAATAAATAAAGGTTTTAAACAAAGCATGCTCACGTTTTAACTCAACCCCCAGTTGTGAGCCCGAGGCTGTAAACAGTACAGAACTGAATCACCTGATACTGAGTTCACCTATACATTTCTCTGTACTGCTGCCATACGGAGGCACAGGGATAATATGTTTCTTGAATCCATTATAATAAGTGCTTTTGTCTGTTTAACTTATAGCTATTCACAGTTACTAACAACAACTGGTAAAACATTAACATGTACCAGCAGTAAAGAAAAATGCATAAGCACACATTTGGACAACATAAATAAGGGAGATCTTAAGCAGTTAAAAACACTGCCAGTGACTTTTATGTTTTACTTTGTGGTCAGTGGTGTATTCTTTGAGGTTTAGGAACAAAAATATAAACAGACTGATTTTATTTTCATTACAAAATAGTAAAAAAGGTATTATGTAGTTTTACACAGATAGTACTGCAAATGCAGACATGGGTTAGACTTATCAACATTATAAACAAAAGGCTCGGCAGGTGAGTCTGGATTGGTTGCTATACCAGTTGTTACCACGTTAACTTTGTTTGTCAGATGCTTGGGGAGTATGGTGCAGAGGGAGAACACGGCATGTGAAACACTGTTTCCCGTGTGTGTGTGTGTGTGTGTGTGTGTGTGTGTGTGTAACAGATACAGGTGTGGGACACAGCAGGCCAGGAGAGGTTTCGTACCATCACCCAGAGCTACTACCGCAGTGCTCACGGTGCCATGATCGCCTATGACATCACAAGACACTCCACCTTTGACTCAGTGACCCACTGGATCAAGGAGGTGGAGATGTATGGAGCAGCCAATGTAGTCCTGGTCCTCATAGGTAATTGTGTCCTTATATGTGGTTGGGATTGCTGTAGAAAACTGTTTTACTTTATATATTTACATTTATTTTATTCTCATCCGCTAAGTGGTGTAGCCTCTCCAACTTTCTATTGAATAATTCCAGTACTAAATAATAATAATATCTTCCAGCAAGATGCTGAGCTCCTGTAAAGTAATTAGATGATTAGCCTTTTTTTAAGGCAGCAAAAGCTTTAAATATGTCATGGTAAAATTTCAAAATTGTGTTGAAATGGTGTCATACATAATTCAGCACTCAACAAAAAGTAAATAGCTTAGCATGTATAGCTTAACAAATAAAAACTTTAACAATTTAATGTGGATTTCTTCATGCAATCATGCAATAAAAAATTACAGATCTCAATTTTCACCACTGAATTATTACCCTTTTCCATGGAGCACACAGTATATCCAAGTTATTTCCTGGTAATTTAGAAAACCTGCATCAAACTGATACATTTACACACAGCTTGTGTCAACTGAAGTGATCAGCAAGTTGGGCTTGAACTCAAATTTGGTTTCTTTAAATCACACTACTGCATGTAAAAGCTAATAATACAAACATTTACAAAATACAGTTGTGATACAGACCAGGTCATCTTGAGGCACCGTCTCATCTCAAAGCTTACTGTCTCCGTCTAGGTAACAAATGTGACCTGGAGCAGGAACGTCAGGTTGAGTTTAAGAAAGCTTGCAACCTGGCAAATGACAGAGGTATACTAGCTGCTCTAGAAACATCTGCAAAGGTAATGTGTGTTTCTGCACATCAAATGCAGTTTTTAATTTCACATTTGATACCAGTTTCATTTAAAGTTGTTTATCTCCTCCTCTGTGCGTAGGAGAGTCAGAATGTTGAAGAAGCCTTCATGATGATGGCCAAAGAGCTGCTGTTTCGTAACGGTCTGAATATTCAGCAGGATGACACGGAGAGTAACACCACACCTCGGGTTCTCCTCCGCACCAACTCACGACCGGTAAACGGCACTCTAGCTGCCCACGCGACACCAGAGAAGAAGTCGTGTTGCTGATACAAACATAGATAGGACATGGAAAGAAGGGGACTGTGGATGTTGGCAATGAAGAGTTTACAGTGGATGAGGAAGAGGGGGAAGGACACTTTTAATCAAAAACGTGAAAATACAAAAAGCACGGATGTGGATTACGACCAGCAAGGCCTCAAGAACAGCGAATTAGAGATCTAAGGATGTTTTTATTGGAAATTATTTAAAAATCTGATTGTACCTTTCTATGACTTTCTCGAACCTGAAGAGAATCGTTGAGCTGGTGAAATGAGGTCATAAAGGCACGTGAGTTGTGATCGGTGTGATCAGTGTTGTAGGAAAGTAACAGTATCTCAACTATATCTGTGCAGTTTTTCTCCTCCAGTCGATAGTCATATCTAAACTAAATGCTATGGGACTTTTAAACTTTTTTTTAAAGTTTGCACTAACAAAAGTATAACACACTTCAAACTAAACACAATGTTTGCCCTAAGTGACCTCTTGCAGTGCCTCATGTGGCGCTGCATGCTGATAGAAAGGGTCCTGGAGAATTCATTTGCCCAAGGACTCAGAAGCAAAGACAGACAGTTACATGCATAATGATGTGTTACATAGTTATTTTCGTGTCTTTTCATAAGAATTGGACAGCATCCCCTTTGCTTGGGGGTTGGTTGGACTGTGGCTAATTGGTGGTAACTGTAAAGAAGCTTTTATTAAATCCCGATGAGCACTTCATTGTGAACACTAGATGGCCCTGTCCATATAAACTTGATCCATAACTGCTGGTTGGATGGTTACTGCTTTTAAAGATCAATGTCGTTAAAAAAAAATCTGTAACTACAAAATGTTTACATGCAACCTAATAAACAGTAAAAAGAGTCAGATCAGCCTTGAGGTTGTAG
Source organism: Channa argus (assembly GCF_033026475.1). Taxonomy (NCBI): domain Eukaryota; kingdom Metazoa; phylum Chordata; class Actinopteri; order Anabantiformes; family Channidae; genus Channa; species Channa argus. Next base: position 10,948,608 of record NC_090217.1, on the reverse strand, counting down.
GATGTCAAGATCACTTCCCGCACACAAACAGCCATCATGAAGAACCTGAGCTAACGAGGCTCACATCCAGGATTTAATGTTTCGTTGCGAATGATGCCAAGTTGGCAGGCTCTACTTAAACATCCACCTGGAAGCCATGTAGCTGGACCTTTAGACATTGATTCAGTTAATCTGCCTGAATGCTTATTTGTTTAGTTGTTAGTTGGAACAATCATGGGACCGATCCAGGTGTAGCCTGGTCCTTTATGCAAAATAAAAATTCAGCTCCAAGTATTAAGCAATAATTAATCAATTATTGGGACAAAAGCTGTTTGATTGTTGCTGACCTAATTTGACGGCCAATAAGTTCTGCAAAATTTTAAAATTGTCTCTGTTTTAGTCCTTCACATGCAGCAAGAAATTGAGTATTCATGTTTTACATGTTCTTGGAGGCCAGAACATTGCATACATACATATTAATTTAAAATAATAAGAGAAATGTAGAGAAAATTTAATAGAAGGAACTTGGCAGTTGTGAGGTCTACTCTGGCCCACTAGGTGGCACTAAGTGACAAGTGCTGAACACTCTTTTCACTGGGACTTTTTCTTGGAGCGTGGGAGGTTACTTGTGTCTGTTAACTTTTGACCATTCAGATGCCAAATAAAACAAAGGAGCCTTCGCAATACCAGTCAAAAATGTTCCATAATTGGTATGTTTTTAGGTCAGGTTATGATGTGGCATGTTTATTCCTCATTTTCCACTGTGGAACTGGCAAATTCCCAGTAAAGTATGTCTTCAACTGTCCTCATTAAACCAGTGAGCCTCCTGTCATATTTGGTGACTAATAGTTGAACATGTCTCCTTTTTGTTCACCAGCAGGTCTGTCACTTAATAGTTTAAAACATTTTTTCTCAAAATAAAACACATTTTATTTTCCATGAAAAAACATTAAAATATAACAAAAAGGCCAAAACGTACTTTGTTTTTTTAAAAAAAGGATAAAGAGAGAACCAATGTGCAGGAGGCATTTTTGTTTTTAGATTCCATAAAACTAAAAATAAAATTAAACAAAAGCTTACACTGCATCTCCCAATGCTTTGCTTAAAGGTTGACTTAGCAACATGAGACTACAAATAATAATCTTTAATCCATCAATCACATTTATACTTAAAAATTATTGCATAGTAAACCATCGAACCATAAAGTCTATCTTTATTCATCCATTCTTCAGCCTGTCCACAGACCAAATTTTGACTTCTCGTGTAAACATCTCTCTCTATAAGTCCACCTCCAACCTAACTCAGCCTGATGATCTCAAATGTGTTGGGCTTCCTCTCTTTCAGGGGGCGAGGCAGACTGTCGCTCTGCCCCTCAGTCATCTCGCTCACCTCTTCCTGTGCCTCGTTCTCTGACCCTCCTTGTCCTCCCTGCCCTGTATCCTTCCCTCCTATTTGCTTATCCTTGGGACATTCCCCATTGTAGGTCTTGACGTATTCCTCGACACGCCAACCCCTGAACTCCTGTGGCTCGGAGCAGATCAGGCCAGTGTAGGAAACCCCTGGGTGGTGTTTGAGCCAGTAGATAAGGTAGTGGATGTTGTAGTCGCAGATCCATGGGTTGTTTTCCAACTCAAGCTTCCGTAGGAAGTAGAGGTCTTCCAGAACACCATACTGGAAGTAATGGAGGCTGTTGTTGGACAGGTCGAGTTCACGGAGGTGCAGCAGGCCAGCGAATGCAGCTGGAAAGTAACAAAACAGAATAAGCTTGAATAAAAAGTTGTGCACTCTTTCCTACCTTTAGGTTATTCTCCTCCTCATAACATAATTTATTTTTTTGTTTAAAGACTCACTAATCAATATTTTCAGCAACAAAGATTTAGATGACTATGTAATATGAATGAGGTTGGATGTAGTAAAGTCACCACAGACAACTTTCTGCATCTTTTGAATCTATGTTTTTGTTTTGCTTTAGTTGGCAGCTGTTTTTACTAAAAAGCTCTCATAAATCCACTGTACACTATTTGCTCAGCACAAAACCACTCAAAGTTAATGACTTGTAACATTGCTGGGCTTTAAGCAATCATTTCTCTAATTGGTCAGAGGGTTTAGCTAAATATTGTTTTATCAAGAGCTGGTGGAGACCAAGAACAGAGCTAAAAAAAGATGTTCCTTCCATAAAACACTGATACTGTTTGAATCACTTGGAAGAAACATTTTACTTAGTTACATTTGAACAAAACACACAACTCAAACATTCATATATAACACTTACTGCTGTCTGATAAAAATGGCCTATGAACAAATGTAGCCCTACAACAAATGATGAAATTTGCTAATGTAATCTGATAAAAATTAAAAAAGGGTTAAAAAAAAATCTATATCACAACTTTTAAAATACTGTAAAGTACAAACTTAAACCTGAGTTAAAAAAACAACATGACTGTTGATGTTCTTGAAAGTTTCTAAACCATAGCAGTCTGTGTTTCTGTACGTGTGCACGTGCATGTGTACGTGTGTGCTTGTGTAGGAGTAATGGGACAGTGGAGACTGCTTCACGCTGTCCACTAGCCTTGGGCCCAGCTTTGATCTTTATACAGCGGAAGAGAGGAGGGAACGAGAATGAGAGGGGGAAGAGAGTGTGTGGACTCTATAGAGATAGACAAACCCAAAGAGACACTGAGAAAGACATTATAGAACAACTAATATGGGTGGAAGCCGTCTGGTGTCCATGTTTAACAATTGTTAAAAAATATGCTGCTGTTACTGCAATTTCATCATTCAACCCTAAAGGTGATACAAATGATAAACTGCGTTGGAGGGAGGAAAATGTATAAGGATGAGTGACACCATGGACGTCTCCCCGTCTTATCTTTCGCCTCGTAAAACTGACTTTTCTAAATCTGCTACTGTCCGTGGGCTTTTCAAAGCCACAGTGACCACATGAAGTCCATTTGTGGGATTTTCTTCGACAAAAGGTCTGTGTCAGTTTGCAGTGTATTTCTTTTAGTTTTTGGTACATATACTACCATAGACAGACAACAAAAAGGCCCCCTGCAGTGTTTTTTTACTCTGTATACTCTGTATATATCCCTGCTAATTTTTTTTTTTTGGACACATTGTGTATCTTTTAATTTTTTTAGGTCACTTTTGTTCTCTCCCTTTTGAGTCTCTGAATTTTTGTGTGTTTTGTGAATGTTGCCCTTTGTGTGTTTTGGTGCGGGTGTTTTCTCTTTTTTTGTCATTTTCTCTGTTTGGTCACTTAATGTCTCCACTCTCATTTTTCATTTCTTTATAGTCATTTCACATAATAGCTCCTGGGCCGCTGCATCTGTGTCCTGAAGCCCACTTTGGTAAATTATCCTTGTCTATTGCCAAAATAGTAATGTAAGACTCTACATTGTTAAAATGCACGTACCATCACATCTACAGCTCCTAACTTGTTGAATACAAAAAACAGAAAGCTCCTTGATAAGACCTTAATATTTAGTATCAATCTTCCCAACTAACTTTCTACTAGAAAGCAGATATTTCCCACAAAACCAAACTATTTGACAACAATCCTTTTCCCAAGTTTGTCTAACATGTCAGTTTTTCCATATTGTTCTTTCCATCTGTTCTTTGTTTCCAACCATTCTGACTTCACTATCCCTTGAGACCCCTGTCAGTCGGCTGTCAGGGAATGAATGCGAAGAGCTGAAAAGTATTTTAATCATCAGCACTCCCACCAGGAGCACAAATCAGTAAATCACAACAAAAACAACAGAACTTTTTAATATTTTAAATATGCATTATAATCCTGTTAACATACAAAGACACATAGCCCAGTCCCACTCCAAAAGGAAAACATAATAAATTAAAGAAAAATAACAATATATTTGGGATTAACCCCCACACTTGCCCTGCTCTGGGCTGTTCTTGGCTGCAAGTCTCCACAACAAATAGACAGTGTCAAAGCCCTTAGTCATCGGTACTGTAGATATCTCTGTTGCATAAGTCACCGTATTAGGTTTTAGCCTTGTTGTTGCTTCACTTAGAGTAAAAGAAAAGACATACAGTGCCTTGCAAAAGTATCCATACCCCTTGAAATTTTCCAAAATTTATTTTACAAATAAGTATATGAAGAATGTGGCATGGATTTGTATTCAGCCCCCCTGATTCAATACTTTTTAGAACCACCTTTTGTTGCAATTACAGCTGCAAGTTTTGGGGGGTATGTCTCTACCTGCTTTGCACATGTGGAAAATGAAACTTTTGTCCATTCTTCTTTGCATAATAGCGCAAGCTCAGTCCGATTGGATGGACGTCCTCTGTGAACAGCAATTTTCAAGTCTTGCCCCAGATTCTCAAATGGATTTAGGTCTGGACTTGACTGGGTCATTCTAACACATGAATATGACAAATGATCTAAACCTTTCCATTGTAGCTCTGAATTTATGTTTTTGGTTGTTGCCCTGCTGGAAGGTGAACCTCTGTCTAAAATTGCCCTGTATTTGGCTCCATGCATCTTCCCACCAACTCTGACCGCCTTCCCAGCCCCTGCTGAAGAAAAGCATCCCCACAACATGATGATTACACCACCCTGTTTCACTATGGGGACGGTGTGTTCAAGGTGATGTGCAGTGTTAGGTTTCCACCACACATAGTGTTTTGCTTTTATTTTTTATTTTTTTTTCGAAGTTTGAAAATTTTGAAATTTGAGTTCTGAAGTTTTGAAATTTTCATCTGATATGACCAGAGCACCTCCCTCCACATGTTTGCTGTCCCTCACATGCGGAAAATGTTCTCTAACAATTTCCTTTTACTTCACAATCATGCCACTTTGTGTTGGTCTATCACATAAAATCCCGATAAAATGCATTTAGCTTTGTGGTTGTAACGTGACAAAACGTAGAAATGTTCAAGGGGTATGAATACTTTTGAAAGGCACTGTACAGGAACTTGTTAGAGTATAGAAAGAGTATTAAGAAATATTTTCAGCAGAGCTTGAAGTTCAAGATAGGTGGAGTCCTCAGTTTCTAAAATGCCAAATAACAGCATTAGTCATAGGAAAGTGAGCTAAATTGACCTCCAAATAGGGGTTTTTAATGTCCAGTCTGGAAAAACCACAACAGTCTGGCACCAAAACCAATAATCAAGGACTACTGCAAATAACTGTGCACAGTATTAGTAATTATCCCAATGTGCAAAGGCCACAGTGTTCATGTTTCCTTTTCTCCACATAACTGGCATAAAAAAATAAACAATGTCATGAGAATCCTAAACAAACTCTTATTTTACTCCAAAAGATTAGAAGATGCAACCATGATTGAAACCATATGTGACTGTCATATTTACACAGCTTTTTTTGGCTTCTTAATACTATTAGATACCCTGGGATGAACCACAGTAGACTGGTTAAATAAAACGGGAAGCATTTTCCTTCTTGGCAGGTAGACATGAAAAGCCCAAAGAAGCCCAAAGAAAGTAATGAGTCTGCAGGTATCACAGTATTGCTGAGGCAGAAGTAGTATTCAGAACAAATGTTCCGCTTTAATATGGTGATTTCTTGAACAATAAATGATCATGTGGTTCCCTGCTGAGGTCCTTTTGAAACTATATTTTAAAACATTTTTATAACCTGTTTAGCCCAGTGGTTTCAGAACTTTTCAGCCTCTCTGATTAAAACTAATAAATGTTGATTTGTGACCCTTCAGCAATGGTAGATCCTGCCAACAAGTAGTGGAAGATGGAAACACTAACAGATTTGTGTGTGTTATTGTTTTTTTACTCTTTTTGTGTTGATCATCTGACATCCCCTCAGATTTATCACGTTGGGGCTGTTTCATCCGTAAGTTATTAAACTTTTAACCAGAACTACATTTGAGGGGTGATTATCGCAATTTCTGTTTCTACAGTTATGGAGGTCGTGGCTGTTCGTTACCTGTGTCTATATGATGCAGGCTGTTGCTGCTAAGGTTGAGCAGTTTGAGGTCTTTGGACAGCAGGAACTGTTGGGGCCTGAGATGTTTGATGCTGTTACTGGAGAGATCGATCTTCACTATGTCAGGTGGCAGATCAGCTGGCACATGGTTTAAACCTGTGAAGAGAGAAAGACAGATAAACATAAGGTCTCTAGCTTCAAAAGGAAAAGGGTTGAGAGGGGCAGCAAGGCTGAGGAGTGTTGCTTAAAAGTGTAAAAGCACTTGTAAAACTCAAATTCTTCATTTGTGTATGCAGGCATGATGTTTTTACAGGCTCTAGGCAGATGCGCACAGCAAAGAAATCAGAATAAATAGTAAAAAGTCCCTGAATCAGCAGGAGAACTAGAAATCAGATCCGCTGTATCATTATACATTTTCAAGATGTTGTGTGGGTGCAACATTTAACATTTTCAAGATGGAGTCAAGTGTGACGGCATGTATGACAATATTTCACTTCTGTGCCAGGACGTAGTTTTCCCACACTCTTCCAATGCTTCCAGACGCCCAAACACACTCCCAAACACACACACAAACACACTCACGCATGCACACACACACATAACACACACACAGACTTTAAAGACACTAATGTATGTAACAGTGATTCCCTACATGTGCCTATTGCAAAAACAGAGCCCCTCTGGAGCTTTCAATCAAACATCCCACACTCAAGGACATTTCGTTAAATGTTTTACCATCTCTGAAGTGTCGTGACACTCAACACTGTTAATACATTTTGTCTGAGCGGAACCTGAATCTAGATATGCAGACATAAATAGAGCCAGATTCATGTTAGGTTTCATGTTTTAGACCAGTTTGCAATATAGTTGCAGATGGAAGGAAACATCGTGTGTTCAGCAAACTACTAGTTACTACTGCTTAAACAGCTAGTATGTTGTATGTTTGTATGTGTGTGCAATATATATATCTGCATGTGGACAAGTCCTCTGTGTGTACTTTTTTTAAACAGACTGCACAAAAGAATGCTTATGAACACTTTTATAGTGCAAACATTGCAACATCTATGCAGATACAATTACAGATGTTGTAGCCATTTATCAGAGAGATGTGGTTGCCATAACTCTTTACTGAGCCTAATAAATTATAGTTGCACACATGCACACACATATACAGGATGCACATCTACAACACACACACAGATGTAGCCAGTGTGCTCAGGAAATGTAATCCTTATTTTTTAGTGATGTGGTGCAGGCAGAGTGATTCACAAAAGCAGGAAGAGCCATTGGAGGCTCCACAATACAAGCCATCAGTCCTGTTCAACGAGAACTTCTCTTCTGAGAAGTCTAAAGGGGATCCCACTCTGTCTGTCTGAACAAAGCTGTGTATGCATCTTCGTCCAAGTAGATTTTCAGATTAGAAAGTTTCAAGGGGACTCTGGCCCATTTAAGCTGCAGACTCAAACTCTCAAGCTCCCTTTGGAGAAATCTGACTTGAGATTTTGGAGCCAAAAGCAAATCCATGCTGTGCAAGGGATATCTTTGATGTTCTGTGTTTTACAGTTAGTGGGGATAATCCTCAGCACTGTGTATCCAGCAGTGACAGTTGGTTAAGATTGGATAAGTGGAGTCTGTCACCAGAACGTTCTGAAGTATGTTCCTAAACAACTCGCTGAGTTAACGATGGATAGAGTTATTATTTGCTCATTATCTTAACTTACAGTGTCACGTGTTGCTTTGCTGTTTTAGCCTTTCTAACTGAAATTAAATGTGTTGTCAGGATCTCAGAGATCTTATTAGGAGGCTTTATTTTGCTGTAGTTTGAGATTTGGAATCGAGCGAATCTCTTAGTTACAATGTTAGGATCTTTCCTGTTTTAGCATCTGTTAGATATCTCAACTGAGTGGCTGCTGAACAAAGAAACATAAAACAGAGTGAAGGGGAAAAGAAAATCAGAAAGAAAATCTTAGGAAAAGTAGAAACCATTCATAACCCGATGCTGACTGTTTTTTGGTTTTTGGTTTTTTGTTTTTTTAAAGTTGTTATACGGACACACATGTGAACATCTGTTCCTCTTGGATGTTTCTGTCAAAAAAGTCTGTCTGTAAATCTAAAAAGTCTAAGTTCAGTTTGGCACTAGAGTTTCTCCATTTATGAATTACTTTAACATTTATTCAACAAAATTATTAAATTATTAAATTGGTTAAACGTGTTCAGGTCATGCATTAGTGTGACATGTGGATCACACATTGGAGTAAATGTACAGCAATATTTATATAGAGATAAAATGTGGATATACTCGTGATTTAAAGGGAGTGCTCACAACTCATCTATAATCGTTTCCAGTAAGTGTATCTCATTGAGTGTATGGGTTACCAAAAAAGAAAAAGTTTCTTTCCCTCTTTTTTTAACACGTATTCCAGAATATGTATTATTATTGTCATTTTGGAAAAATGTAAATATACAGCTACATTTGCATGATATATTTCTTTTCACCATTAACCTCAGACTATTTGAAACTGACTGTGTAATACTTTATGTTTTATAGCGAGGAAAGCAGTGCATATTTTAAAAGTGCTGACATAATTACTCTGGAAGGAATTTTATGGTTTGGACTAGTCAGTGGGATAGTGGGAGTGATAAGGAGAAGAGAGAATTTTAGTAAAAGGTATAAATGCACATGTATGTGCTGCAAGGCAACAGTAGGTAGCTGTAAATCATTTCATGTTTAATAAGGGCCTTCCTCAGTTTAACCCTGTTTTATGTGGGCCCACCTGCACTGCAGCTGCTACAACTGCATGCGACATTTAAAGCCAGATTACAGGTTTAATGGTAGTAGTATGGTGCATTAGTACATTAGTGTAGTATAATTTGCCATGGTGAGTATATTCTGTTTGCCAATGCAATTAACCGAGCACATCAGGAGTTTTTTACATCATTGACATTTAACTTACACTACTCTTCAAATGTGATTCTAGCCTCTGGATTTTTCATGCAAATTATTTTTGAGTTCTGTATAATGCAAACAGCTCTCTGTCATCATTTAGACACATGATATAAAGGCATAGGGTGAACCTTTTTTGAATCAATCTGACAGCTGTGTTTGAAGGATATAACTACTACTGATTAGTAGTCATGTCCTCCCTAATAATACTGTTTAAATAATTTAAATCACACTGGTAATATTTATGTTGTTTCTGCTATAACTCACAGATAAATAAAAGAAAGAATGTGACGTTACTGTACAAACAAGAGCTAAATAAGGCACAGTCCAGCACTAATGGTTGGGAATCTTATCTGGAAACATGCTTAGAGCATTGGGTTACTATGGTAACATGAAGATATCACCAGAATCCACTTAGCTTAGCTTGGCAAAAACATTTAAAGCCCCGTAACAAATCATTACCCCACAACATTGTAGAAACAAGATACTTCAATAAATAGTTAATGAGGTGTGGAGGTGTTGATATGGGTTTTGTTTCCTCTTGCTTCCAGTTTCAGTGCTTAGCCAGTGTCATTTTTGCCAACACAGTTCCAAACATGTTCGTGTCTGGCACACAGCCTTCACTCTTTCTGAAAATTTGTAGCAGTAAGAAAAAATCTGTGGTCTGGCATTGCATTTGAAGATGCACTCTTTGATTTTGATTTTCAGCGTCCGCACCACCTAAGCCACTCTTTTAGTGAGTCCTTAAGCTTTGTTTATTTTACAAGGCTGTGTGTTATTTTATTGCACACTTATTTGTGAATCTCTATAAATGAAAGCAGAAACTCAGAAACTTTTTTGTCCATGTCAGGATGGCATAGACAACCTGCCAACAACAAAATTAGAATAATCATTAAATGACCACTTTGTCATGAATTTAAATCCATCCAAATTAACTGTGGAGGAAACTCCCAGTGTGACTACCAAAAAAAGATGAGTCAATTTAGAAGAAATTCTCAGTAACTCACTCATTTTCTCCCACATTGCTTCAGGGACCTTTTGACTTCAGCCTGAAATGTTTATCTGGCAAAGTAAAAACCCCAGAAGTTAAAATATCAGTTTCCAGAGAAGAAAACACAGCAGTGGTGCTGGAAGCTTAATCCTGATAGTGTAATACTGTTTTTTTTCTTTTTTATTTACTAAGCTAATGTCATTTGAGTGAGATGCAGATCTCACCTTTCTGCCTCACACAAACAACATAATCAAATTACAATATTTAATAATTTATATAATCTGCTGATTAACAATCCGGACATTCTGGACATTCAGGAAACCTGACATGGTATCAGTGTGGGTGTGTGTGACCTGGACGCAGCCAGCCTTTTTGTACTGTGAGTGACTCCCTTTTCTGCTGATTCACTGAAACTTATATGGAGGATTTATGTTTCGATCCATGACTTGCTGACCCTCACGAGCTCAGACCTGAAGGCAGCATCCAGAACTATGCCGGTGCAATCAATACCACCCTGTAGATAATATTATTTAGTTTGTGTGTGTGTGTGTGTGTCAAAGTCATAAAAAGGTGGATACAAAGAGCTGTTTTTTCATGTACTCATTGTAACAAATCTAATACATCTAGTATCACAATGTCTGGAAGGAGGTGGCTGACTTCAAAAACTTCATATATGCTAAAAGTTCTTTTTTAAGCTCATTTATCATTTAGGACGCAGACAAAGTGTCTAAAGAGTATAATGTCAACTCATTTTAGCAATGAGCAGTGTTTATTTTATAAACCCAGGTAAAAAAAAGTTTGCATAACTATAAGCAGTAATTTTAAAGAAGATTCATTATGTCCACTGTATAACAGCAACTTGGATATAATTTGAAGGCATATTTTGTGTTGACCATGGAATCACATTAATGTGTTCCTTGTGAAACCAAACCTTGAGAACTCCCATGTTAACTCTAACCACCATAGATCACGATGGATCTCTAGTGAGAATGATGTGGAGCCTGTGGTTGACCTCAGAGACATAGTCTTCAAGCCACAGAGAAGGGGGATATGGAAACAGGGGAGAAAAACAGGGAGGAAGAGACGGACGAGAAAAATACAGGGTAGAAGGCCGAAAGATCAGTGAAGTTTCCACTTTGGTGTGGATTTTGTCTTTGTCGCTGCCTGCTTGCTTTGTAGGCCTGTGTAAAAAATAAATAAATACAAAATATCACGCTCCACTTCCCCATTTGTTTCCAATTCAGTTTAGTCACCTCGATTCAACAAAAAAACTACTGGTTAAAAAAAACTGTTATATATTAAATTTTGTTTTAATGGCATAAACACTTTTGAAACATTGCTTTTTAGCATGATCAAATTCTCCATGAGTCACCTTTATGTAAAACATCAACCAAGACAGGGCCTATATTATACGTTCATTTGCTCCTATAGGCTTGACACACCGAGCCAGAGTGCACAGTGTGTTCCTCACTGTTGGTGCTAGTCGGACCCCATTTTGTGGTTTTTAGCCAGTTCAACATGTTTAAAGGTTTGATGTGTGTTACAGCCTTGTCAAAGAAACCCTAGTTTTCTTAGACAAGACATTCAATATATTAATGCATGTCAATGCATAGTTAAATTTGCTAAACTTTATATGGATAATGTATTCAAATATTGAGAAAACAACTATTTTATGACCCATGCCCCCCTATGAAGCCAATATAAACAAGTATTCATTATTTAAGAGGATGCTGAGATTTTGTTTTTTGGCTCGATTCAGGTAAATTGTAACATTGTACATTATTTGCAAGAGAGACTGAAAACTAAGATACATTTAGTGATGAAAGCTAATTTAAATTTCACCGTGTTTGGATATTATACTGCATATGACCAATTTCTGCTGTCATCTGTAACTATAGATTAGGAAAGTTACTCCATTTGAAAAAAGAAAATAACAGAACTAATGAAACTTATGAAAACTTGGAAGTTGGAATCCACTTTAAAACCATGTAAATAAATCGATCAGCTGGTGTCAGCTTACAGACCAACTATATGGAAATCTTTTTAAATGAGAAGCATAGAAATCATGTACTGAATGTCATGCACAACAGCTGTAATACATCAAGCTGCATGAAGGTTTAGAAGGAGGCAGGATGGAGTGTTATTTTCAGGCATGAAACAAAAATGGGAATGATGTGGAGAGATGGATGGTAGAATTAGCCTGTGAGAAAAACAGAGAAACCTCATAGTGGTTCAGATAAAGAATCAATTCAAAAAACGGAAATATGCAAAAAGCTTTCTCAAGCATTTACACAACACTGGACTGCATTGTGTGGGTTTGGCTTGCAGATGTTCTGTGAAAGACTGCTTTCTCTGAAGGGCATAAGCTCGCCATTTATAAACGCATTCAATTGCTTATTTCATCTGGGAGCTCACTGCATCTGAACTATGGATGCAGACAATGCTCCATTTCGCTGTGTTGACAGTGGATGCCATTTGGACATCAGAGGAGTCATTTTAAAGTGCTTTGAAGCAGACAAAGATAAAGGACTTTAATGGACCGAGAAAAGATGATGAGGGGAAGATGATGAGCGAGACAAAGAATAAAGTCGCCAAGCTCCAAATGTAACGAAGAGTGATTTGTCACCTTAGAATTCAGAAATTGCCAATTTCTTTTTTCTTTGGAAAAGTAACGATAAAACTTTTCTTTTTATGGAAACTTCTATTAAATCATTACGAAATGCATCAAAATGGCATTTTGCCCCCCCACACACAGAACCAGATGTGAAACCTGGAGAAGCTGAAATAAAACTGCAAAATCACTTGCTTTCCCTTATTCTCCTTTTTCACTGTGATGAATGCCTCCTACAACCACCGAGACCAAAAATCTGCAGAATATTACTGAATGCATAATGCAAATTAGGACACAGTAAAATTCAATAGAGATAGGTCTGTATTTTCTCAACAACCAAAACATGCTACAATGATACAAGACGGGTTGAGAGATAAATGACTTGAAGAAATTTGCGGCACGTCCTTGAGAAACCCCACCTCTAGTGGATCTGAAAAAGCAGACCACGATGTGTCCTGGGCAGGAAGTGGAAACAAGGTCCGGATCATGACACATGCACGTTTCACAAAAGTTTAACAAACTCACCTTTGTTGCTACAGTCCAGCTGAGGCCTAGGAAACATGTAGGTGCGGCATATGGACGTTACCTCTGGCCTTAATTTGATGGGTGGAGGCTTCGGTCGTCCCGGTATCTCTATATTAATGTCATTGTTACATAACGAGTCCACGCTGAGCTTCTTCAGCTTCTGGCCCCTCAGCTCCAGGGGCTCTGCACACTTGGCATAGTTGCCCAGGTTGCGGTTGCTTGGCACCTGCAACATCCTGACCAGGCTGTCCAGCTGGCACTGGCAGCTCCAGGGGTTGTCATAAAGACGGAGGTAGGTAAGGCGAGGCAGAGGGAGCAGGACCTCCTCAGAGGCTGTTTGAAGGCCGTTGTGCTGAAGGAGCAGGGTGGTGAGCTGGGAAAGGCCTCTAAATGCATCATCCTCCACCCTGGAGATGTCATTCTGCTGTAGGTCCAAGCTCTTCAGCTGAGTGAACTGGGAGAACATGTTGGCCCTCAAAACCTAGAAGGTAGACATAAATTTTTTGTTTTGGGTTTTTTTTTATTCATTTAGTTTTAGAGTCAATTGTCAACTACCTCGACCGATTATTTGAATACACTGCACCACTTTACTGGAATGAATTTCTCAACTAATATTACATTGACCAGAATATCCAAAACCCGATATATCTTTTTCCTCTGTGCTAAGGTGCAGCATTGTTGTCCAAAAAGTGCACCATCTCACTTGAAATGTTGCTACACACATATTCCAGATATTGTAAATAGTGATTAACAAATGTGCATTCATCACCAGCCTAAAATAGTCCCCGTTAAATTAATTATTTACCTCTGACAGAGAAACATGGTGAATTTATTTGGTTTTGTCATTCAATTTTTGAAGGCATATATGAAGGCAAGAATTTTTTGAAAGCATATATTAGTGAGCCCTTCTTAAAGATTTGCATTATTCAGTAGGAAATTCTGAGCTTTCAGTCACATACAGGGAAGATAAAATGTCAAAAAGATATCTACAGATGTCCCGACTTAAGGATCCAAATCAGTATCATTTCCCTCCTCACTTCTCCTTTTCCGTTTTGCACTTTAGAAATTGAAATATCTTTGGCAAACTTATGAATAGTGCTTTTATCTGATCAGTTCACGATGATCACTAGTCATTTAGCACAAGTAAAGACCTACTGAGCCTCCTTAGATCCTTATGTCAAATTATAGTAAAAGTCAAACTGACAAGATTTAAATGTACACGCAGACAAAAAAAAACGTTTGGTCTGATGTCTTCACTTTGGAGCTGCAAACTTATTCTGGGCAGGTATGCAATATGTTTGAGGTCTCTTCACTGTTAAACAGGGCAGGTGTTGGTGGTAAAGCTGAACCAAACATCGGCTCGTAAAATGAAAACGCTGAGCTGAAATTCACTAAAACACTTGGGACTTGGAGGAAATGCAGATTGGGATCATATATTTCTATGCCCATTCATGCTTCACCCATCATGAAACTAAAACTAGATTTATTACAGCTTTGATGACAAAAGGCAGTTTATGGATCTAATGCTCAAAATGAAGCTTTAATGAGCATTTTTGAAAGTTTCCGACAGAACATAATTCTATCCCTCACTAATCTTGGTCAAAAAGTAAAGCTTAACGATGACGATTTTTCAGTGATTTAATCACTGTTTATCCCTCATTCATCTTCATTTATTGCCTTGCAAAACATTGCATTTTGCTTGTTTTTTTTCATCCCAACACCTGTGACACACATCCTGTGTGCTCATTCTACACACACTACACACACAGAGAAGAAAGCCTGTCTTTGATCTCAGGCCCAAATAAATGGTTCACAGATGCTCATTTTTATCAAAAAGCTGGCCTGGGACGGGTTCACAGTAGGACTGAGGAATGAATTAGTTTCACAAAACTCTGTAGCAGGGGGTTTATGTCTTGCCTCATTGCTGCACTTTGCTTACCTACCTGAATCTTATTTCTTGCTAGCAGCAGGTGGTGGATATCAGTGGGCCAGTCCTGCATCACAGAGGTCAGCTGCTTGTCCTGACAGTCCAGGTACTTCTCTCCTGCCTCCATGTATTCCTTACACTGCTGAGTTTGACGCCTCATGACCCCGGACCTGCCTCTGCCCCTCACACGACCTGTGGCGCCCCTGTCCACAGCCCCTGAACGATGGCCTCTCCGGGGCTCAGCTGAACGGACGAGCAAGAAAAGGAGTAGGGTGACGAAGAGACGCATGGTGGGAGAGAAGAGGAATCAGGTCAATCTTAGAAGACTGTTGTCGGCTGATTGATGTGACGGGACACAGGAGGCCGGTCACAGCTGTGTATATGAGGAGAAAAACAGGAGGAGAGAGAGGGGAGATACATTTTAGTTCACAATAAATGACTCACACTTACACATTTGCAGTGTAGCTATTTAGCTGACAACAAAAAGCAACTGTCTTAAGAGGTGAGTTGTTTTATGCTTTAACGAAATGTAGCAGGAAAATATGTGTAAAATATTCCCCATATGACTGACATCACTGCCTTAAGCAAAAGTCACTAAAACAAAAGTAAATGATGCAGAAAGTTTTGTCTTTACAAGGTACTGATGCTGCAGAGTGTTTTGTATGTCACTGGCTTCCAAGTTTATAGATGCAAGCAAAAAGGATGCACTGTTGTATATATACTGTATGTTCTCCGAGAAGAATGTCTATTAATTCACAAGCAGGGGACGAGCAACCAAGAAGTGGCAGGGGAATTGTCATGCAATGGTTTTGCAGTCTTCCATTGCATCTATGTACAGAATTTTTAACTGTTCTCAGCAACTGATGCATAAATTGTGCAATAGAAAAGAGTAGTGGGAACAAAATGTTAAGCGTTTATACATAACTACATGTCAAGACGTGATGACAACTAAATGACACCAATCATACTGGAATATTTAGTGGAGAGGTAGAGTGACAGGAAAGTGAGGAGGAAGAGAGAGAAAACAGGAGATGAGAATTTTAGGCAAAGAGAGAAAAATGTTTATTAAAATATCAAAAGTAAAAAAATTTAATATTGTAAAGTGCTGTTTTCTTTCTGTGATAACATACTGTGTATGGATTTTGTCGACAGTCAGTCAAAATGTCCCTGATGTTTCTCTCTTCGTTGCTTCCTGACATCCCTTCAAACTTAAACTTAATTAAAATAGTTTTACAACTTCCTCACTCACTTACATTTTGCACATTCCTTTCTATTTCACTTACACTCATTCAACCCAGGTTTTCATTCCGATGTTCACTCGCTTGCAATTTGGTTCTAAATAGGTGTGAATTCGAGTGTGAATGGTTGTCTTGTCCAAATATGTCTCTGCAGTATATACTTGTGATGGAGACTGGCAACCTGACTGTCTGCAGCTCCTCCCCAACCCCAGGATAAGTGGTTTACAGTAGGTAATGGATGGATGGATTACTGATTCTTAAACATTCATCCTTGTGCAGGATGTTTACATGTGTGTGTTTATGGACTTGCGTGCACGCTATAGTAAGCTGAACCATGTGTTTCCGTCCATCCTTTTTGAAATAGAGAGACACGATGGAAAAGTGGAGACATTCTTGTCTCACAGCAAAAAGGCCCTGGGTTTGAAGCCATCAGCTGGGTGGGTCCTTTCTGTAGGGAGTTTGCATGTTCCCCCAACACTTGCCTAGATTTTCTTTGCTACTCTGGTTTCCTCCCACAAACTAATGACATGTCCTTAGGATAAATAGTGACTTACAGTAATTGCCCCAGGGTTTGAATGGCACCATTTCCAATGGGGGAGCTGCTGGCATTTTGTTGTGGTTCAGTGTCTTGCTCAAGGACAGTATGACATGTGACCTGAGGAGCCAGGGATTGAACCAATACCTGCGAGATTGGTGGACAACCGCTCCACCTTCCTGTGCCACAGTCGCCCCATAGTGTTTTTAGTAAAAAAAACAAAGCCTTTTATTTTAACTTCTGTTTGAAATGACAGTTGTGTCATGATCTGTGCCTGTAAGACAAGCGACTGAGAGAATCATACAAGAATTTCAATGTACATGTACCCATTTGTCTATGCAGGTTTTAAATAGAGAATTTGACTAGAATGGTTTTTTGTCTGTCTGTATGACCTGGTAAAACCCCAGCTCACATTGGGTGAGCTTCGATGACTTTAGCAACCCCCTGACCCTTAAAAAGGATAAGCGGTAAAGTAATGGATAAATGACAAATTAACCTGAACTGTTTCCTACTGTTTCTAGATGTTTAATTAAGCTAAGTTAAATGATCCCTGTTAATCAAAGTTATGCTAATGAAAGCATCCATCTCTTCTCCAGATAGCATATAAGCATATTGTTGTAGTATTGCTGTGATGGAAGGGGACTTGGAGGCTCGGTGGTAGAGCATTGGGTTGGGATGCAGAAGGCAACGGGTTAGAATCCCACCCCACCAGGTGACGCCCCACCCAGCCACCAAGAGTGATGTTGGCGCCAGTCCCGAGCCTGAATTTGAAAAAACAAATGGGAGGGTTGCAGCAGGAAGAGCATATATGTACACATACAGCCCAGATACATATATGTATATATGTATATGTGTATATGTGTGTATGTATGTGTGGGTGTGCATGCTCTTTTTTGCTGAAATAGTAGAGTCATGGCCCTTTTGTCTGATCAGAGGCAAAAAGAGCCAGGCTCACAGATCTGCAAAGAAACACTATGTGTGCGCACACACACACCCACCCACACACACCCCCACACACACACACATGTGCATGCTGACTCAGTCCAGCTGTACCAAACCACAGCCCCCTCACAGTCTTCCAGTCTCTCATACAGTGGAACAAGGCTGTCAATGCAGATGGTGTTCCATTGTGAGTAACGGGGCATTTAAGAGTGATAGGGATAGAAACAGCTGAGAATGTATCTTGGGATTCACTTTCCAGTCCACTGGCACTCTTCAACTGTTCAATTATCCATCATCTCAAATGAAGCAAACTTGAAAGTTCGATCTTCCCCACTCCTCTGCTGTCGTATGCAGTAATTTAGATCCACAGTAGTGAGCTAGAATCTGTCTTTTCAGCCACCAGCTGTCGCTTATTATGTGACTTGTGTGAGTCTTTTTTCCCTATATTTATTTGTTAGCGGGACCTTATAGATTTGTGTTGGCCTGTGCGTGTGCTTTGATGCTCTGCAGCAACTGCAAACACATGTTCTTGAGTCTCTGCTGCATGATTATGCAACTGGTGATAGACGTGTTTCAACACATGGCGAGTCCTGCGCCAGTCCAAACTCCAGACTAGACGAGAATGAGGTGGAAAACTTGGAGAACCCAGACAGAGCCTCTTGGGTTTAGTCATCAGGTCTGGTACAGGTGATCGATATAAACTACTGTGATCCTACTGTACCCTTCCTGTGTGGCTTACTGGGTAAAGCATAGTGCTAGAAGTATAGGTGCAGCTCAGAGCAAATACTTTCTCCATTGCAGTGTAGCAACAACCTCCAAATCCACATAAGAAATCAGGATTGTGACAGTTTAAATGGAAAACACAGTGCCCACCACTTGGCCACTGCCGACCTGGCAAAGTCTCTCTAATTTACCAAAACTCTACTGGAGGGTTACTGAATGTTGCTCCAAGCTTCTTCAGTATCTGTGTACTAGTTACTGAAGACTGATGATCAACATTTGTTCCATCAAAATTTAATAATCCCATGAATCCAATTAAATAGCGCCATGAAGGTCGCAACAATAACATGATCATTTTGACATCACCATCTTTTTGGAAATTTGAATAAAAGCTGATAAAACTATTTACTTTAATTGAACAGTTTCTAAACCATTTAGACAAGCTGTGGTACTGCTAAAATCTTTTTACATCACAGCTGTTCAGCAGGAAAAGTTTAGTCCAGACCTTCTTAGACAACTATAGGCAGGGTCAGCCTGCAATGACCAAGACACAGTCCCACAGGGACCACAAAGAACCTCCTCAACCCTAACCAATGCCTGTGGTTTACTTCATACCCATACCAGCCCAAATTAGATCTTTCAGACTGGTATTATTTACAACTCTAGTGCCCTCTGGTCAAGCTACGCCAGTCCAAAGCATCCCTGTCTGTAAACACCCAGCAGAAAGCACAGACTGTTATTGCTACTGCTGTGATCTGTCGTGAACCAGAAAAAAGCTTGGTCTGGGAATGAACTGTGGTAGTGGCGTGTAACTCATTTTGGACCATGGAAAAATAATCTTGTGGGGAGAATCTGGGGCCTTTGTGAAGAGAAAGTGGTGGGTGATTTGCCCACATCATGTGTTGTTACACTTAAGATGATGAACACGTGTCGTGATAATTTTCAGGAAATGCATTCACATTTAATTCCACTTCTTTTAATTGACAGTCAAACATCACATAGTCAAATACTACAAAACATTTGTTACTAACATTTTTCTTGTCTAGCGTCATTATATGAAAATTATAATTCAGCTGGTTGCTCCTCCAACTGTTCATTGTACTGTCAGTCATACTCCATCCTTCAGCACTTGCAGTGTTGGCACTTTTATCACTTTGTTCACAGTTTAGCAAGTCTTCCTTGCTAACAAGGTTGCTGTTTAAATGCCTCAGGGTCAGTCTATAAACAATAATGTTGTTTGAGATTTATACTGGGTGTTAATTATAAAACATTTAATTTTTTCCCTGGTTCTGTTTTTAAGATTTTTGCATTTCAACCTTAATAGGTAGATTTTACAGCAAGACCACAATCAGATTGCACTGCCAGTAACCCCCTGAGAGAAATATACTTGTAACAGTTGTGATTATGTCATAAGTTAGAGCTCCAGTTACCAGTGTGCAATGATCAGACTCGTACTCTATCACTGTGTGTGTGAAACTGCTGAGCGAATGGAAAAAAAAATGTTATTTGTTCATTTGCATTAAATCTTTTTAAAGGATTTTCAAACCCAAACAATTTACTGAGTCAGTCTTTTAGACGAATAAAAGAAAGCAAGTACTCTTCAAGAGTGTGCTCTCAATCAAAACAAACCACGGAATAAATGCTTAAGTCTGTGCTGTTTCTCTATGTGGACTTTGGTTTGGGGAAAAGTGTGCAGGGAGTGTAGACTTAAAACTCACCATCATACCCCATCTCCTCCTTGTTGTACCAGCTTTAATGTGTCAAACTAAAAGCTGATACAGCCGTTTGTTGTTCTTCTGATAAGTGGCAGGGGACAGCTTCTATATTAATCTTCTTATAACTAAATATAAAACAGTATATTATGAAAGGAATATTGGTGCAGATAGACATAAAACCCACGCTGACCCATCCCATCTCTGTGTGTGTTTTCTGAGCTTTCTGTGGGCTCAAATGGATCATTTAGAAGCAGCAGACCAGAAGAAACACAGACAGCTTTGCCTCCAACGCCATCACATACCACCTACATCAGGAAGATGAGGCGAGAGAAGAGGAAACACTGACAGAGATTAGTAGAAATACAGATGGAGGCAGCTCACACTTTTCAAAACCATTTCCAAACAGGCTTCTTTTGGTCAAAAAACACCTAAGAATCACTTTTAAATCCTGACCAACTTTGGAGAAAGGAGTAATACGAGAAAGTCTGTGTAAGTCCAGATATACTGTAGGATCATATTCAGTGTAGTCCAGATTCCAGTCATAACAATCAAACACGTTTGAAGGTTTTGGCTCTGACTGGTCTGAGGCTCAATCTGGTGGCAAGAAATAAATCTTAAACCACTGATGACATTCCCTATTTCGTCTCTTCACTACAGGGACATTACATAATCAGGCAAAAAAAAAATGTGTCTGGCTTACAAAATGTGACTTGCGGGCTGAGGAGTAAGAAAGACAAAAGTTAGAAAAATCTTATTCAACTCCTGCACTAGCTGCCCATACAGGCTCTTCATGCTCCAGTTGGACAAGCCACTGGGGTTTTAAAAGGGTCTGGAGTTCGGAAGGAAGTAGCTTTCCTATAGCTGGAAAGAAAGATCCGGCTTCCATCCCATTTACAAGCACAGTGAGTCAGTGAATTGGCGGTTATGGTTGTAAAGAGAGGTGGAGAGTAGGAACAAGGAGTAACTCAATAGGTGAGTTTTCAGAATGTCCTCTGCCAGTTAGCTTCTAAGTAAGCTGAACTTACTTTGTTTCCTTTGGATTGTTTCCTGTTTAAGTAACCGTGTAACAAAAAGACAGAGAGGAATACAAAGAAAGAATGACAGCACAGACTAGGAGTCTACCCACAATCCCTAGGTCCTACAACAAGGGATGAGGCAGTGACAGACACACACATATATTGTGTATGTACAGTACAGAGAGCAAATGAGAGAAAGGACCCTCACACATCCCTGAGAACCTAATTGAAACCAGACACATTTATTTCTGCAGAGTAGAAGAGGCAAGAGAGACAGAAAAGAAAAAACATGCACAGACTGAAATTACACTTTTTTAGGGAGGGTCAGAGGTGAAGAACCCATAAACATAAACAGCAGAAAGTGTATTTGTTCTGAAGTAAACAAGCAAACAAACAATTACGTGTGTTTTACTCTGCGAGTCTTCCTTCACAGACTAACTAATGTTTTACTATTTGTTCTGAGCTACCCACAAGAATAGCAACCCAAAATACGTCACTGTCTGTGGGTCTTCGCAACTCTTTTTTGTGTGTGTGTGTTTTTGTGTGTGCCAGCTTTCAATTGATGTTGTGCAGGCATCAGTGTGGTCTCTCCCTGATTCTTGGCTGCATCCAATTGTGATCTGAAAACACTACGAGGACTCAGCTCCATCATAAAACATTAAACACCGGATTACTATGGAGCTTAAATGTGTCAGGTTTATATATCCCAGTGCAAAAAAAAAAATAAAAAATGAAGAGATGGGGAAGCGATTTATTTTCCTGTTGTGTAATATCCTTTTTCTCCTTCTGCTGTCTGTTCTTCACTATTAGAAATTCTGTTTTGCTCACTGCTTTGTTTAAATCTGAGGGTTAAGAAACCAGCATGCTGATTGGCTTGGACTGGCATCAGACAGATCTACACCTTAAACACAGAGTTCTCACACTCAAGCTCCTCTTACTACAAACCTTCTATTTAAACTTAAATATGGTTAGCTGAAACAGCAGAAATTGCAGTAAAAGGGACTCTCGCACTTTGTAATCAGGCTAAACTTGCAAGTTAAGCTTTTTCTCTTCCCTCTTTTTTTCAGTGCAAAATTCCAGAGTGAAACCACACATTGCTCCACTCAGGGCTGCATGCTGCTGGAATTTTACTGAAACTTACACAGGGGCCCGTAACTCACTGTGTAACACTGTAACACCACATATCCATATACCGTAGATCCCTTAACAAGTGTTGAAGCTCTGCATTCTTGGAGCATTTTGTAATCTTACCCTCAACATTTGCAAATCTGCAGAAAAGCTATCTGATCCATCTAACAGCCAACACCAAATTCTCCTAATGCTATTTCATTTTTAGAGTTGGCTGCGTATTCAGTGCACATGAGTCATTTGGTGGGAATGCCTCTCCAGACTTCCCTACAGTACAAATGGGGTCCAAGTGGGTAAATTAACCCCTCGCTCTTGTAGAAGTGCTTCTCTTACCTACTGAACTACACAGGATGTGTCGCAGTGTTTGAAGTTATGGTAAACAGGACCATAGGTTACATAATAAACAGATCGGAGCAGCACTCACATTTAGCAGATGAATGCTTTCTTTGCTGCATTTGAAGAAACAAAGATGAACTCCAAGGGTCATTGCACCACAACAAACTTAGCACAAGTTGAACAAATCCTTATTGGAGATCATGCAGAAAAAAGCTTACTTCAGCAATTCCTTAAGTGCTAGAATATAGTGCTGCAATAATGACATGAATACAATAATTTATTGATTATATTTCTGAAGCACAGTGTAACAAGATTTTGCATGTTCTGCAGACAGGCTTTGTGTCTTGTAAGTGGCTCAGCTCTGTCCAGTCATACTTTCCCATTTGCTATTTCATCTTGTTTGTGCAATAGACATCTAAGCTGCAAATGATTTAGTCCAAACCTGACACTGAATTGATATGATCTAATGTGCTGCTGCAACTTATCTTTCAAACACTTATGATTAAGCAATTACATAGCTCTCAACATGACCTCACTGCAATTATTCTTGTGTGTGCGGCCAGTGCATGATTCTGATATCTGCTAAACAAAGAAAGAACAAAAGGAGAAGTTATACAGTATGTTGCTGAAAAAAATATTCAAAAAGAGGCAGAAATAATGTTTTCGTGGGTTTTTATTTTTGCAATCTAATAACCCATTCACATCAAAAGTACAGCAACATGTTGTGGTTTATTTGTAGGAAAACAAATTTTATCACTAAGGACAAAACTCTAATGCCAAAATCTAATTATTCAGGAAGAATACAGCCCCCTGTTGCTTTCAGCTGCATAACTTCTTTGTTAAGTTCCCAGATTTAATGTTACAGTACCTACCTGCACAGGGAGTGAGTCTGGCTCGGGGTCGTCCACTAGGACCTGCAGATCTCCAGTTGGTCCTGTGTCCCTGGCTCCTAATCCTGTCATGAGCACTGTGTCCAAGCCAAGAAAATCTGCCTGGCTGCCTTGTAAACTTAGAGCCTGGAGTAAGGGATGAAAGAGTAGCTGATCCTCCACTCTCCCTCTCCTTCCCGCTGTCTCTCTCTCTCTCTCTCTCTCTCTTTCTCTCTCTCTCTCTTTCTTCCTCTCTCCAGCTGCTTGAACTGAGTGATTGACTCCTGCCTTATACAAGCTGCCTCTCTCTCTCCTCTCTCTCTCTCTCTCCCCCTATGCTTTTCTCCTTCCTGGTGGATTGCACTGAGACCATGAGGAGAGAGACAGAGAGACCAAAAGAAAAAATGATTCTCAAAGGGGCCACAAGGCTGTGTCTGCTTTAGCGTGTACACACACATGTGGGAGGACTGCAACCCCAAACTAGTCTCCTCCAGCATATTCTGCTTACTGGTTTGAATTTGTGTGATGAATTGCACCTTAACTGAATTGAGAGTTAACACTCACTTTATACTCATGGGTTGATGTGTCTGGTTTTCTGTCATGCTCCCAGCATAAGGGAGTAGACATGTGAATCTTTGTAGGTTTGTTCCTCGGTCCACTTCCAACATCTGCCTTTGATCGCTGCTCCAGTGAAAGATCTCTCCTTTGTTGTTAGGCCTTGGAAGATGTTAAAAAAACGTGCACTTTGCAGGGGATGTTTGTGGTTTGACAAGGCTTTATAAACAGATTGCCACCTATAATCTGTATTACATCAAGTTATCTGACTTTAATGTGATTATTGTGTCAATAGTAATATGTCCATGATTTTATTTCCGATATCTTTTAAAAGGAGGGTCAACAAAAAATCTCTGTTAGTATATTGCAGATTTATCATAAAAAAATGTCTCTTTAAATATAAATAACATCACATTTGCGTCTTAAGATATAAAATAAAGCGGTCTCCAGCCATTCTGTCACAAGCCATCTATCTTCAATGGAGACAGAGTTGCATTAAGTTGTCATTTTCATCACTCATCAGTGGTTATGTCTAACTATTTCAAGGTAGGTAGTGTTGACCCCCTTCTTAAAAACTTAAAAAATTGTATTATAGTATCTCTTTTATATTATCTCTTTCAAGCGTGAGCAAACTTGAAAGTTTGACTTCCTCCCAAAGTCCAAAGACATGCATGTTAGGTAATAGGTGGCTCCAAATTCCCTGTAGGTTGTGAATGTGAATGTGAATGGTTGTTTATCTGTGTGTGTCTCGGTATTGGACCTGAAATAGACTGGAGACCTTTCATTGACAGCTGTGATAGGCTCCAGCCTCCCCGTGACCTTGAATAGGATAAGCGGTTACAGATAATGGGTGGATGAACTTTGACCCATGCTGTTTTTTGGGTGCAGCCTACTTTTCTTTGAATAGCACATTACACCTATATTGAGACCAGACAAATACAAATAGCCTAACTTTAACATGCAGATTTGTCCAAATCCTACAAAGCTTCTACTAGTGTTTGGTACACGTTTTCAATACCCTAGTTTTATCATTTCAAAGGTTTTCTTTATTTATTAATGAGACTCTGTGGCTCACTGATATGTTTAGTGCTGTTTGATTTTTCATCATTTTTGTGATAAATGGAGTCAAGTTCCTGGTGTCTTATTGGAGATAAATTCTTTGTGATTGTTTTGCACTGCAGTTTATCTGTATATTTACTTATGACCAGTGGAGATTCCCTCAGTAGCTCGACACTCCCTACCACTTGTTGGTAATATCAACCGCTTGGTCTCTCTGACAAAACCACCTCCCAAAGGAATAACTTCATCAGCTAAGAAGGGCCATTGTGTGTAATTTCATGGTGCCAGAGGATCCTGATCCCTGATAAATAACACATTGCTCTCTTCTTTTTTCTTCTGTTCTCTTCTTTGGATCAACACAGAGTGAAACAGCTCCATATTTGGACCACCATTCTGCACTGTCTTAAATAGACTGTTTACTGCCAAACACTTCAAACGGCTTCAGGGCACTTACACTAGAATAACTGTTTTTAGTTGTAGGGGGGAGATGATATGGAGGCCTGGTGAGTCTTTCTGCAAAGGCTGTAAAACAGTCACTCTGTCTGTTTAACAGTGTTCACTGGACATACGGTAGTCCAGTCAAACATGCAAACACCTATTATACATACAAAGTGTGTGTGTGTGTTTGTGTATGTGTGTGTGTGTTCATGTCCAGGGAGGAACAGGGATGTGCCAGGCTAGTTGTGGTGCCAGCAGGGAGTTGAAGGATGTGTACCTTGTTAAAATACTTCAAACACAATATTTAAAGAACTTAGTTTACTACTGAACCCAGTGCATGTCTTACTTTCATAACCACTGAACTATATAGATGTCCAAATAAATCTTTTAACAAATGAAATGCATCATTCTGCTTACTAGTAATTTGATAATTAATTCAGTTTTGTCTAACATCTGTATGTTTTTTCTTGAATCTTTAGAAATCAAAGAGACAGACATGAATATATTTTCTGCGTGGTGAGAAGTTGTAGTGGCCCCCTAGAGACAAAGCACACACAAAAATAATAGCACACAAAAGCACAAAAGTAAGAGTTTTACTATTGCATGTGTTTTCTGTTTTGTAGCATATTTGCTTTGTCCCAAGGGGCCACCGTAAGAAAACTATCTAAATATTGTTATACTTTATTTTAATTGTATGCTTTGGAAACTGGTTAGCTGTTAAAAAAGTTGTATTTTATCTATTTCCACAGGGCAGACATGTTTGGTGCCATGCTTGGTGGTTGGATGCTTTCCAGCACCAACAGTGAAAGAACAACTCCAAGTCCAATTACACCAGTGGCACACTTCCTCAGCCCCACTCACCACCCCTAATGGTTTCAATACAACAGATCCAGTTCCCACAAAGCATTTCAGACTGCTGCAGTGTGCACAAGCTAACGAGGAGATCAAATTCAAATAAGTGTCACCCGAACACATGTTTTAGTAATAGGAATTAAACTCTAATGAATAAAACTACCTGTGTCTTAATCCTCAAACATTCTAATTATGTCCAGGCTTACATTAAAATATCAGATCATATCAAATATGTGGTTTTACACTTACACATCCCTGTAGCAGACAGCTGTTTTCACCCACTAGCTTTAAAAATATGCTCTACACTACCAGTACCCCAGCACCAAATGGCAGATACATACACAGTATGTTTCTTGTATACTTAAAGGAGCATTTAGCACCTAAGAAGCCAGATGTTTCTGTCAGTAGTTAGTGTAGACCACAACTGAGCTAGAAGAACTTGAGACTTTTTGTTTTTTCTTTGCTGATGTTAGTGTTGTGTATGTCAAAAAAATGTTACATCTGCCCCTGACTGGCCAAAAATGCAGCTCCTGCAGGTTTAAAACTATATAAAACTTTATAAAAGCGTCTTCTTTGAAAGAGACATGCGACACAAACTGCAAACAAGGGTTACACTTATTAACAAAAAGCAAGGAGAGTGGGTGGGTGTACACCTGTCATGCCAGTGTCAGTGTTTATTTTGTAGTTCCATTGTTCATTCCAGCAACTTCACCACTCATCACCAGTCCTGATTGTTTTCACCTGTTCCTCTGCCTACTTAAACCCAGCTCTCACCACACTTCTCTGCCAGGATGTCTCTCTGCATGACCTTAGTGAGTCTTCCAGCAGGCATTGTGTATTTGGATCCTGTTTTTGCTGCAACAAGATACTCATCTGTCCCTTGAGTTCATCTACAGAAATAATACAGCACTCACCTGCCACCTGCCCCTCGCTTCTGTTAAGCCATCATCCTGCTCTCCTCAACTCAACAGTTTGTCTGCCATCTTACTTCCCTCCTGGTCCCTCCATTTTGTCTGGCTGCCAGTCTACTCACCCGTTCCTCCAAAAGAATTCAGCATTCTTTTCCATCTCCACCATCTCCATCTGTGAGTAAGCTGAGTAAACATTTAGTTTATTAAGTCGACCACAGTCCTTACTGTTAGACATACTGTATAACCATGAAAACTCAACATAGTCAGGTGAACTGAAAGTTGTGCTGCAAAATCAGATTCCTGTAGAGAAAAACAAATTATCTGGTGATAATTGTATTTTTGTATCTATGGGTTTGCATCTTGCCATTTACAGTAATGGTCAACATATCATCATTATGTTCACAAAAAACAATCTGGTTGCATTTTGTTGCTTTTTTATTTTGAGGTTGGATAGTGAAAACACAGTGCAGCGAGAAGTCAAGTTCAAACTGTAAACACTGGAGTTAAATTAACTTTATGATTAGGGAGTAAGGGAGGAGTAGGACCGGGGCAGCTCCCATTAGGAAGAAAGTGTAGGTACATAATTTGCTCTACAGTTTCTTTTTTGTGTGTGTGTGTGATGTTTCTTGTATCTGGGTGGAGAGGGGTTTTCATTTATTATACCAGCAATGGGACAATATTTATTCCATGATCTGCTCACATCTTTTCTCTGTTTACTCAGATTTATTTTTCCCTTTATCAATTTTACCTTCCTTTATTCTGTGCATCGGACTCCCTCAGCATCTCTTTCTTAGTGTCATGCTTCTGTACCTGGCCACAATCCACGATTGTGGAAACCCATTGGAATGACATGTACACACAAACACAGCCGTACAGAGGCAGCCATTGAGACGATCCAAATGACCCCAAATCATTGTCTGCTATCGCTATAAAGTTAAATCCCTTTAACTGAAGCACCAATCATTCTAAAGCACTGATTCAGGCTCCACAGGTAATAGCTTACTTTAAGCACAACAATCATTAATCACTCTTTAGATCCGGAAGTCATCTTCTAGTTCCCTTCTTCATTTTCTCTGTTTTCCTTCTTACTCAGACATTTTCTGTTTATCTGTCTCATTCTGTCTTGCTCCGTGTGTGTCCTTTCCTCCCTCTTTCCACTCCATTTGGTGATTTATTTGTTTTGTAAATCTTTTACACAACCTCCTAACCATCATCTGTCTTTCTTTCTTCATTGCTTTAGTGCTACAAAAGAAAGGCTAGTAATCTTGCAACTCTGCATAACTTTGGACATAGCATAAAAAAACTAAAGAAGCAGCCATGTAAACAAAGACAAATCAGTCAGTTACTTTTGTACTTAACATTAACTGTCTCAATTATGTCAAACAAATTGGATGATGTCTGTTTCTCTGGGTAACAGATTACAAAATCATAACATAATACAAAGACAAACTGCAAAGACAAAGAAAAGCCTGGGTGGGGAAGAATAACTGGAATGAAAAAAGAGAATTACAGGTTTGCACTTAGTTCCTTGTGATGTAAGGTTTTAAAAATGACCTAAATGTAATTGTGTTTAGGGTAATGACTACTTTTAATCCAGACTAAACTTTGGAAGGAAACGTGTTTGGATGAAATTTTTGTCATACTGAGTACTACAGCAGATAAACGAATCCCATCACACATGTTGCGAGTCATCCATCTGTTGTGTAACACTGGAATTAGGTTTTTAATTTACTGCCTGATAGAGGGAACTATCTTCAGTAAGATGGGTGAATTGAAACGCGTAGGTAAAAAAGAATGTGAATATGAGTAATTCAGATGTGCAGATGACCTATTGTATTTGCAATAATGCTTGTACATGATTGAAATTAGATTTTTTTATTAGTGTTGGTCTAACATCATTTAAAGTTACTCACATTATTTTTGTACTACAACAAACTGATCGGTGGTATTCAAAGAGAAAGCAGTTACTCACAGTAAATTATTATGAAATTATATATAAACTATATATTTTTTCACTATCTTTCAGATTATTGTTTTGGTTTTACATCGTCTCACTTTAGTGTTTTTGGTTACGTTTCATTACCCTCATCAACCTAATTCTTTGTGACAAAAAGGTTTAGAAAAAACTAACTGTCTGGTACCTGCTCTGCAACAAATGCAAGCCAGATGAACAAAATTGCTAGTCGGTGAAGAGTGTTCAGCCAATAAAGAGCCAGATGTTTCACTCACTAGTTGGTTGGACCAGAAAAGAGCTGAAAAGAGAGAATATTGGTCTTTACTTTTGCACAGTAACCACAAACACACCATGTGGGCTGTGCTGATGCAGTAGTATTAAAAACCTGTCAAGTCAACCATAATATCATCATGCTGTCTCTCTTTCCCCTAATGACCATATCCCATTTCAGAGTTATCACCATTTATGCATAGCTCTTCTCCCCAATGAGATAAAATAACAAGTTGGATGGAGAATGACTTATCTGTCTCCCTTTACAGAGAGATTCTTCTTTCTCTATATCAGACGATAACATGATGTTGGCCTAAAAAAATGTCATATTAATTGCTATAACTTCAGGGAGTATTGGAGATAAAGTGGATGAAATATTTACAAAGGTTGCAGATTAGTTGTACTGTATACAAATAATAAAATTTAAAATAAGTACTGTAGTCTCTATTAAACTAACAACCTACTTGTAAAACATCTGCCTGTGCAACTCTTAGCAGACAGAGAAAAGCCTAAATTAAAATGATGTTAGACTAGAGGCAACATAGTTATTCTCCCTGGGAGGCGTGCACTCTGAGGTCACCATAACAAGTTATCCAGCACCGGAAATTTCCCCTGCCAAGCTAACATTGGTCCAAGGAAGTGCACTGTTTTTGGATGGAAGAAGATGCATTCATGTACTGTGGAACTCTGAGTTTCACAGTACATGAATTTTTGGCTTCTTCTAGGATTTTGTGTTATGCTTCCAAGTCTAGGTGAGCTCCCTTTAGGAAGAGCCTTAAAGATATACAATAAGGATTTGGGTTTATGTCAGGGTGTGGAAATTTTTAAGTATTTAGGTGCTATCAGCTTTTGCATAACTAATTGTTAGGGGAAAAAAATAAGGAAAGAATTATTAATTTCTGTCATTTTTTACTCCTAGATGTTTTACAACTAGATTGTAAAAAGCAAAAATAAGAAGTAATGCTTGTCATTTACTGTTGCACATGAAGAACAACTGGAGGGTTTTTCTAAAATAATTAGCCTTGCTCTTTGAGACATTAAAGCCACTTCCCTGATTGCTTAAAGATGTTGGTATTTCTGGGTTTTTGTCTAATGTAACTACACCACAGTACACTACACCACCCTTTTGATTTGTAAGAGTGTGGTTTGGTGTTGCTTTAGTGTGTTAAAAGTTTCCTTTACATTGCACGATAAATCTGTAAATTGTAATTGGTTATTGGCTATGACTTTGCTCATTTATATTATACATTCTGATTCCATACTTTAACCATTATCTACCTCTTTCTTTTAAAATTTACAATTGTCCTAAAGTTTCTAATCCTCCAACACTCAAGGAATGTTTGTGTATATATAGAGTCTAATGGTGCTGAAAATACTCTAGAAGATTCTAAACTGGAAGTAACTTGGCGTTCTGTGTCTTGCCCAGGGACACTTCACGTTTAGCTAGGAGTCCAACCACTGACTCTGTGGTTTGTGGAGGAGCTACAGCCCCCTAACAGATGAAAGTCAGGCTGTTGGTTTTTATGTGTTTATTTAAGTGCTTATTTTGAGAGCAGAGACATGAGTATTCACACACCCTATTCTGGGATTCTCCCTTTGTCCTTAAGTCCTCTTTTCATCTGTCCTCTATTTAATAAAAAAGTGAATAATACATCCAGATAGTGAGTTTTCAAGTAGAAATTGTGCAATCCTATTAAATCACGTTATAATTTTCCAATCTAATTACAAAAGAAAATGTCTGCCCCAAGTTATATATAGTTCTCTATGATTGACAGCTATAGATGAATAATTCTAAGTTTAACTTTCAATCAATTGACTGTGCACTATAAAATGATTTGTAGTACTCCTGATCTGACTGTGAATCAACACTCACTCTACAGTACATCCTGATTTCGGGTGCTTTCTGATCATTATTGTAGATTTGTTGGTTGTTTTGGAGTCCTACCAGCTTTCAGTGCTCAGTCCAATGCTGGAATAAACAGAGGCTTCAGTGTCCAAAAAAAAAATGGAAAAAAAAGTACAACGTATACAATAACTGTTTGTACTGTCAAAAGGTTACCTGAATCTCAAAAATCAGTTTCTGGGGCTCAACATCAAAAATGTTGTATTACAAACTGCATAGCATCAAACCTATTACGTTCTTACACTGTTGCATAAGAACTAAACAAACATTAATGCATCTTGGAAAAAGTGGAAGTAACAGTTTCTTTCCAGCACAACTGCTTTGACTGAAGTATCTTTACCTGCTCTACTCCACTACCGTGAAGGATAATGTGTTCTTATTGTCCTAGAGACTTTTTAGGGAATGCCAGTTTACGACTGGATTAAATGAGATTTTCCAAGACCTCAATTTATTATTCCACAGCACATATGGAATCAATGTAATCTTGTCCTAAATGCATCCAATACTTGTTTTATTCCTGCATGTGTACAGCATGGTATGGTACTTGCACCTTTATACTTGTTGTAGTGGTTCAGTTTTGGGGGATTATGAGGATTTGGGAATCTCTACTTTAGACATGAGTCAGAGCCAGTGTATTCAGTATGTTGAGATATTAAGAGGGGGGAGGCAGGGGTGGCACTGGCATCCCCAAAATCAACCAATGTTATTGTGTACGTTTAATGTATTTTCGTTTTTCTGTTTATCATATATTTTGTCACATTAGTATTTTTTCAGCAGTTGCAATTAGGCAGATTACCCTTCCAAAGGGGGAGGTTTATTAGACATATGACTATTTGAAGTTAAAAATGATTGATAGATTGTTAGGGAGCCTGGTAAATGGTAGTTTGATCTGGCAAAACAATGTAAACCTCCAAAAGATTTTAATGAACTTCTG
The DNA here is from genome assembly GCF_033026475.1 of Channa argus. Taxonomy (NCBI): domain Eukaryota; kingdom Metazoa; phylum Chordata; class Actinopteri; order Anabantiformes; family Channidae; genus Channa; species Channa argus. Next base: position 10,916,336 of record NC_090217.1, on the reverse strand, counting down.
TTGATGAACATATTTTTTACCAACACCAATCCATCTCCAACACACAGCAGATTGACTGTTTACAAACTCCACAGTATGAGCAACAAGATGGCATAATCCGAACTGAAAGTTCCTACAAGTGATGTCATCTGGAGGCATTTTCTCAGCTAGAAGTAGAGATATTTTGATATAGGGATGTCAGAGGGAAGTTTAATGGTATTTTTGTACATGTACTACCCGAACTAAAACCAAAATAAGCAATTCCGAAATCATTAAAGCCTTCCTTTGAAGGATGTGGTTAGAGTTTACACATCCAGAAGGAACCAAGATGAGAGATGCTGCTTTCATAGGTATTCAGGACATCTGGACTACCCTTACTTAGGTGAGAACATTTAAGCCAGAAAGTCATTAAGAGATGCACAAAATATTTCTTCTGTGTGACAGTAAAACTTCCACTTACTAGTTAAGCAGCCACCAGACCATTAGTTCCCACTTTACACTTTTGCAACTCTGACTAATCATTCCAGTGTGAAAACATAATTTGTCCTGCTTGTTGTCAACCAGAATTCATTGGCAGGACTGAGAACCTTTTCCTAGTAATTTTATTACCCAGGAGAGCTGAGAGTGAATCCTGGCCAAAACTTGTCATCCCAGTGAATACCACAGCTGCTCCTTTCACATTTAAAAGGTGGTGGAGATGCCCCTGCCACTGGGAGGATGAAGGAGCACTATGGAAAATCTTACAATAAAAATTACAAAAATAGTCTAATTGTGTTTCTCTTAGATAAATTGTTTTCTTTGAGGGGCTAAAAGCTGACTCCTGCAAAACTCATCCACCCTTTTTTCCTAAACTTTAAACACATTCTCAGTCACTATACATATTTCACACTTGTTTTGCAAAATTGCAAACTCTGCCGGAAAAATTGACCACACCTCCAACACAGCTGTTATCTTTTACACACGACAACTCGAAATTGAACACACATGTTTCTAATGACCAATCAGGCAGGATGAAAGTCAGTTCAGAGTGTGCAGGTGACACATGCTTCCACTTAGAACGGAGAGAAACGTAGAGATGCAGAGGAAGAAGAGTCTGTGTGAAAGGCGATGGACTGGGAGGAAGGAGAAAAGGAAAAACAATTCCTGTTGAAATTCAGGCAGCTATTGTAGACCATGTCCTTGTCCATGGGATGACAATGAGGGAAAATATTGCCTGTGACGTGAATGAAGTCATCTGGCCAAGCCGTGCACAAAGACATGATGTTGCAGAATTAATCTTATTTACAGTGATTACGCAGTAAAGTGCTTTTCTTTTTTTTCTTTTTCTTTTTTCTTGTTTGGAAATTGCTAAATGGAGATATCACTTTTTTATTTTTATCTTATTGCATTTAAAATAAACATGTTCTGTTACTGTAACTAAACACACTAGATGCTGTGTCCTAGATTATTTTATGTAGTGTCTAGCGAATGCACTGTGGTGAAGATATTTTTACTTGCTGTGTTTATGATCTGAACACAGGATATCTGGTTTCAAGGTGATAGTATGGTGTTGATAAATAGATAGCGTTTGTGAATGTAGGTTGAATTCTTGGATTTGTGTTCAAGGTCCTGAGAAAATGGAAGATTACAAGAAATGTGCTTTTGCAATTGGGACAAACTAAGTATGAGTTTACAATTCTTTTTAGTTACTTATCTGATATTAAGATTCAAAATTGTGACGTTTCTTTTGCTGACATACATTAATCAATTCAAACCTACTTTGTTTTAATCACTTAGCTGTTTGTGTGATTCAACTTTTTATTAGATTATCTAGACTTTTTAATAAAAAAAATGTTTTTACTACATGAGTATGATCAGTAAGGGTCAGTTTATTTTATATTTACCTCATACGTTATCCAAAGGTGGTCCTTGTCTGTGCATAATAACTGTGGAAAGCATTTTATTTTGAAAAGTATTCAATAATTCTGTATAATTCCTTATATTTTTGGCTAGAAAGGTGAGCAAGATTTAAATTTGTTTTCCTTACTCTACTAGTTGCCATTTGTAACTATTGGAATAGCAGCTTTGCTACTGTCACCATTACCAAGACTTTCCGTTATATGTTAACTCCATGCAAACCACTATCTGCTTGGCTTTACCCCATTTTCCAACCCAAATATCTACTCAGGCTATGATGTCAAAGCTTTGCTGCATATCTCTTGTTTCAACAAGTTGGTTATGATTCATCTCTGTAGTTCTGCAAGACAGAAAAACCGGGGCAGCAGCGGCTGAGTGATTGCCCACTGACGCCAGTCAGCAGGTCAAGGCCCAACAAGAACAAGAAACAGAACCCCACACATTCAACCCAGCCGTTGAGGTTGCACAGTCGGCAGTAAGTGGTTGCATCAGGAAGGGCATCTAGCATAAAAATCTGCCAAATAAATATGCAGACCACATGATTTGCCGTTAAGGTTCTTTCATGTTTTATACTGTATATTTGTCATAATTTTCCACACACACACACAAACAAACCAATACAGCTTTAACAAGAAAAACATAATCATTTACACATGTAACCAGCTTCTCTGTAAACTCACAAACTTAACAAACACTGTAATTTTGGAACTAAAAGCAACACTTGATATTTTGCAAATGTGTACATCCTTATTAGTGAATCTGGAGCATTACAAATGCTGAAAAGTGTTTCTCAAAGGTAGTGACAGAGAGATAAGGGTCTTTTTATTCTTGGCTTTAATAAATACTTTTTGTTCCTCAGTGTAAAATCGCAAAGACTTTGAAGACCCCACCATGTACAGTATATAATATCATCAAAAGATTCAGAGAATGAAGAGGAATCTGTGAGCAAGGGACAAGGCCTAAGGTCAAAACTGGATCCTCGTGATCCTCATTCCCTTAGGTGGCACTGCATTAAAAACAGGCATGATTCTCAACTGACCATCCCTGCATGGGCTCAGGAACACTTCCAGAAATCACTGTCTGTGAACATAGCTGACCGTGTAATTCACAAATGTAAGTTAAAGCTGTATCATGCAAAGAAGATGCCATATGTGAGCACCATTCAGAAACACTGCTATGTTCTCTTGGCCAAAGCTCATTTACAGCATGTCTTTACAGGAGAAGAGTCTGGGTTCTGAACTGGCCTGCCTGCAGACCAGACCTTTCACCAAAAAAAAAAACATTTGGCACATCATTAACTTAACAATCCAGCAACAAAGGCCCAGGACTGTTGGGACAACATTCCTCTCCTAAAACTCCAGCAACTGGTCACTTCCCAGACATTTACAGACAGTTCACATCCTTTACACCCTGTTCCAACATAATGAGATGTGATGCTGCCATCAAATTCATATTGAGCTAATATTTTCCCTAAAATTGCAAAATGTCTTAGTTTCAACATCTGATATGTTTATTTTCTGATGTGAAAAGAATATGGGTTGATGAGATTTGGAAGTCCTTTCATTCTGGTTTTATTTACGTTTACACATCTTCCCAACTTTCTTGGAATCAGGTTTGTACATCACTTTAATTGCATGTTTTCTTAAAGGAGATCTTTTATGAGTTTTGAGGTTTCACCTAAAGGATTGTGATTTAATGGGATGACAGCTTCATGAACTGCAGCAGGTAATAAGAGTTGTGATGTGTCACAGGGCTTTGATACTATGCCACTCTGTGGGCCATTCATTAATATTGTCAGGTGTTTAAAGCAGCTGTCACTCAATAATCCACCAAGACTTATTCTATTCAAACACTCGTGTCATTTTAATTTCCTAACCTATAGCATATTTAGGGCACTTGCATGAGTAGATGTTTCAGTTGTTTATTTTAACACATTAGCAATCACCATTGAACATGACTATCAAAAATCAGTGTGTTTGAAATAAAATTGATGGATTTTTCGATTTTACACTCTGCAAATCATTCATCACTGTGATCAATAAAAGTACTGTATAATTTGTACTACTTGAAATATGTTAAAACATATTGTTATCATTATTGGAGTGAGCAAGTTAGAGAAGCAGATTGTTCAGAATTTGTGTGTTTGTATCAAGCCAAACTGGAAACGGCAGCTCATTCCGTAGAAGTCATAAAGTAACTCTGCTGGCTTTTGCTTCTCATTCAATGCAAATCCCCTAATGCCTGCCATCTCTTCCCTTACTCCTTTCCCTCATCCAGATTTTCCATTTGTGCAGCCCAATAACAGATTCTACTTAAATCCCTTTTACTTTTTGTTTTTCTTTCTTTCTTTAAGGACATTGGCTGCCAGTCAATTAATGTCCCCACAGTTCACCCACGATGATGGTGAGATTAACCTGCTAAACGACTGCAGGTAATTTTGAGATGTGCATAGTTTTTCTATATTGGAATTCAGTCTTTTCCCAGATTTTTTTATGGTCATTTATTAAGGTTATAATTCTTAAGAGTTTCATGAAATTTCTGTGGAAAAATTATGATTTTTTTTAGCAATAGCAATAATATGTTTACACTAGGTATATAAATCTTTATCCAGTAGTTTTGTTGTTAGTGGCACAGTTCATCATTCTAAAACTGGTTTCAAAATGCCTTCCTACTGTATGTGCAATCCACAATTAATGAATGAAGTGTTACTGTAATTATTACTGTAATTTATTACTATTTCCACTACTATTGTTTACAATAAAAGCAGTGAACTGGCACAACACAGTCTGGCTTTTATTGCAGAACAATGCCAGTTTGTTTTTTACAGGAGCATTCACTCAACTAGTCTTTAAATATAATTATTTAAGATTTCTAACATGGTAGCTGCTTCCTGAGCTCACAGGTATCACCTAATGAACCAGCACTGAACATCTGACAATTAACTAAGGAATTTCAAAAACAACCAGACAGCAGAAGAAACTTACAGTCTTGAAACTCAATCTAAACAAGTTTAGCACTCAGTGAGAAATTCAACCAAATTAAAGTAGAACAAACCTGAAAAGACTCTTTATCTTTATCAGTATCTGGGACACTGAATGGTTGCTTATTTTTGCTTGGCTTGTAATCCACCCTTTGCCAGTCATGGTGTGTCTGTTTGCAGGATGGGAATAACCAGCCCACTTATTCCATCCAAACATTATATCAAGATATGAAAACCAGGGTAAAATTCTAGGGTACTGTGAAAATATTTGCATAGGTGAGCCCTTGTTTTAAGTCATGTAGTAAGAAAGAACAGAACGAGAAATGATGAACTACATGCTGGAACTCATGTCCCTAAGATGGTCTACAGACTGGGACTGCTCCATGTATTCCAGTTTGTGTGAGGCGTGGCAGCTGTTAAAAGTATCTAATCGCACCCCATTAAAAGACTGACTGCACATTGTTGACAGTGAATCATGTCTGACTCCAAAAATACACAAACCACAGTCAGCACCCATTGCTTTTTCCTTCTTTTTTTGGCCAACTTTATCACAGCTGTCTTGCTCTTTTTTCCTATATTGTGTGAAGATTTTATTCAATCTCATCAAAGCTGAAGTTTTTTTCCGAATTTTCAGAGGCTCTTCAGATTTCACCTCCTCTCTGCTACTGTAGATCCTCCTGTTACTCAGGCAGATTGTGCGATCTGTGGATGACATTAACTTGTATGTCCTCTAGCTCAGGCCAGTTGCACCTGTTGCAGCACATGCAAATGAAAAGATGGATTTTCATAGCTTGTTGGCGAAGACAATTTGCCACAGTGGGTAGCTTATGTGGATGGCATCCACAGCTAGCAATACACAAAATAAAAATGAACAAATCAGCATTCCTTCATGTGATGGAGAGCATGTGCAGTGATTTCATAGACACTGTTACAGTTAATCTGCTGACTGAAATAGCTGTCAGCATTATCTTAGCTACACTGGATGTAATGGTCCCATGAATTGCAAAAACATCATGCTAAGCAGCTTTCTACTGTTTCCCCTGTCCTATTAATGAGTAACCCTTCTGATTAGAGCAACTGTAGTACAGCCGTAACACTTCTGTGTGAGCGTGAGAGTGCAAGTCTACAGGGTCATCAGATCGGCACATATTCGCCAACATAACCCCTACAGCCAACCAGCATTAGTAGAACCTTCACTTTCCTGGCCTTGTCCCTCTGCCTCTGCTGCCAGCTCAAACTTTGCACAAAACACACAACCTACTGTGCTTCTGACCTACTTCTACAGTACTTGTCCTTTTTGCTACACAGTGCTGAGGTAATGAAATGTTATGACACTCATATGGGTTGTGAACACTGCCCTGATTGAAGAGTCTCCCATTCTACAGTCCACCTAGATGCCTTAATCATGAGCTCCATTGCAAACATTGGGGTAGTGGATCCCGCAATAATGCCTATTTTAAACTGCTGTCATGCCGTTTAAAGTGGTGCATTAGTAAAATGCAGTGTCGTGAAAATGACATGAGGGAGAGTTTACATATAGGGCAAATAATTATTATGACTAAAGGATTCCACCTTAATTAATTTGAGAAAAGAACACAAGTACTTAGCAGACAGCCATAGGGAAAATCCTACCATCTCTCTACTTCTGCTTCTTCTCTTGCTTTTATTTTCTTATTCTCCATATTTATCCACCCTTATCTTGTCATCCTCTCCTATCATCTTTTTCTTATCCCCTCTGTCACTTTTCCTCTCCAGTTGTATCTCCTGTGAGGGAATGCAGAAAGAAAAACTGCATCCAGCACACCTGTTTTCCTCACACAGATGTCACTGGAGAGCTTAACCAAGCGTCGTCTTTGCTCTGAAACACTGTGCCAATATCGAAAAAGAATTATAGAGGCCAGTTATGCAAGTCAGAGTAGGTCAGAACCACCGATAATGAACTACATTAGATGTCTCCCTAAATCCTCTCTTTAAACCCTTTTAACAGACATACAGCAGTTGAGTTTGTGCGTAGTTTTGAAACCACGCCTGCTCGCACACACCTAAGTATACAAACTCATTTCTGGCAGAAAAAGTGTGGAACAATTGGAATGTGACTATGCAATGGAACAATTATAGTGATCCGCTCTAGTATAAAGTATACAGAAGATGATCTCATGATACGTTTTTTGATTGAGTTTGAGTCAGGTATTTAATTCTTGTCACTTTTTGAGTTTGTGAGCATAAACACATACACATGCACACAGTAAATTAATTAACAAAGTAATGTTAAGGCCCCTAGATTTCTCATCACAAAGAAGAACATTTAGCAGAGTAAACTGATTACTACATAACTAAAGCAGTGTTGTTTAATTCCCTTTTATAATTGCGAGACTTAAATATAGACATAATAAGCACAGCCATGCTCAAACACTGGCCAACATTCCACAAAGCCGAATGGGGGGTCAAAGGTCACCAATAGATGACCAGCCTGGGGCTGCATATCTTTAGCAGGAGCTCAGCTCACCCAGTCTCATCTTTACTGAGCTCAAGTGTTAACCTACTTGACTTACTCACAAAATAAATGTGACATTAGGTTTTATTAAACATGTTGCTCTTGTTTACATTACATAACATCTATATGCTGTATGTATATATTCTAGATGTCTTTTGTAGACTTACTCGTCATCATTCCATATGGTCCAGTGGCAAAAACTGTCCCTGCCCTCTTATTTACCCACTAAACGGTTGGTATGGGGGATTTCAGGATGTGTGACTGGGTCACTGTGGGGGTCTTTTACTAGTTATACACTGTAATTGTTTTATGGAGACCCAGCAGATAGAGATGGAGTTGCAACTTGTAACAACAAAGTGGTCTCTGAGCAGACATACTGTATGTAAAAATAAAACAAATGTCTTTTTATTTCTTTTTAAATAGATGAAGTTTTCAAGCAACTCAGAGGATGTCTTCATGATTTTAAAATGTTTAAAGGAGCTTAATTGCAAGTTATTTGCATGATTGTAGTTGAATATTCCCTCCCTCTCAACCTTCATTAAAGTAGACTCTGTAATTTCGGTTTTTAGAGTGTAGGCTACTCCCTGAGGAACTGTTCCAGCCTGTTTCTGACCATATACAGAGGGAAAGAACACGTAAAAATAAGTTTGGGATATAGTGTATCATGCAATAAAAACAAACTCCTTCAAGATGGTACAACCAACCATGGAAAATTATAGGCTGTCTTTGAGGTTTGTACATTTAGAAAAATAGAAAATAAAACAAAGGAAAGTAGAAGTTTCAAAGATAGGCTTAAGGCCTAAAAGAACAACACTTAATCAGAAAAGTAAACAGTTTGAGCATAATGATTTTTAATGAAGTTTGTTAACTGTGCTTCTATGAAAAAGTATTTATGCACTTTTTAATAATCAAATGGAAGAAACAGTAATAGTGATAGTTATATATTATTATAGTTATAGAGTATAATGCAATCTTCAATAACATGTAACATAACTTGGTATTCACCACATGCTTCTTAGCCAATAAGTATAATTGATCTACAATTCAAGTTTTATTTTTTAGAATTTGAAATATGACTTAATTTCAGCGTGTGAAAAATGTCACTCTTACTCTTGATTTTGTTTTTTTGTTTTTTGTTTTTTAAACCAGCCTCCTCCCTTTTCCTGCTTTTCTTACAGCTGTTTTCAGACTGACAAACCTGAGGAGCTAATTGGTGAACGTGATAAAGCATTTTGCAGCTAAAGAGATGGAAACTGGAGTTGATGTAGAACAAAAAATTAGTAAACGGGGAAGAAAAGTTTTGTACTTATATTTGGAAGGTGACTAAAAAATACAACTCCAAATTATTGGCAATGTTGCCCTACATTTATAGACCTTTAATGTCAATCTCATTATGTAATGATATTAAAGGTTGTTTACAGCTTGTACCTCTGCTCTCAACTGGCCAAAATTGTGCAGGTTTTAATTTTTATAAACTATTTCTGAACATTCTTTGTCCAATAAAACTCTGTGGCCTTATTAATGTCACTCTACTGAGAAGCCACATGAGTTAGTTAATAGGAGGTATTAGTGTATTATTTTGTTACCACTGTGCAGAATACATCTACAATACTGAACAGGAGTTTTCCAAAAGGGAACATCAGACAACACAGTTTCTCAATAGGAGACATCATGTTGCCGTTCCAGAAATATGTCTGCTTTTCCCCCAGAGATTTTGTTTTTACCATTTATTAGTGGTGATGAGTGCTAATGTTTAGCAGATGTGGTGTGTGTGTGTGTGTGTGTGTGTGTGTGTGTGCGTGTGTGTGTGTTCTCAATGAGAAATGTTGCTTAACAACACAGAAAAGATGAAAGATACAGTATCTACCGCATATACACTATATATTAAATGCAACATATAAAGAAATAAATATTAGATTCAGAAAACTAATTACAAGAAGGACAAGGAACAAGATCAAACAAGCAGGACAGAGAAAGAGGGAATTTGTGTCTTAGATTTTCCATAGTGTTGTGGATGTGGCTGTCTGTGGCTGGGATGAAAGGAAAGGAAGCCAAGCGGCCTTCGAGGAGGTTCCCCCCCACCCACCCCCACACACAAACACGATGGCACATATTCACAAAGTGAGTATGTATGTATGTATGTATATAAATGAGAGGCTGTCCTCTGGTGAACAGATGAACTTAATTGTTTCCATCCTTCTCAACAGAATGTGAAGATCTGCAATGCAATGCCCCATAAAATCTAATTACACTAGACAGACATGCATCATAGGGCTCTTCTTTGTTGGTTTCTTTTGGTCTGCTTGATATGCTTATGGTGATTAAATCTTCTCAGACATGGGGAACCATAGATACAATTATTATTCAGATTGTTTTTTAAACTACTGCTTACACAACAATGTATATGTATACAATGTATATGAAACTGCTGGCCTACACTATAGTTCCAAACTGCTAAAAGAGTTTTTTTTTCATGGCTGGAACAAGAAAAATCTCTATTTTGTTCCATTTACCTGTCTATTTTGATGACAAAACATAAAAAAGGACTATGAGGACTAATTTTCAGATTTTACTTTCTCAAACTGTGTCCAACAGAGATAGATATGGCCATTGACAGACAGTAATATGGTCTTAAACCATTGTTTTTTTGAATACTCTTTTTTTTTTTTTTCATATACTATAAAACTTTGGTTTTGTGGCCCCTTTACCCAACCACTCTGGCAGGGCACTAATTTGAATCACAAAGCTTCTCAGAATTAATGAAAAGACAATGAAACAGATGTCACAGAGGTACACACATTTATTGAGTCTAAACCCAACCAAAGGATGTTTATGTAACTTGAAGCAGGAGGACAACCTGACCCATTCAGAGCTCACTTTTACAAGTTACTGTGACCCATGTAACCTTTTTGTAGTATTCTGTTTTAACCTCAAATCCTTGACCATGAAACTGTTCAACTACTCTGAACAAAGCATTAAAACAGATCTTCTCTCTTCAGTGGAAAAAGAAAGGTGGTGATACTTTTCCGCTAATCCCTCAGCATATGTCCTGGGAAGTGTCCTTGGGTGAATTCCACCTCAGAGGTCATGAAGGCTCACATACCAGGCTGTGACCACTTAACTTGTTCAGACGCCTGTTATTAATCTTTTGAAGGTACAAGCAGGGACTTATGAATTCATATAATCTACAATAAGAATTCCTCTGTTGGTTTTGGGGGAGGTAATCCACTGTCTTTAAAAGTTATGAGACTACGTTGTTTTACTGTATGGTTACAATCCAAAATCATCAATAGCCATTCAGTATGTTCCCGTAAACCATGATTAGAGCGGGCATTTAGGGTGAAAAGCATTAACGAATGTTAATTTAGCCTTTTCTTTAGCACGGAACTGTGATTGCATTTTCACCCAAATTATTTAATGGCTTTCAATAATGTTTTCCATTGACTTTTTCCAGAATTAAAGAATTAACATTTATGTGAACTGATATACAGTCCTTGTTTAATAAACATAATTAGCACTAAGAAGGAAATTTGTTAGGTAGCAGAAACGTATATTTTGTAGACACGACGACGTCCAAAGCACAGAACTGCTGATATAAAAAACATACACTTAAGATCATAAGAACAGTCTACAGCTGTAAAAAGTGTACGGAACCTTAGAGTGCATAATAAAACCTAACTGTTTCTGAAAAGGTGGAAGTAATTGTTGACTTCCTCTCAGGTTATGCTTTCCATGCAGTGGTTGATAATTAGCTCCATTTTACTGGACTTCAGCCGGGTGCACAGCCTGGCCACAAATGATTAGTTAGTTGTTTTGAGCTGCACCACATCCCTTATAAGTGAACAAGACCTTGTGTGGAACAGGCTGCAACTCTGCAACATGGCAGCATGACAAGGAAAACCACATTAAAGGTAAAAAAAAAGAGAGAGAGGCCTTTTTAAATCATCTGGTCTTCACTTTAGGATAAATTGATTGATAAATAAATAGATAATAGATTGAACCATTTTCTCTATACTTTCTGAAGGAGAGAAGGTATAAAGGCCCAGCGTTGCTTTCAACCTAAAAAATCTACTTAATGAGCGCAGTAAGTGGCATCAACTTGATTTTTTTGGCCCCCAAATAAAGCAATGTAATATAAATAACACAATTAAATAATTAATCAAAATGACCAAATAAATACTTATCATGTTTTCCTTTTATTTATACATACATTTGTTAGTATAGGTTCTACACCACTAATTGGGTTTAAGCTTGTAGACAGTCCATAAGTTCCCTTTGTTTTGTTTGTTTTTTTTTTTTTTTTTTTTTGGTTTTTCTGCGAGGATCTTGTAAGTCAGAGCAATCCAGGCTGGGGGGGTCTTTTGGTTTTCATTACAGTAAAAGACTTTCCTCTGGTCTGGCCCTTGACACACTGAGGATTCTCTACAGAAATCCCATAGAGGCTCTGAGAAATGACATCAGACTCATAGTTTGCCAAAAGCAGTTCTCAGTTTCTCAGTGACTGTAGGTAGTCCACCAAGTTTTCTGTTTCTATCCCTCTGATGAGACAGTAATCATATCTGGTGGCTTTTCATTTAATACAAATTAAACTTCTGAAAGACACACATGATTTTAGGAAGTGCAAAAATGATTCAGTCCAAGTCTCCATAAATGATTGTTTCAAGGTTTTAAGAGACCCTAAACTTCTGTTTATAAACTGTCTTCAGACTCTTTGTCTAAAGGGGCAATGTCTTTGACAAGAAGACATGCAACAGCAGATTATATGTATGAAAACGTAACAGTGCACAGTGTGTGTTTGTGTGTTTAAGTGTACGTGTGTTAATAAGATCTGTTAAAACGGTCTCACAACGCTCGTCTGCACATGAAAGAAAAGAACCTGGATGTGGCAGGAATTGTAAAATTCCCATTCCCCAAGTTGCATTTGTTGTGATTACAACGTACCAAAAAACAAAACAAAAAAAAAAACACCAGATCAGGACACTGCACTCTGATTCTTCAGTAATGTTTTCCTGTCGTCCTGGTTTGTGCATGGACTAGTTTATGAAAAACACATGCACGACATGTAGACGCGCCGTGACCTTCACGTTGTGTTTGCTGCAGTACGCAGTCTGGTTTAATGCAGTTCACACGGTACACAAGAACACAGGGGAATAAAAAACTTAGTTCTAATATCTACTGTATGTGCTTGTAGCGATTTAATGTTGCAATAAAACACACGTTCTCCCTAGCTGTCAGTCCAAATTTCTTAGTGCATATCGACATTTCACATGTTGACATCTATTTTTATGTTCTCACTTATACTCATTGTTTCACCATGTACTGTAGGTTCAGTTTTCAGTTGTGCTCGTCCGCCCTGGAGACTGATTCAACATGCATCCTCTCCAGCTGTTATAGAGTATTAAATTCACAGTAATCACACACACAAAAAAAGTTGAGTTTAATGGGAAGACAAGGTGGAACCGTATCTTATGTATATCACGTAGAGTCATCAGGTTTTTCTCAGCTAAGGATAAAGCAGCAAGTACAGGTTATATGGCACAGTTCATTTTGTTGCATTATGTCCTTGACTGACTCAGCAAACAAACAACAAACACTAACCTAAAACAAAATTTTACCCCAAACCTTTTAGGTTGCTCTTCTAACATTCTTTTGAAAGTTGCTGTCCAAGCTAAAAAAAACTAGGATTCTGTTTCATTTAGCCAAAAATGGTAATACCAGGGTTAAATGAAGGACTATGTTTTCACCAAAAAAAACAAAAAAGGATTTTGCAAGAACATTGAAAGGGTGGTAAAATTGGCACTGGACAATTAACATGTTGAATTATAGAGCCAGTTTAAAGAGTTGTTCTTTTAAGAATTATGGAAAGGATTGTTTTCATTCACACTCACCAACACTGGAAAAACCAACACCATGAAATCTCAAATCTCAAATGTAATTTGATGGATGAAAGCTAGTGCAGTCATCTTTTTCTAAATATAAAATAAAAGAAACACAACAGCAGTCACTTGGAAATCATTTCAGCTGCTAACTTTGTGCACAAATTTAGTATAACTCCTCTGCCAAAACAGTCCAATTTCAAGGGAGTGTACGATCATTTAGTCAGATGTGGTTAAAGTGGCATAAAACTGAGTAGCAGACAAAGCTTTTATTTTAATATCACAGTTCAAAACACAATGGTCCAAGTGTGCATTAGAAAACAATGTTCAATTTTGTTTCTATACTGTCTTCGATGTATGTGCTATCAGAGCTTTTGTTTATGATTTTACATTCATGTCTTCTTGTTGCACATACACTCCTCTTTACAGCATGGCGTTAAATCTAATGGTTTTGTGAACATCTGTAGGCAGAATATACATAACACATAAAACACTCTTTGGTGTAGACAGTAATTTGTGCGACAGCCAGTTAATATAAAGTAAATCAGGAACACATTTAGGAGTGAAACATTGTCTGCCCTAATTCATCACTGCCAGAGACTCAAAGCTGACCATGGTGGCACACAGCATTTTTTAAGACTTGCATCATGTCTGTGTCTAACTTTACAGATTAATGTTGAGAGAACAAGCTAAACTCTTTGTTTTGCATGGCCTATATAGGCTATGATTTGACCAAATCGGGATGCCTGCACATACCTAGTGGAGAACTGCAGCAATGCACCATTGCCACTTGGATAACCTTGAATTCAGGTCAATGGAATCTAATTTCATTGCAATGTTCTCTTTGCTCCGTCATTCATTTAACTGTTCTTTAATGCTGCTCTGTGTGGCCAATGCATGACACATGTAGACTCTGGGTCTTAACTTGCTATTTTCTGCCATCTGCTGGACTACCTCTGCCTCTGCAAGTAAAAAAATAAATGAATAAAACATTCAAATCAAATAAGATTTAGGATTGAATGCCTGCACTTGTTTAAAACGTAACTTTTAAATACCCGTTGAAGCATGAGATTCGCGTAAAAGATAAATACACTAACATATAAGCAACCCAAATTATAAGGGAAACTTTTTAGAAAGACGTATAGCGTCGTAGCTATGGTAACCACAACACCGTTCTCGAGCTTTGAAGGAGTCTGTGATTTGGTTACGCTAATTTGCTGTAAAATTGAACTATCCTAAACGCGTAGTTGTAGTTTTTAAAGGACAAGTGGACGGAGTCTAAAAGACGCGTAAAAGCCAAGATATATTTAACAGTAAGGCTTTTTTCTTTGTTTATTTGTTTCTGTGATTAGCAGAAAAACTGACAAATAACTGGTGTGACGAGTTTCCTAGCTAAGCTCATTAACCTGATAGCAACATGTGGGCATTGAGTAGCTAGCGTACAGCATATGCTTTTTAGCATTAAGGTGAGCTAACGTTACACATTTTAACCGTTTTTCTAACGTTATTGATTGCAGCGTTTCATAGACAGCTCAGACCCCCCTACAGGGACCGCTAGTTAGCTAAGTGACTACCGTAGCTGGTATAAAAGTGTTATAAAGATTGTAAAGTGTTATGTTTGAAATGCGTTGTCGATAAGCAGACATGGGAGATTCCCACACAAGTAGGTAAACGTTACTCGAGTAAACATGCAAGACAATTGTGCCTTTTAAACGGTATTGTTGCTTTTAAATCCGTTAAAAATTTTAAATTCTCCAAGGCTTGTTCAAGAAACTCCCAAAAGTGATAATTATGGCAAAGACGATGTAAATGATAAAAATAAGGTTTGTAATTATGAAACCCAACAATGTCAACAATACATTTTCTGTTACTTATTTATTTTTATTTTTTAAATGTTAAGATGTTCAGAAACTTCCTCAAAACCCACATGGGTCTATGCTTTTGATTACTATCAGCCAAATACTTCCCCAGTACCTACATTAAATACTACTTAAATACAAAATTTAAATTTGCACATGCCTCAGTAATTCTGCTCTGTTTGTACTTTGCTGTATCATCATACTGACGTTTATTCTATAGAAAAAAATCTACAGTTCCTGAAATTTAACAGTAAATATCAGCGTTTGCTTGCTGGTATTTCCAGTTTGGAGTGTATCCTGCAACATAAAGGGGAAGAATTGATTGTGTTAATATGCTTTAGACAGTTGTGTGACACCAGCTGGCATCAAATTAGTCTGACTGTTCTTCCAAATGACATTGGCATAATCCATCCCGCATCAGCCTATTGCTTTGGCTGAAATTTGTTTAGTACAATTCCACCTTAAGTTCATCATTGTGTTGCTCTTTCTCCACTTGCTTTTTTTAGTCGTGTGATTATATCTGTCTGTACTGTGCATAAGTGAGCTTATCAGAGGATCAGCAGCATAGCAGGCCCCCGAGCAGAGAAGAAGAGATGGAGGAAAAAGCGGATGGGGAGAATGGAATTGGGCAATACACCCCTCTCGTGGCCCTTGCACCTGATGTTTCCCTCCCAGAAGAGCAGCCCCCTGCCTTCAGAGATATTACTACGAGTCCTGCTTTCCTTTGCCTAGATGAGGTAACACTCACGACACACCTGCTGGAAATGACTAATTATTTAAACCCTACCATAAAACAAAAGGAATGTTTTAAAAAGATCACTAGGAACAAATGTGTCTGTTTACAGGACAAACAAAGGTTAGTATATTTAAGTAAAGAAGTCCTAACCATTTTCTTTCAAATCTAAATATGTTTTTTAAAATTAAAATCTGTTTTGTAAATTTATGTGCCTTACATCATGTACTTTATTAAATGCTTTTAATTTGTTAGCCGAAATGATGGTAAGCATTGAACTAGGAATTACCATGTGAAAGAGCACAATACGTTTTATTAACTTGATCATCACATACAGTAAACAGACAAGTCACACGTAAACACTTGGATCATTTATCTTCTTTAAACTCATTCCTTTATTGTGTCACTTTATTGAGTCAGTACCTCATTATCCCTTTTATTATGGACATGCAGCATCTCATCCCTCAATCTCTCTAGCATTCAATATCCTGCATACACCTCTGTGGTTCCACTATTTGCACCCATGCTAAACATGTATACACTTTTGTATACATTGATTGTAATCGATTGCATCGAAGGAGATGCTTTTAAGGATGAGCAGGCATCAGTATGTTTTAAAATGTACAAACACTACGCAGCCATGTAGTTATTACTTTATTCATTTTTTGATATAAAAAGTGCATATCGTTTGGCATGACAGTTGAGTATGAATGATAGAAAAGATCAATATTGTACACACACAAAGCTCCAAGTACACACAAATTTACCGTGAATGCTCACAATAATGCATAGTCTTTATCACTGCCCAAATTGTATTAGACCTTGCACTGTATGACCTATGTATAATATAAAAGCTATCATACCTCACAAATTAAAATAAATACTGTACACATCCTCAAAGCGAAACATTGTTTTCCCCATCTTGCTCATTCACAGTGTTTAAAAATGAACTAAGATATGCTATACAGTTTTGTAACATTAGGCAGCAGTATTGTACAAGTAAAGAGTCAGGGTGGCTTTTTTACACATGAAATCTGGCATATGGCATCAACAGACATGCAGTGGTTCAATGCACCCAGAGCTAGGAAAGATTTATTTATATATATTTTTGTTGCAGCAGTGTCCTGTTTCATAGTGGCTGTCAAGTGGAATTTACTAAATCATAAATATTGCAGATACTTGGGCATGTCCCAATAGAAATGTAACTTAGGCTGCATATTTATACTAGGATGTTTTCTCTTGTATAAGACCGTGATACATTAGCGTGTCAAAGTGTCCTAATGTAATTTAATAAAAGACAGGGAAGGTATTTCTTGTGCACTGCTGCCTAAGGAGTACTGTGTGACTCTATCACTGTAGTTTTTTTTTTTTTTTATGTTTGACTCTGACCAAGTCTTTTACAATGAGTTTCAGACCGACTCAAAACTGTATCATCAGCTCTCATATACCTCACTTGAATGGCTGCTGTTAATTATGAAACCATTTAGAGTGAAGAAAATTATAGCTCATTAGTTTTTACTACAACTCTGTGCTTTGCTGTGTCTCAGTTCGGTTTATAGCAGGAGGCAGGAGAACAGAAAGTAGTGAAATGTCAGAGAAACTGTGAACAATCTCTCATGGTAGCCCTCCGTATAATATTATTGCCCCTGTAGGAGGGTGGCCTTTACGCTGCATGTGTGTGTGTTTTTTTTTTTTAATTTTATTTATTTTTTTATTATTCCATCATCATTCATAGTCCATTTTCTTTTATTGTCCACATTTTATTCCAGCCTTTTGATGGCTATACTCACTACAGTGGAAAATAGTATTAACAAAGTTATTTTTTTTTTTTTTATTATTTTGGTTTTTACTGCATACAAACCTTTAATCAATGTACACGTATGCATGTGTAAATGTGTGCCAATGTATGACTATGTGTATGAGATTCTGTCATTGTGTTCTATCATCTATCTGGCCATCAGACTATATTATACTTTACTTATATTCTTAAGGAGCATAGTTCTTGGGCCGTATCATCATCTTGACAGTTTTGAAAGCCTGCCTGTAGTTAGTAGGGTAGTACTCTGTCGACATGTTGTGCCATGTTCCCCAGAAGATACCATTCCTCACTCCCTTGTACCTCTTGTGATAGTATTTCCCATTGAGGTTTGCGGACATGCAGGCATCAAACCACCAGCCAGAGCTGTAGTAGGCGGCACAATTTCCAGAAGGGTACATGTCATTGTCGCGGTCAGGTGTGGAGAAAAATTTCTGGTCATGGTTGAAGTGCTTGTTGAAACTTATAGCGTTCCCAGCCGTACCACTACAATGACAAAACAATATATCAATGATGTAGTTCTCTTTTATGAATATTTGATCAGAC
This sequence comes from Channa argus, assembly GCF_033026475.1. Classification (NCBI taxonomy): domain Eukaryota; kingdom Metazoa; phylum Chordata; class Actinopteri; order Anabantiformes; family Channidae; genus Channa; species Channa argus. The sequence continues at coordinate 10,898,157 of NC_090217.1, read as the reverse complement.
GTGTATACATGCACATCTAATGTTGTACCTGTATCCACTGACAGATAGCCGGTAGTGTAGGAACTCGTTTGCCACATAAAACTGGTCAAACTTTGCATATTCCCGGACACCCTCAAAGTCCTCCAACTCGATGCGCAGAATCATGTCTTTGGCTTTCGTAAGTAAGTGGATATGGTCGTTGCCCAACCAGAACTCACCACTGTAGAAGAGCAGAAGGGAAAGAGATGATAAAAGCGATGAGGAATTGGGGGATAAACAAGCTCACATAGTTGTACACTTGATTAAAAAGCTTATATGTTTACTCAGACTGAATTTATGATTGCCACAGGCAAGGGGAAGAAAGAAGAGATGCAAGGGAAGGGTATTGTGACAGTAAAAGCACAAGAAGAGGCATTTTTCATCAGTGGGAGGTAATGCTAGATCTGTAGGCATGATTATCAAGAGATTACCATTGGTATTTTCCCTGTAAGATGCATTCCTACAGGAGCAAAGACGAGCATACAGAAAATGAGCTGATATTTGATCCCAGCAGTAGCAGAGGTGAAGTGTTTAAACACATTGTGACAAGAATGAAAGTGCAACACCGGGTGTTCCACTTCCTTTTCAATAAGATCTGTTTCAGAACATTTTCAGTCACAAGATTATGGTTTGTTAAAGTTTAATCTCACCGGTAGAATGTGTGTTTATTCTGTTTTAAATGCAATAATCAATCAATGATGATCAAAGCAGGTGGCAAACAATTGGTGACTGTGAGAACAGGTGTGCATCATTAGGCCCTCTAAACCGTGATTGACTGTGCCCACTCAAAGTGTGGGTCGAATGATAAAGTTGCTCTAGCTAATAACTATTGTTAAGGTGTTGGTGCACTCATGGATGTGCATGCACCCCTTTGATAAATGATTGTCAGCATTCACAGATGAATTTTGAATTGATGATTTATATCTTACAATAAAAGATCCATATTACTCCAGAACACCCCTGTGGTTACCTCAGCAGATGGTAGGTTCCAGTTAGGATAAGGTATAAGGACAGTCTCTAGGATGTAGGAGAGTAAGTGGTAATTGTTTCTTCCCTTATATATCACAGGGTGTTTCAATAGTAACATTTTTATTAGATAAACGTGTGTATAATGAATTTATAAATAGAAGCTTTTTTTTTTTTTTTTTACATGGACTCCTGTTTATGTGTAATTTGTTTTCTGCAGACCCTTTTGTGCACCATAATATCACCTGCTCTTTTCTTTGGGTTAGCAGTATAAATGCCACCATCGAACAAAGTCTATGATTTGTGACCATAGTTGAATTTTAGCCTGTTCTACGTAATATGTGAGTTCCTTGCCTGTCATACAGATTAAATGTATACATTTTACCACTGTCAGTAAAAGTAACATAACATAATATAACATTTTGTATTCACTTTAAGAGGGAATTTCTTGCTTAATTTTGGGCATCTATTAATAAGTTTCACTTGACTATTGTAGCTTTTAGATTTAGTACAGTAGATATTTTTCCCCCACGCCAGACATAACTAAACACTTTTTATCAGTGAAGTTCAATACCTGAGGTTCCCGAAGCCCTTCTTATACTCATTCCAGGTGTGATTGAAGCTCACAGAGCCATTAAGTCGTTGCTGTATCACAGTCCAACCACCTCCAAACGACTCCATGTCGCAATAAACTTCAAATGTCCCATTGCGGGCATCAGGGGTCACACGATACACGCCATTTTTCCTCACCTTCAGTAGACTGTATTCTGAACAGTCCCGAGGGGCTAAGATAGCTGGTGGAAGATGGGGAGAAAGAGTTTTAGGGAATGTTGCAGATGATATTTGATAATCTCTTTACTCTTTTTTTTTTTTTTTTTTTTTTTTCTGTCCAACCAACAGACTAATGGAAACAGCCCTTGAGAATAAAAATGAGATACTGTAAGTGAGCAGGAAATACAGTTTTAACCATCGTGGAAGTTCTCATTCCTACATTAATTTTCTCATATGGTGTTTAGTAGTAGCTTAGTAGTCATTTGTTATGAGATTGTTCCAACAACAAAGCATACTTGACTTGAGTGTATTACTGAATACTGTCTATCAGAAATCATTTCGGTATGTACCAGTCTTTCCCTTCATATCTTAGTGTCCCTAATTTGAAAATCAGTTTGAGAATCAAATGGTTCTAACATGGAACGAAGTAAGTTCGAGTACCAAGGCCACTGTTAAAGGATAAAAGACTTTCCTGTTCTATGCCACAGGTCTCTTTACTTGCTGTGTTCTGAGATCTCCTTTCCCCATTTCTTTCATACTGTACCTATCTACTTATTTCATTACCTCTTGATCCTGTCCTCTGTGTTGTGATGCAGGCCACTAACAAAACCCAAAACCAACATCCAAAAGCCTCTATCACTAAGCATTTGGGAAATCAAAGGAACAGACTTGTCAAAATGTGGGAAAATGTGAAACTGGATAGGCAAGGCATACCCCTGCCTGCACCTGAGGGGTAAATCATCCTGACAGTGGGCAGGCAGCATGTGAACTCCTCCTGAGTTTGTTCAACACCTTCTATTGGTGATAAAGTTTTGGCATAATGTTAAATCTGTTTTGTGGTTTGGTAGATATTAAAGAGTCCACACTGAGTACAGAGGGCCAGATGTCACATTTCCTCATGTATACGGAGGTGACATCAAGACTGAACTAGACTGGTTGGCCTTATATCTTCTGTCCTCCTTGTCAGTTTAAAGCTCTGGCATTCAATAAAACTGTAATTGTAACAGGGATCTGGATTTTTGGGAAAGCTCTGTAATGTCTGACTTGCCACTTAATAACAGAGAAGTAAAGAAGTAAAGATAAACAAATATGGTATTGAGTATTGACCTGTAAATTATTTTAATGTCTCTTTCATTTTAAATGTCTGCATGCAGTTTCACCACTATGCATCTCCCTGTCCCCATTTGTCCTCATCTATCTGACCTGGCTGCCAGAGTCTCTTGACACACAAAAACCATCTCATCTCATTCTGGCACAGTGCCTGACCTAAATAACTCTAATATCAGCCACTTACTGATGCCCAAATGACTGTCAGGTTATTGGCTGGCTGTCTGTTAAGGTGACAAAGTCAAATTAGTGGCTTATTGGTTAGCAGATTGCTTTGCCAGCCTTTTTGCTTACTGAATTTCATAATTTCAGAGTCTACTCTCTGAAAAGCTAATCATTTGCATGTCAGATTGACTGACATGCTTTTATAGAATACTTCTTGACTGCTTCAATATTGCGTTCCCTCTTTGACTTGAGACAGATAATGATTGGCGTAAAAGGAAGACAACTGTTATCAAACGTGTTTTGTGACATCTGGTACTTTGGTACTCCTTTAATGTGTTTCCGCAAAACCAGCTTACATGAAATGCTATTGTCAGTTTTGTCTGACAGAAACTTATCCAAAAACAACACCCTTCCTATAGGAAGTTGTGTCACAAAATCATAGATCAGCAGTTCCTGACAATGTACTGGAATAAAAATGTATTCTCTTTGTTTGTAATTGGGTTAATGTAGATTAACGGCAACATGAATTGCTGTCTATTCACCTCAAGCCCACAATAAGTCTTGCAGAAGTGAAACTGAAAGTGAAGATAGAGTACAATAAGCGCTTGCAGCAAGGATGACAATTGGTAAAGAGGGTGAAATAAATGCTTATAGCCCTATTTAGCTGTAAGGATAACACCAACTTGACTAATGTAATATTGCTGCAGCTGTAGCTCAGTTGGTAAGGCAGTCATTCACGGTCGGTGGTTCGGTACCCGGTCCCTCCTGGCTACGTGTCAAACTGTCCTTGGGAATTTTTGTATGTGCTTAAATTCCTTTTCTAACCCTACTGTGTAAAATGTTGTTTGAGCTACTGTATAGCGTGACTTGATGAGCGGTGCCTGGTTTTTAAATGCTTGCAGATTTGTGAGTAGTTAACATTTGCTTGCCAATTAGCCATCCATCATCACAGCTCTGATGTAGATATTAAAACACATCTGCCTCATGACATCTGCTAAATGATGTCTCAAAAAAGTTATCTTGATATGATCTTCAGATGACTTCGTCACCTTAGGGCTTATTACTTGTCTTGCTTTGGATGACAAACAAATCCAATTTTTAGTGTAATTCCCTATTTAAAAGTTGCTTAATGATTTAGCTACAACCCGGCAGCTGGATAGTTTGTTCTTGAACTAACTCAAGAGAATTATTTAGCCATAAATTGCTTCACTAAGCACTTTTGACATTCTGATAAACATCCGGAAAACATTTTTTCACTCAAGGCCTTTTTCCACTATGTTGTTGTAATAGCAAGTAGAGGAGCTTATTAACTGAGGAGCTGGCAGTAACTTTTAGGATGAAGAGAAATTCACATGTTTACTAAGATGGGACTGAATTACAATAGGTATACAAGGGAAAAAAAATTTCTTTTTTGGTTTTTTAATTTCTTTTTTGATTAAGAAGATCACTTGAATAAAACAGTAATTCGAGCTTAGCTTCACAAAACAGGAATAAACTAAAGGTCAATTTATTGAATTTGTTTGCCTTTTTTATGGTAACAGGTGTTTCTTGTCTCCTTCTTTTGGATTCACTTCAGACACCATCAAGCATGATTTCCTTACTTACAGCGGAATAATTTGCTGGTTCTTAATCTTAACATGACAGATTGATGCGCAAAGACAAGTGCTACTGACCCTGTATGCCATCCATGACTGATGTTGGGAAATCCGCCTACATTACTTCTAGTGGTGTTGGCAAGAGATAATGAGAGCTAGCTGTTTTATGCAGGAACGAGCACTCAAGAGCATGACCTCAAGAACAAGAGCAGTAGGGGGAGAGGCAGAAGGAAGTCACTGTGAAATAGGATTAAAGGAGGGACACAGGGTAAGATAGGGCAAGAAAAGACAAATGAAAGGGCATGCAACAGAAGAGGAGAAAGTACAGATGCACTTAGAGTAAATATGTGAGGGAAAAGATGACAGGATTGAAGGACAGTTTAAAGAAAGCTAAATTTAGGACAGAAATTTGAAGGAAATGGCAGAATTCTCTACATTCACTCCACTGTCCCCACTAATCTACTTAGAAATAAGCTCACATCTGTTTTCTGCATAAAAGCTCTAATGTAATGTCACATTCACTCATGCAGTATTTGAATATTATTCAGTCTCAGTCTGCAAAGTGGCCTGCATTTCAATGGCACCATCATCCAAATAAGCTTTTACATCAAGTAGAATGTGTGTTATGCTTAGCTAGTTTGCAATTCCTACTGATATGTTTTGCCCAGTCTCCATGAGATTCCACTCCCCTTTAAGCCTTTTTTAATATTCACACTATGTACTCTAGTACCGTGAGCGCCAAGTATCTGTCTCTTGTCTCTTTCTCCCCTTTTTTGAATTTCTGCATATGGAGAGTAGTTTAATGCCAGGGTACTTCACTTGGTTACATAATAGGTTATTAGAATTTTCTCCCTTTGACCCTAGTTGTCATCTTGCTTCACTCATGCACAGCATGATCTCAACCTAAAGCTATTTTGCTGCAGGAATTTTAGTTATGGCTTTTGTGAGTATACTGAGGCTGTGCTTTAGGATGGACATGAGGCGCTTTTGTTGGCGTAGTAATCTGTTGGGATAGTAATCTAACTGGAGTCATATCTACAAAAGTGATCAAAAAATATTCAAAGTCTTCCTCAAATATGTAATGTTTTTCATTCTGGCAATGGTGAAAGTATGTTGCAACAGGGCCTTGTCCGCCTAGAAGATTTCATTTCCCATTTCCCAGAAGGAGAAGGCTCATTGTGTGAAGGTTACCACCCAGAGACCAGTTGTTTGTATTGTTTACAAGTCGCCATGTCCACTTAGGCTTGATTGGACAGATCGTATGCCAGAGACAATTCACCTCTTAATAACCCAAACTGCTCGACATGGTTGGTGTGTGCTGGAGTTTCATTACATAACAACATCTGTGGTGAATGTTTGGGAATATAAAAGAACACACTGGAAAAGAGAGAGGGACTTTTCAGTGAGTTTTCAAAAAATAGGAACATCTTTTGAAATGGCAAAGATAGAACAGAATACATTGTAACGCAACAGAAAACATAGACGAAGGGGGTTTCAGTTGAAAGAGAATACATGTATACTGTAGTAAACAGCTAAGAAGATAGACAGAGTTTTGATGGTAAGCTGGAGAAGAACAAAAAAGCAGGGGAAAGGACCTGACTTCAAAATATCTGCCTACTGTAAAAATGCTGCTCAAATAATTTTAGTAAAAGCAGGCTTACACAGAGGAGCGGGCTTTGTTTCACAAGGGGTGGTGCATGTGGAGCTGAGCTTGTTGACAACTCCAGTGAGGTTCTCTACCCGTCTGTCCACCATAGCCTGCACGTTGTCCATGTTGATCAGGTTGAGCCCCTCCAGACGACCCTGCAGAGCCGAGATCTGGGTCCGGGCGTTGCGCAAGCTGGCTGACATCTTATTCATCTTCACCTGGGAATGGCCAGAGTGGTGGGAAGGAAATTACTTCTGTGCACTGCATACAAAACAGGTGGATTACTGAAGTCACCACCTTCCTTCATTGTTTTATTGGGCAATTTAAATTTTAGAATAGGAACAAGCCTGTGTGATGGTTGGCTGTCTGCCAAAGTGACTGAGAGTCAACAAGCTTAGCAGACAGAGCAAAATTTACCGCCAATTGGCTGATGTCTAATGCTGATTCCCCACCCAGTTGACAGTACCAGGAATTTTCCCTGGTGGATTGGTGCCAGGTAGGACTTTACAGGTCTTTTAACATCTGGTCAGTCTACATTCCAGCTGGGTACATTTTCACTGGACAAATTTAGGTGACCTTTCTAGGATGTTTAATAAAATGCCACCTTAGTTTGGTTTATCAGTGTCTCTAATGTGTTGATAAGGAAAAAATATAGCTGCGCTACTAGTAATTTAATGAATTTTGATGAAGGAGCAAATTGGTGCAGTGCCACTATTTCAATGTTGACTTAGTGCTTACTGATACAGATTACATAGTTAATAAAATGGCCAATTTTGTGGTCTTTGTTTCACATTAAGCTGACAAAGTACTGCTTACTCCCCTAATTTTGATTAGGGACAACTTTTATTGATGATGACAAATTTTTTAAACATTTTCTCAACATATATTTAGAGGTTTTGCATTGCTTTCCAGTAACCAATGTATTTTTAAAAACAACCTGAAATAAAATACTGTTTTTGTCCATTTAAAGAGTTTAAAATTGACCCTTAAGTGAGAATAAAGTGTACCCCTACCTGCATCTCCTGCATAGAACTTGGATTCGATGTAATTTTCCCAAAAATAGCACCTTGTCCCAGTCCAGTACCATCCCCAAGAGCTCCAGGCATCATCCCATCTCCTCTCTCCTCTTGGCTGGTTCCAGCTTGCACCTCCTGTCCTGTCCCATCCTGTCTCATTTCTTCTCCAGCATCCCTCTGTACTTGGTCAGCTTGCTGATGTCCAAAAGCGCCATTCCCCCGTGCCCCACGGCACTCCACGCACCTGCCTTTCAGCTTGTTCACCACCTCCTTCAAGCTCTGCAGTTCCTTTATTGTCTTTTCCAGCAGTCTAAACTGCTTGGGCAGCTGGATGGTGAGGGGTGGCAAGGTGAGCTGGTAGGGGCAGTCCTCCCCGTCCTCTGCCCCAGAGCTCCCACACTGGCCCGAGGGTCTAAGTTTCATGGGACAGGAGGTTGGAGTACCAGACTCGGATCCCAGTGTATAGATTCCACTAGTGTCCCGTCTGTGGTGTGAATTGTCAGTAAACTCCGCTGCCCAGCTCGTGCGCAGCACCAAGATAGCTGTAACCAGGAGAAAGGCACAAACACAACGCACACTTGTCCTCATTTTTCTGGGTAAGATTTGTAAATTGACAAATAAGCAGCTGTGAATTTAAAGCCTGTCTGCATCCGCTTCTGATATAAACTTTGTGTGTGTGTAGTATTGTATGTGTGTGTGAGTAGCGGCAGATTCTCTGTAAGTATGTAGATGTGTGTTCAGTATCCTGTTGGTTCAAGTGTGTATGAACGCTGCCTGCAGGAAGAGGAGAGTGCAGGGAACTGCCGCTGCCTCAGATAGCTTTGTCATTAATATCAGGGCGGGTAAAGGAGGGAGAGAGGCAGAGAGAGAGGGAGATAGGAGAGAGAGGGAGAAAAGGGAGGGCACTGAGTTAGAGGGGAACGGGAGGGGCGGCACTATTGCGTAATGCAATACACCATATCAGCAGCATTGTAAAAAAAACACATAGATGCAGACAGATTGTGAAAATAAAAAATGGGAGAAACGGAGGGAGACAGAGGAGAGCAAGTAGGTGAAGAAAGAAGCATTAAGTCCTTTGCCTGCAGTCAGTGCATTGTGCCATCCTGCCTCCCACTCAAGTTAGTTAATTTCATTGTGCAAAATTACTCAGGAATTATCCACTTTTTTGGCATTTTGAGTTTAGATTTTGCATTTCTGCAAAATGTACTCACTTAAAACAGTTCAAATTCCTTACTGAAAACACTGAGTCACCTCCACCATTAACGCTCCAGGTGGGCACAATTACTGTAAAATCCATGGTATGCCAGCACCAACAGTAGAGAGTGTTTTCCAGTTAGTGCAAATACTTCTGTAGGCGACTGTGGCGCAGAAAAGGTAGAGCGGTTGTCCACCAATGTCAGAGTTGTTGGTTCAATCTCTGGCTCCTCTAGTCACATGTCGAAGTGTCCTTGAGCAAGACACTGAACCCCAACTTAGTTGCTCCCGGTAAGTGTTGGCCAGCTGCATAGCAGCTCCCCCACCGGTGTATGAGTGTGTGTGTCATTGTTAGTGTGAATGGGTGAATAAGAAGCAGTGTATTGATTGCCAATAGGTAGAAAAGCGCTATATAAGTGCAGACCAGTTGCCATTTACCTTGTTTTTCTGAAAAAAAATTGAAAAAAATCATGCTAAAACTTTCAAACCTGGGCCATAGAAATAATCTTTTTTGTCTTTAAGCTGTCTGTTTCATTGGTCAACTCAAAAAGTGTGTGTGTGCCCGCACGTGCAGGCATGACTGAATCTAAATAAAATATGGCTTCTTTCTCATCTCTCTGGACTTTAGCTGAAAATAAGGTTTCACAATAGTGTACTTCATTTAAAATTTATTAAAACTTAAATTGATGTGATGTCACTACATGGATGGATTTATGTGGTCTGTCGAAATATTTCGCAAAGCAAGTAGATAAGGAAGCCATTATTAATGAACAAACTTGTTTTTGTATATATTGATGATGTGGTGAAGTTGTAAATTGTGGTTGTTTGCAGATTGCCATAGTAAAGTGACACTGTAACCCTCCCACAAACATTATTCAGACATTAGCCAAAATATTGGATTCATCTTATAGGAAGGATTTAAATAGTGAAAATAATTTAAAGGATTTCTTTATTCTGCTGGTCCAGACTTTTATTCTGAATGTTACCTACTCTGTCTTGTTGTAAATTTGTAGTAAGTTCACTAACTTTGTACTGATTTTTACTTTTACTTTTTGTTTTTTGTTTGTGAGACACGGCTGCTGCTTTGTTTTATTCTATGACTCATATCCATGTAATTTTTCTTTTTTATGGGCAATGTCTCATGCACATATGTCATATTTCTAGAGAACTGAAACAGTTTTAAATAAGCCATTTCTTCCCCAGAAGGGGTTCTTAGCCCTGATGGAGGAACACTCCAGAAATGAAAATGTTACAACAAAAACTTCTCCTAACAAAGTGATTCAATCTGTGTGTAGGCTCAACTCCAATTCAGTCAATATGAGGACATGAAGGTAGAGACAGACACACACACACACACACACACACACACACACACACACACACGATTCTCTCTATCACTCAGTGGAATGCAGTGCTGTGCCTCATGGCAATGGTCATTATTTTTCTCCCTGAGGGTGCAGAGCAGTAAAGCTCACAGCTTCTTTTTTGTTACACCTTTCACATATCGGCCACACAACACACTTATGCCAACGGAAGGTTTTATTGCTGTTCTACAACACATAGTGTAGAACTTGCCAAATGGTACATGTATGTGGATGGAGGGATAAATGGGCGAATGGGTATTTGGGTGCCTGCATAAATATCTTGCAGTGATTGCTCCTAACTCACTTCGGAGATGAGCATTCTCAACTACTGTATACTGCTGGAGATAACTCCTGGCACCAGAATTAGAGTGGCTGCCTGAAGTCACTTCAGGCAGTTCAGATAAATGTCCAGTGTACAGCCAGGATGGCTGCCACATCACCGGTGTGTCATCTGTGCCGCTGAGTAATACAATACTGACCCCTTTTTATGTAATTTTTTTTCTCAAATTCTGTTTTAAATTTACATTTTTGTGTCAGTGGGATGATGTTATTTTCCTGTAATTGTTTTTGAGGACTATTACATTACAACTAGTGATCATTTGGCACCAGATAAGTCACTTAACTGGAAGTGTCATATTTTTAACTATACTTGAAATGATGATTTAATTCTAGTCAGGTGTTTTTCCATGTAGTTATGTGACCTTGGGTGACTGCTGATGCAAATGGACTAAAAAAACATCAGAGTAAATCATATTAACAAGAGCCCTAATCTCCATCATTCTCAACATTCATATCTCTGTCCTTTCAGCCCTTGGAATGTGGTCGGTAACTTGCAAGCACATTTGACAATAGATAAACAATAATGGAATGAATCTAAAAACATAATCTGCTATCCCTAATGTTCCAAGTTGGATGGAGATATCGCTCCATGGGCACTTGGGGTGTGTGTGTGTGTGTGTGTGTGTGTGTAATGAGAGCATTTGTGTGTCTCTTCTTTGCGTAGCAGGTAAACCAACGGCAGTCTGACCTGAGATATCCTCAGTCCTGCAACTCTGTGATACAGACAAGGCTATTCCTCATTACTCCCCACTCTTCCAACCTGGTTTTGAAGATAAGAGAGAAACAACACCCTTTTTCTATCACAGGTTCACAGAGAACTAACTCATGAAAAAAAATATTTAACAACTCTTACAAATAATTTTTCCCCTTTTGCAATGCAGTTGACCTGATGTCTTTCTCTCATTGTTTTGTTTTTGCCAAGGTGTCAAAGCTGTGTATGCTTTTATTAACTTACTAAATTAAATTACTCAGTAATGGTACCTTTTTAATAATCAGCTGATGTTACTTAAAGTATGGACCATTTCCAAAACATTTCTTTATCAGTTTGGATTGCAGATAGTTGGAGATTTGTTTTTTATGCTGACTATGATAAGGTTTCCTGCTATTATGATGATAAAGGTTTATTGAGCCCAGCTGGCGTTAAATGTCTTTTATAGACATCAGGGAGTGTGTTTTGCTGATCAGTTTCTGTTGGACAGTCCAGTGAGATAAAAAAAAAATTCCTTTTTTAACAGAAAATAAATGTGAGCATATTACAGTAGAAACAAAGCAATTTTAGTCAGAGTTTCAACTACTATGAAATTTGAAACTCCTTTAGAGTGTCTGGTAATTTAGTTTTCAACTTCTGCAACTTAATTTGCAACTAAACAATGTTACACAAAACTTCTTGCTGGTCAGAATTGTGTGTCTAGTCCCTAGCAGTATTGCCCAACTGAATATCCTATTCAGAAGAAATGGCAACAGGAGAGTTCCTCAGAGGGCGATAACATATTAATATTTGATCTATTATACAGGTAGGTCTGGGTCAGGTTGAAAACTTTGAAATAAAAATTGAGAATTAACAAAGTCACATATGATGTGTTGGAAATACAGTATCTACCAAAATCAAATACATTTAAATGTTATAAACTATGAACAAGCAATTATATTACTAACTAATTCAAATAGTTTTCTTTTCATGTTAATATCTTGTTTTTGTGTTCTCCAGCTGTTTACATCAGGCATTATCAGCCAGACCAAAGTAGACAAATTGAAATCCAGCTACAGGCTACTGTATGACACTCTTAAGAGGTATGTCTTCCTGTCTTTTATAAAATAACATTACATTTTGTGTCTTTGTTGTTTTTCTTGTTAGAGGATGAAGACCATTTGAATGTGGCCATTACATTTGGCTCAGTATTCAAAATTCCACCATATCTTTACCTGCATGTTGCACTGCAGGTTTTTTTAACAATGATATAGTTGTATATGGATAGTTTTTGTAACTAAAAAATTTGCACTTTCAGTAAGGTTTTTATATATATATACACATACACATACATACACACACACCAATCAGCCACAACATAAGTACCACCTGATGGATTTAATATACAAATATTATATAGTTTTTATAAAAAATATTGTGAACAAATCAATGCTAATGTATCATTATGGGTTAACCACCAGTCAGCACATAAAGTCGTTAAAACCATCTTCACCTTTATTTTTGACCCTAATATTTTATTAATTACTATACATGCTTTGTCATAATTACCATAATCAATATTGTTTTAAAATATTTTTTTTCTTGGTGTAGTACTGTTACTTAAGAGAGAAGTGGTACATGTAGTAGAGTTTTGTTTTATGCCAATACTTGGACTTTTACTTGAGTATTGAATTTGTGTACTTCTACCACCTTTGCACAAAGTGTAACACATTTTCCTCTGAATGGAGCTGCAAAGCCACAGACTGCTCAGGTTGGTAATGCTGACCAGATAATGTCATGTATGACATGACATTATCAAGACCATGATTGACTGGTCACCCTAGACACATCAGCCTCTAGGGTCAGCTCTCTACTACAAGTACCACTTCAAATCTTTCACTTAGTTAATGTACTAAGCAGATTATGTACATTTTACTTGAAGGACCAATGTAAAAGTACTCCACTAAGCATTGCTGATGATGGTGCAGTAATTAATGCAAAACTGTAATTATAAAAAAACAATTTTCAGAGATGACTGTTATTAAAGGTGGCGGTGATTTTAACCACTTTATGTGCTGAACGGTGATTAAGCCACAGTAATGTATCAACATTTATTAGTTAATAATATAATTTTAAAAACAATTTTTACTGTATATTAAAAGCACATGTTTTTTTGCTTTGCTCCAGTGCATATGACAACATTACATATGTCATCAACAGTGCCCAGGACTCTGAAATCAATCTTCTGGAAGAGGCAAAAAGGTGTCATGCTGAGCTGGAGAAGCTGCAGGCAGAGGTGGAGAAAGCAGAGGGGCAGAGCACCTCTGAGGAACCTGAAAGTGAGGTCAACAAACTGAGTCAACAGCTACTGCAGGCGTACAATGAACTGAAAGCTGCCGAGGACAGAGAATATAAGACACAACACCAACTGAAGTGGTTAGCTATGAACTGTATATGGACATCAGTACAGTACACACATTATTATCATACCCACTCATTCTGCAAGTTTAATTTTTAATCAGATGTTGAATCAAATGTCATTTGAGCAGTTTCAAACTTTGCATTTGCCTGGTCTAACTTACAAACACACAAACACACACAGATTAACCTCATACTGGTTTCAGAAAGGCAAGAAACAGAGGAGAGAAAGCAGAAGTTAAAGTGGACTGGTGAAGAGAGAATCTGTGTACAGTGGATAGCATGTGTTGAAACATGTAGTCACATTAAGTAACTAGGGATCCAGCATTGATGTGTGCTACATGAGGCAACATCTTTGCAAGTTTTTATTGACTTTAGAGGGGGAGGAAGTTGAGAGTATGACACACAAACACACACACACAGTATAGATAGTCAGTATACTCGGCCCAAAGCATTCTTTCTCTACGACTAAATAAAACCTCTATTATGTTTAGACGGCATTTTATTGACATTGCCCTAAAATCTTGTTTGTGTTTGAGTAGACATATTTTCTCAAATTTATTTAATTTAATTTGGGGAAACGTTAATGTACACAAAATAGATTTTTGTTTTAGCGCTGGCGATGTATTGTGTTTACTTGTCTGTGTTCTCACTGCACTATTTAGTTTGTAATGGTGTGTTGTCTGTTCCTCTTTTCTAATCCCTTCCTTTTATTCCCCCGAGTTTCTCATTATAGTCCATTTTGTTATTTTTTTTGCTGCAGGTTCCTCTTTCCCTTACTCCAACTCAATCAACACCACTGTCGGTGTGTCCAAAGCGTCAAACACACCCACGCAAATGGAAAATAAGACTCTTGCTTTAATATCTCCCCTCTTTTCTGTAAACAGACTGTACTTTTAAAGGACTAAAGGGAAGTTAGTGGAAAATTGCTTAGTAACATGGTAACGCACACCAGTTGTGCCCAAATTTGGCTCTCAGTTTTTATCCACTGGTCTTATATGGGATTTGCAAAACTGAAACACAAATTGACGAAGTTCAGATGACATTTGAACTGTATGCAAATAAAACTTAAGACATTAGAAGAATTTAAACACACTAGAGTAAATTCAACAAATGGCTACAGGAGGTATGACATCAATAATCCAATATAGTAAACTAACATAATATTGTATGAAAGGTGGTTTGAAGTATGAAAAAGATTCTAGTGAATGATTATGAAAAATAACTATTTTCACTAATATTTGCATTAATAATTGCAACTTTATATCAACTCACATGCATCTTTAGCTGATTCTTGTACTTCTTATTTCTTACTCATTACTTTTGACTTTAGATTATCTCAGCAGTATTACATCACACAAATTCACCACTGTAGTGAAAAGATATGATCTGTAGGTTACAGTGATTTATTTTTTGTGCCAAGCACACAGTGAGGCAGAGTTGTAGGTGCAGCAATAACTGAAATATTAACTGAAAACCACTTACAGGGCATTCTCCAAGTATGCAGTCATATACACTGAATGTGCATATTATTTGTGACAGTCATTGTCCTCACATCATCTCAGTTTCTCTTCTTATTTCTGCCCTTTCATCCTCACCCAGCCTAATCTCTTCCCCTTTTCTTCACTGTTCTTCTGTTCTTTTCCCTTCTTCTCCTGTGCACATGACTAGTGGAGTGCATATGACAAACAGATGCTCACCAAATACTTTCACCCCTTTTTTAAAATCTTTGCGCCCTTTATCTTTAGCCTCACAGATACACTGGAATTCAGCACTTTTTCCAGTCACATATTTTAGCATTCATGCAGTTTTCTCATGCAGTTTTCCAATATATCAACTTGTCAGAAAGATTAATATAATTTACTTCATGAAACATGCAGCCGTACAGTAACAGCCGTGCAATTGTAAACCTTTTCACGACAGAACTGACTTGAAATTATTTCATACACACTTTAATGAACTGCTAAAAAAGTGTCTGCCACAGGGAAATGAAAAATTCATAGTTTTTTTTCATGCACATTTATACTGTATGTCATACCCTGAGATGTTTTTTGTCTTTTCCAGAATTGCATAGCGATTTAAGTAATACTAGCAACTTTCAAAATGCTTTGAAACCTTTTTCAATATTATAGTCTCTGCCTCTTATGTTTTTAGACATTTTTCAAGTAATAGTCTGAATTTGCTTAGCTACAAACTGAATCCATGTGTTTTGGAAATTTACTGTAAATGCAAGTTCCTATCATGGCATTCCTCTTTCAAATGAACCAGGAAGTGAAACATGTGTTCTCTTTCTTAAAATATCTCATCAGTTTTATTTTCATTTTTAACATTCTCTCTTCCCCACTCTTCTGTTCTGCTCCCTGCTCATCCCTTTACCTTACCTCACCTCATTGCAGTCTCTGGGAAGAGAAGCACTATCTGGAGAAGGAGAATGAGACTCAGCCAAAACCCGCTGTAAGTTCATTATTGCACCATCCAGGTCTAGTTATAGAGGCATGGATTACAACTGCAACAACGGTTGTCAGAGAGTATAAATATAAATTTTACTTTAAGCCTCCATTCTAGCTTAATCCTTATAAAAAGACTTGGCACTGGCTCTTTTTGCGCCATTTTAAAATGTTAGGCTAGGACATTTTTACATTCCAATCTCCCAGTCGTTGGTTTCCGCAGTAGAAGTAGTAACATCAGGAAAATCTACATTTTATGTTAAATGATTAGGACAAAACCCCAAATTTAGCTGAAGAAAAACTGGGTGAGAGGGACAAGAATATGAATAATGACTTTTAGGATACTCTGAAGAAACTCTGCATTCACAGTTCTATTGCCTCATGGCAAAAGGTTTAGGTTTTTGAAACTTTTATTTTCTTTTATCTTAGATACGGTCCATATTTGTTAAATTTTGAAACTGTTGATTGCAACAAAACCGAAATTTGCTGAAATGCAGTTCTTGCATTTGGCTACTTTCCATAGCATTCAAAAACTACAGTGTTCATGGGAGGCAATCTATCATTTGTAATTTTCTAATCTAATCCTTTTCTTCTACCACAGAAAGGTGTGCAGTTTTACAGAGATGGCATAACATAACCCAATCTTTCATGGGATTTCCATGTGTTGTGATATTGTATAATCCATGGTAAATACAGTTATTAAGATTGAACACTAAAAAGAGAATTTACATTAGATAATTACTTCTACAGCCAGTGACATACTATATTTCCTTGCGCTACTTCAAAAGCAGCCACTATTAAAATACAAAACCGTCGCAGCATTATCATTAGGCTGCAATGAGCAGACAGGAGTGTTTCCACTGTTCCCACTGTCGACTCACACTACACCACCGCCCATGATTAATTCTTAAAATGTAAACCTTTTAGAAGTAGTTGGTCAAATAATGTTAAACAGCAAACAGAAAAAGAAGCTCCTGCCTTTACCAGAATACTTCAGGAAATTTCGTGTTAATATAAGGGTGTGTATGTTTAAAAGGGCCTTTTATAAATCTCTTTACAATTATGATTGAAACAATTTGCGTAATATGTGTTACAGTATATTAAATCTAATAAAACACTTGCAGTCACCCGGGAAGTTTGCGGTCTCTCCATGTCGCAAACAGTTTTAAGGACGTACTTGCCAAACTTTATTAATGTTTGCTTCACGCATTTCAAATTGTTACTGTATATATGGTGTATGGTATGGTAGAGCTTTTACTTCCTGAAATATCTGAAGGACTTAACTCAGCCTTCATACAGTAATATTGAGATTGGAATTCAAATATTAGTCAAGTTTGAAGTACTTGATTTTGCTGCTATATTATTTATTACTGCATTACAATATTATTGCTGCATCGTTCCTTTCTTTGAGCAAGAAAAATGTGTTTTTGCAAACAAAACAGTGTTGGACATGGGTTGCAAGGGTTACAGGAGGAAAAAAAATATTTTGGCTGTGCAGGCGGAATTTAATTAAATAGCCATCATTTCATGAATATCTTGAGATGAGTTCTAATGTTCATATTGTTGGTGTGCCCTGCAGGAGCTGGAGAGCAGAATGAAGGACCTTCAGGTTAAATATGAAGATCTGAGGAAAGAGGTCGCCCAAAGACAACTGGAAGTCAGGTAATTCATTACAAAGCTGTTACCTTTTATTTAAACAGATGGTGGGATGGTCGTCATGTTTTCACTATACTGTATTTGCTCCTTGGTGTCCTATCATTTTTGTGCACTTTTATTTCTTTATTGTTGAACACTATAAGAATTACTGCCACTGAATTTTTAAAAGCTGTTAATCACCATTTTTTGAAGATAAGCACTTTTATGTGTGTATCTTGTGCTAAATCTGTGCACAGAAGCCTGACTGAAGATGTTGAAACCCATGAAATGCAGATATTGAAGGAACAGAAAGAGCTGGAGGACCAGAAGGAGATCATAAAGCTGAAAGAGGTCTGTATGTATGAGAGGGTATAGCTTATAGCACGCCATCATATGCTTTGTTATGTTTGTGTGAGTATATTGTCTCTGTGTGTTGTAAGGCTGAGAGAGCCCACCTCATCAGCATCCCAGACCAGATTCTGAAGGAGATCGAACGGAAGCGCTCTAAGAAGGAGTAAGTGTATTTAACACTTGATGTTCTTTACTGGGGAAAAGCAGGAAGGTTAAAAACCTTAAATAAAAATGAGCTAGTTAGGTTGGTTTCTATGGATCTGTATTCTTCTCACATACAAATTCAATGGATTTTGCTGGATGGCCTGTGATTTATTAGCAATGAGATAAATCTGGTGTGATACGATCTGATATGATAGAGAGCCATGATATAGCTACATATCAGGGGGGATGTTTGTTTTGTTTTTTCAATTCTTTCTTTGCTTAAAAGAAAACCTGGTTTGCTCTCTGCACTGTATCTTATTTGTAGAAATGTTTTTGTAGACTGTAAAGAGACTAGGAAAAAAAGGTCCTCTTTATAGTTTATGTTTTCAGGAAAAGGTGTCAATCCTTGTAATGCAATAAAAATGACAAGCTTGTGTATCAGACATCATTAATTTCATATTTAAGTGCAGCTGCAGTCAAAAACCGCTATCATTCCCAGATATTATTTCCACTTGCAGATTCACCAAAGGGTCTTTTATGTTTATTTTAAATTGGCTTGCAAGTGATGCAGGGGAACTGACTGAGCCATGTGAGCTACAACACGTAATTCAAAATTCACAAAGTTGAGTGGTCCTGGGTGGATGTACTATGATGCTGTTATTTCATAACGTGCAATCGTGCAGGGTATGTTTAAAGTCTTAACGGATAGTTTGGTTTTGTGTACGTTTAATTTTTTTTTCACCTCCACAAAAACATTAGAGCTGCAATGAGGAAGATAGAAACCCTAAATACGGAGATTTCAGAAATGGAGCAGCAAGTCAAGGAGGTAGAAGAGTGCAACCTCTCCTTCAGCATGAAGAAGAAAGAAGCGAAGCAGGAGCTGGAAGGTCTCAGGGCTCAAATAGAGGTCAGACAGAAGCAGTACAAACAGCTGGTGAAAGAGCAAGAAGTCAACAGAGAGCAGGAAGCTGAATTCAAGGGAAACAGGTACAAAACTAACACAATCACCATCTGTATGGGACCAATAGATATTTGTAATTTGGAAGATTTTCTTTAGTGATTTCTTCTGCATGTTACTGTACATTCTTCTTTACCAGAGGGATCCTGGAAATGAAGCTGCAAAACATCATGTTAGACCGAAAGCACCTGTACGAGAGCCATAGTATACAGCTCAGAGAGAAGAATAGGTACAGAGCGATGTCCGATTGTTTACTATCAAATGTCCTGAAAATATGTCTCCACTTATTGATAATATTCATACTCAATAATTACACAGCGTATGTAAGGGCTTTTGCTTTATTATAGATCTAAAATATATAGTGAGAGATGTTCATTCAGAGCTTGTGGTTTACTCCTTGATATGTAACAGACATTCTTGTCAGCTTGTTGTACACATTACCACATAGTTGCTGTTTCTCTATGAGTTGTTTCAAATTTTGTGTCGGTTTTGTGTTCAGTTTAACAAAAGACAAAAAGTTCAAAGCATTGATTAAGCTCCATTCCAAACACAGTTGAAAGCTTTCATATTTGACTGTAACACACATACTACACTAACATAACATAACTCTATAATGATGGTAAATACCATGCCTTTGTCCCCAGGCAGATGCAAGCACTCAAAAGGATGGAGCATAAGTTAGCCATGGCTGTTGAGCAGCTTGGACTCACCCAATCTATCTACAATGAGTTACATGCAAAGGTGACCTGTGGATTCTTTCTTTCAGTGTGCACAATAGCAACATTGGATCAAATATAAAGCAGTTAGCGTCCTTTTTTGCAATTTTGAAACTCATTTGAAATGATAAAAAATTGCACTATATATAATTGCGGCTTGGAAACCAATTTTACCGATAAGTATTTTCCTTGTGTTTTGCAACATTATGTTTTTACTGGTACGGTCTGCTGTA